>NW_026000261.1:14272287-14289583 GCF_001458135.2 Marmota marmota marmota
ATTCCAGTCATATCTATATCTGTATATATATATATATATATATATATATATATATATATAGAGAGAGAGAGAGAGAGAGAGAGAGAATTGGAATGCATTCCACTTCTGTCATGTATTTAAAAAAATAAAATCAATAAAAGATTAAAAAAATGATATTATTAAAACTTTTAAAAAAACTGGGGCTTTAATTTAACTTGACTACTTAAAGGCAACTAAATTTTATGTTTAATTGAAGGCTAAAATCTTTCTTTATAAAAGAATGTTATCAGAAATGTATAAAAGAAAGGGTAGAAATAGAAAAGTCACCCCCTGGGAAAATTTTAAAAGACCTGATGTTAGGTAGCTTCAGGATATTGTTGTTACTTTCTTGGGTAACATAATAACATTGTGCTATGTAGGTGAGTGTTCTTATTTTTAGGAGATGCATGTTAAGCTATTTAAGGATGAAGGGCCATAATGACGCAACTTATATTGAAAAGGCTCAACAAATGAGATGGTTGACAGAGGATATATGAAGTTAATCAGGAGAAATATTAACAACTATAGAAACAAGGCAGTGGGTATGTGGCTCCTATTTTATTCTTCCTGAAAATTTCTTTACTGTTTGAAATTTTTATAATAAATATTTGTAGAAAAAATCCCAGTTTTTGAACATTTGGGGTACTGGGCAAGAAAATATTAATGCAATTTTAATGTCTAGGGGAGAAATTAGGGTTTGTGTGGATATTCTAATGAAGACACTGATACTAGACTATTTCAAAGAAAAAAAGTTCAGATTTGTTATAGAAATGAGATTATAAATCAATACAAACAGGAATGTTTCAAATTAGTGTCACAAATTATCTCAATCCAACTTAATTCAAGTAAACTGAAACTTCTTTGCAGATTTGGTTTATTTAATCTTTTGCATATGTAGCTGTATGTATGAGTAATATAACCATGTCATTATATTGTTTAAATATAATTCATTATACAAAGTATAATTAAGTGTTTCTGATCTTCTGTGTATTGTGGTTAAAAGTAGAATTAATATTTGCAGCAAAAACAAGCAAACAATTGGCATATTCATTAAGTAGAATCTTGCTATCAGCTTTAACCACTAGATTATAAGTTTCTTAAGAAATCCATTTAAAACATTGATCTCTCATTAAATTCTTTAGTTTTAATATATACTTTTTGTTTCTGTTATTTTTTCTCTATATTCCCTTTTTTAATATTTTTTTCAAAATAATTCAATTATATTTTATTCTTCATTTTTTATTATGTATGATTTTGTGTGCATGTGATATTAATGTGAATGTGTGGTTTTGTATGCTCTCACTGCATGGATAAATTGTGTGTGTGTGTGTGTGTGTATTCATATAATTTTATTTGCATATCAATAATTCTCTCCTGTAATTGTTTAGTATTTAGCCTTGGTTAGACTTAGGTGGAGTGCAATTACATAAGGGTTTGACTTCTTTATATCTTACATTTGCTCACTCATTCATACCTAGGTTTGGGACCCTTTTATCTCCCATTCTTCACTCTCTTCTCCCAGTAACAACCAAAATTTCCTGTTCACACCTCCTCTTTTTTTTTCTTTTTTTATTACTTTCAGTTAATGTTTATCCCTTCTTCTTACAGCTGATTTCTGCTATCCTCTACCTCTCTTCTGATCATTTTTTTAAACACTTTGAAATTTTTCTCATCTTCCTAACCTATTTTCTCATACTTAAGAAATTGGAATCCCATTAAGTAATAAATATTATATGGTTTATGTAATTCCTACCCCAACTTGTTGCAATTATTAATAAAGAGGACATCATAGAAAACATCTGTAGTTGAATGTCTGATCTAGTTTACATCATTTATTATTGGTACTGTTGTTAAATGCTGACCCCACCATTACTACATAGCTGGTATTTAGTGTTATAAATGTGAAAGTAGGCACTAGACATTTATCTAAATTAAGTACATTTATTGCTAATATTACTGGCTACCCCTCACTCAAAGAGGGCCTAGAAAGGGATTGGGACACTTTGAGATCACTGAGTAGGGAGCATGCAACTGAGAAATGTTCATAACTCAACTAAGAAACAGTGAATCTCACCCCATCCATGAACTAGCCCCACCTAACCTTTAAAATTATATCAACTCATAGAATTGGGAAGACAGAAACCCCAAACAAGAACCAGGATCCAAGGAGAAACAATTAGAAAGGTACCTTAGGTCCCATCATCTGCTCATATATCAAAAACAACTAGAAATATCAAAACCAATAACATAACAACACACAAATGAACACATGTGTAAATGAAGAAGGGGAATCTATCTCAATTGATGTACAAGTTGAAAACTTCTAAAAGCATAAGTAAACAGGCAAACAAATCTCTTTACAAAATTCTCAATTTTCCCCCAGAAGAAATCTTCTGATATGGAAGTGGAGATAATTCAAGAGAAATGTTATTTTTTTTTAAAAAAAAGAAAACTACCAACATATTCAATGAACTAAAAGAGAAGATCTAAGCAATGAATTAAGGGACAAAATGCTAGAGATTAAAGACTACATCAATAAAGAACTACAAAGAGTGTAAAGTAACCAATCAGAAAGCTTCACTAACAGATTAGATTGCATAGAAAGTAGAGTGTCAGGCCTTGAAGACAGGGCATGTGAACTCTAGTATACAGAATATAACAAAGGGGAAGAAATTATAGAACATGATCAGAACGTATAAGAAACTCTGAGGCAACCTAAGGAGACCAAACATGAGAATCGGGAATAGAAGATAACAGAGAGCTAAAATCTAAAGGCATTAAAAACACTTTTAATGAGATAGTTTGAGAAAAAAAAATTCTATGTGAGAAATACGATAGACATCCACACAGGAGTAATAAAGACTCCCAAATAAATCTGATCAAAAGATAAATTCTCAGCTGAGCATTGTGTTGCATGCCTGTAATGCCAGCAGCTTGGGAGTCAGAAACAGGAAGATAGCGAGTTCAAGGCTGGCTTTGGGCAATGGTGAGGCACTAAACAACTCAGTGAGACCCTGTCTTTAAATAAAATACAAAATAGCGCTGGTAATGTGGTTCAGTGGTCAAGTACCCCCAAGTTCAATCCCTGATACCTCCTCCCACCAAAAGAAGATAAATTCTCCAAGACACATTATAATAAAAATGTTTAACATAGAAAATACAAAAAAAAATAAATAAATAAAAGCTGAAAGAAAGAAACATCAGGTAACATTTAATGGACAACTGATAAACCTCATATCTGATTTCCCACTTCAGACAGCATAATCAAGGTGATTCTGGGATGGATATTCTAAACTCTTAAAAAAAGCAATTTTTACCAGAGGTTGTATATGCAGCAAGGCTCACTTTCAAATTTGAGAGGGAAATAAAAAACTTTTCATGACAACAATTAACTAAAAGAATGTATGACCACCAAGCTAACACTAAAAAGAATAATCAAAGAAAAACTGTTCACAGAGAAACCAAAAAACAAAACCCAAAGCTCCCAAACAGAGGAATATCAAAAAAAGAGTAATCCACTAAACAAGAATCAACAGTGTTAAACAGAGCAAAAAATTAAAATGGCAGGAAAACATAAAACATATTCTTACTAACACTGAAAGTTAATGGTCTCAACTTCACAAATAAAATACAAAGATTAACAATATGAATAATAAAAAAACCCCAAGATCCAACTATATGCTATTTACAAGGGACTCATCTCAAAAACAAACACAATCACAGGCTGAGCGTAAAAGAATGAGAAAAAAAATTCCACACAGAGTCTGAAAACAATCAGGAGTAGCTATTCTTATCTGACAGCAGATTTCAAGCAAAAAATAACTATAAGAGACAAAGAAACTACATTATGGAAAAAGGAAAAATCCAACAAGAAGATGTAATCATTGTAAATATTTATGGCCAAAATGTCAGCACATTCAATTACATAAAAGCATTCTCCATGATATTAAACCTTGGATAGACACAAAAACAATAACACTGAGACAATATGTCACAATAGGTCATCAAAAAATAAAACTAGGGATCCAAGATAGTGGGCTAGAGGGAGGCTGCATTCTGTGTTGCTCAATGACCTGGGATTCAAGTAGTGGGAATACTGTTTCTCTGCAAGTGATTACAGGACCCCTGACAGCTGCTCCCATGCAGGCCTCCAGGCCTCAGCATCAGCACGGGACTCCTGGTGCCAGAGCAGGAACACTGGCATCAGCACCCATGCAGGACTCCTGGCTGCCATGAAATCACAGCCACTGCTCCCATGCATGACAGTCAGCTGCTACCTACATGCAGGAATTATGGACACCACTCCCATGTGGACCCCCATCTACCAAACTGTGGTTCCCACAATTGCCTCCAACTTGGGATACTGAAACCAATTCCATAGTTCCCTACATGCAGTAGCCTGCACCTGGAGATACCACACAGTGTCTCCAGACAACTGCCAACCATGACACTGCATGCCACAGAGCTTCATCTCTGAACACACCACCATCCACCACTGCCTGGCCACACCCCACTCAACACTCCATTGCTGAAAGCAGCTGCCTCAATCTTGAGACACCTTCTTCTCCATATTTAGTTGGGGCAACTCCTGATTAGAACCACATGGTGCTTAAAAGCAATATCAAGGTATCTTTAGCCCCCAGTGCCCTACTCTCCCCGGCATCCGATAACCCTGAACAGTGCTTGTGGTTATGTGGCTGGTCTATAGCTTGCAAAACCTGGTCCTGATCTGTCCAATACAAAACAGCTCTCCATAACAGGTGTGCAGCCCTCACCTCAGAGCACAGCCCACAAGACTCCCAGAGAGAGAAGATGCTGATTGGGAATTAGAAAGGGATGGGTGGTGAGATACAGTTTAGAGACTAAATTAGAGACCAGGAATTGAAAGGCCTACAGGTGATTTAAGGAGATAAGACTAGGTGCCTACATTACATGATCAGGACCCAAAGGAAATCCTTGGAGTGCCATCTTCCATTGGGAACAGGTAAGTACTATACCCCACCTCCAGGAGCCACGCCCCCAAGAACAATCCTTCCACCCTAAAAACCATCACATTCCTGAGGGTGGAGATCAGCAAACAACAGACAACCCCCCCTATTGGATGAAAAATGAGGCAGGAAAGATACTGATCTCCTACAAAAAAAAAAAAATCCTTGTATCTTCCTTCAAGATTTTTTTCTCTCTTTTCTGCCCTCACATCTCCAAAATTTGTGAATTAGGGTATCAAGTACTAGGATGTCGAATAGTATATTACAGTTGTATTGTATATTCTTTTATCTCCTATTTTTACATTTTTATTTTTCTTAATATTTATGTTTGTTTGTTTTTGTACTCTATTGTCTTCCCACTTAATTGTCTTCCCCCAAATCACTTGCTCTCTCTTCTTCTGCTACTAGCCAACTTCTTTAGATACCTCTTTCATGCTTTATAAGACCTAACACCTCTATATCCACACTTCCTACCCCCTCAACATTTCATTGTACACCTCACCCTTGGTTTTTTTCCACCACCAGAAACTCTATAGACGTTTTGCAAACCTACTATTTATATTATAAATAATAATAGAACTCATAATTTCTGTATATTGTGACAAAACTATAAGCATATTAATAGAAGCTATTTGGTATAAGTTTTTATATTGTTTGCATTGGGACCTGTTGATATTGTTCTCCTCCTTCAAGGAGAGCTATTGGAACCCTGCAGGGACACTATAAGCATATAGGGTAAAAATTGTTTTTACCCTATATGCTTATAGGGTAAAATCATACCACTCACATGGACTGAGGAAGCAGTCAGAAATACATAAGATAATTAAAGTTATTTTGAAAAATTTTACTCCAATAAAATATAAAATATCGAAGGCATAGAGAAATATCTAGAGTCATATGATTTGCCCAAATTGAATCAGGATGATATACACAATTCAAACAGATCAGTTTCAGGTGATAAAAGAACAGATGCCATCAAAAGTCTACCAACCAAGAAAAGCCCAGGACTGGATGGATACACAGCCGAGTTCTGCAAGATCATTAAAGAAGAACTAATACCAATATTCTCCAATTTATTTCAGTAAATAGAAAAAGAGACAGCACTTTCAAACTCATTCTATGAGGCCAATAACACCCTGATTCCAAAACCAGGCATAGAACCATCAAAGAAAGAAAACTTCAGACCCATATCTGTAATAAATATACATGCAAAAATTCTCAATAAAATTCTGGAAAACCAAATACAAAAACATCAAAGATAGTGTCCCAAGATCAAGTGTTATTCATCCCAGAGATGCATAGTTGGTTCAACATATAAAAATCAATAAAGGTAATTAATCACATCAATAGATGTAAAGATAAAATATATTTGATCATCTCAATAGATTCATAAAAAGCATTTGACAAAACAATTATGCTCAAAACACTAGAAAAACTAGGAATAACAGGGACATCTCAATATTGTAAAAGCTATCTACACTAACCTCCACACCAACATCATTCTAAATGAGGAAAATTTGAAGGCATTTCCTCTAAAAACTGGAACAAGACAGGGATGCCCTCTTTCAACACTTCTATTTAACATAGTTCTTGAAAATCTAGCCAGACTAATTACATGAAAGAAATTAAAGGGATACAGATAGGAAAAGAAGAACTCAAAACTATCACTATTTGTGGATGATATGATTCTATACCTAAAAAATCCAAAAATTCCATCAAAAAACTTTTAGAACTAGTAAATGAATTCAGCAAAGTAGCAGGATATAAAATCAACACCCAAAAATCAAAAGCATTTCTGTACATCTGTGACAAATATCCTCTGATAGCGAAATGAGGGAAACTACCCCATTTCCAATAGCCTCAAAATAAATTAAAATACTTGGGAATCAACTTCCCTGAAAGAATTAAAAGACCTCTACAATGAAAACTACAGGACACTAAAGGAAGAAATTAAAGAAGATCTTAGAAAATGGAAAGCTCTCCTTTGTTCTTGGATAGACAGAATCAATTTTGTCAAAATGACCATATTACCAAGAAGCAATATACAGATTTAGTGCAATTCCAGCAAAATCCCTATGACATTACTTATAGAAATAGAAAAAGTGGTCACGAAATTCATTTGGAATATTTATGAGACCCAGAGTAGCTAAAGCTATCCTTAGCAAGAATAGTGAAGCAGGTAGCATCACTATACTAGACCTTAAACTATACTACAGAGCAATAGTAATTAAAATGACATGATATCGGCACCAAAACACATTTGTAGACCAATGGTACAAAAGAGAGGACACAGAGACAAACCCACATAAATATAATTATCTCATATTAGACAAAAGTGCCAAAAACATATATTGGAGTAAAAATAGCCTCTTCAACAAAGGGTGCTGGAAAAACTGGAAATCCATATGCCACAAAATGAAATTAAGACCCCCATCTCTCACCAAGCACAAAACTCAACTATAAATGGATCAAGGACCTAGGAATTAAACTAGGTACCCTGTGTCTAATAGAAGAAAAAGTAGGCCATAATCTTCATTATGTTGAATTATGCCCTGACTACCTGAATAAGACTCTATAGCAGAAGAAATAAAATTTAAAAATCAATAAATGGGATAAATTCAAACTAAAAAGCTTCCTGTCAGCAAAGGAAACAATCAGTGAGGTGAATAGAGAGCCTACATAATGGGAGCAAATTTTATCATATGCAAATCAGATTGAGCACTAATCTCTAGAGTATATAAGGAATTCAATAATATTAACACCAAAAAACAAACAAACAAACAACAACAATAAAAAAAAAAAACACCAAATAACCCAATGAATAAATGGGCCAAGGAATTGAACAGACACTTCTCAGAAAATGATATACAATCAATCAACAAAAATATGAAAAAATGTTCAACATCTCTAGCAATTAGAGAAATGCAAATCAAGATTATTCTAAGATTTCATTTCACATCCATCAGAATGGGAGCTAGTAAGGATACAAACAACAATAAGTGTTGGCAAGGATGTGGGGGAAAAGCCACACTCACATTGCTGGGGCACTGCAAATTGGTGCAACCAAAATGGATACAATATGGATATTTCTTAGAAAACTTGGAATGGAACCACCATTTTACCCAGCTATCCCACTCCTTGGTTTTTACCCATAGTACTTAGAAATAGCATACTACAGTGACACAGCCACATTAATGTTTATAGCAGCACAATTCACAATAGCTAAATTGTGAAACCAAGCTAGATGCCCTTCAGTAGAGGAATGGATAAAGAAATTGTGGTGTATATATACACAATGAAATACTACTCAGCAGTATAAGAGAATAAAATTATGACATTTGCAGGAGTTGGAGAATATTATGCTAAGTGATGTAAACCAATCCTCAAAACCAAAAGTCAAATGCTGTCTTTGATATATGGATGCTGATCCATATTGGGGATGGGGGGGGCATGGGAGGAATGAAGGAACTCTAGATAGAGTAAATTGGAGGGTGAGGAAGGGAGGGGGGTATGAGGGTAAGAAAGAGGGTGGAATGAGATAGACATCATTACCTACCCTAGGTACATGAATGAAGACATGAATGATATGACTCTAGTTTGTGTACAACCAGAGACATGAAATATTGTGCTCTATATGTGTATTATGAATTGAAATGCATTTTGCTGTCATGTATAATAAATTAGAATAAATAAATAAGTTAAACATTTAAAAGAAAGCCTAGAAAAAATACACTGTTAAATGAACAAACCCAGAAAAAATAAAACTAATAAAGTATTTTCACCCTAAATAAAACTATCAATCAAAAGAACCTAACAGGCATTTATAGAACATTTGACTTCAACACAACTAAATTTAACTACTTCTGGGCAGTTCATTGAACTGTTTTTTTCCAAAATAGACTATATTCTAAGTCAGAAGGTAAATATTAGCAAATATAAAAAAATTAATACAGTTTTATACATTAAAACTAAGAAATATCTCAAATTATAAACTAAATTTACTTCTTGAATATATAGAATAAGAAGAGGAAGCTAAACACAAAATTAGAAGAAGGAAGAAATAAAATTTCAAGTAAAGATATAATACAGAATAAAGAGTAAAAATTAATAAAATCACAAATGGAACATCAACATAATTAGTAAACCTTTACCTACACTGATGCATTAGCTTTGTGTCACAGTGACCAAAATGTGAGATAAGAACAACTTATGAGAGGAAAAGTTTATTTTAGCTCACATTTCCAGAGATTTTAGTCCACATATGGCCCATTCCACTGTTTGAGACCCTAGGTGAGATAAAACATCATGGCAGTATGGTAATGGTAGAAGTGCTCTGTTCAATTTATAACAGCCAGGACAGAGAGAGAAAGGGTGTGTAGGAAGAGCTGTAGAAAAAAATGTATCCTTCTAAGGCATATACCCAGTGACCTACCTTCTCTAGTCATGTCTCACCTGCCTACAGTTAACAGTCCATTCAAACTTGTTTGAACTGAGTAGGTTATAACTCTGACAATCCAACTCCACTTTCTAACATACCTGCATTAACACAGAAACTTTGAGGGAGACACCACATATCCAAATTATAACATTCACTGCCTAGCCTCCAATTTCACAAGGCAAATTGAAATCAGTCCATTTTCAATAATCTCATAGCTTAACAGTTGCAGTATTGCATCACATCCAAATCCAATATCTCTATTGAAGGCAAATTCTTGACTGTGGGCCCCTTAAAAATTAAAGCATGTTACATATATCCAATATATATTGGCATAGAATAAGCATTCCTATTTTAAAATGGAGAAGGAAAGTTGGGGCCAAAGCAAGACAAAAAATTCAGCCAGGCAAAACAGATACCATAACTCTTTGGGACAAATGACAAGGAAATGTTTTCCCTAAAGGGCTTCAACAATCCCACATATTTGTCCTTGCCACCTACAGTACACATTAGCTTTCTTTAGCCTGGCTGTCTCTGTGGCCAGTAGCTTTTCTCAGCAGAAAGTTCATAATATTGGTATCTCTTAATTCCTATGGTCTCCATTTTAGTTTCACATTCACAGCTTTTTGCATTTATCATTCAGAGTGAATTCACTTTTCTGGTTCTCCCAGGCCTTCCTTTGAAATTTTGGTGGAAAGTTCCATGTTCACTTAAATCCAGCAACTTGCATTCCATCAAAACCAGAACCTTTTAGAAGATGCCAAGGTCTGCTGCCAGCTTGTGCTGTACCCAAGCCTCTTGATCATCACTGCCATGGTCTTTGAGTTCCTGGGGAAACTGAGTGTGGCAAAACAATTTCTTAGGCTACTCTTAGAAGGAGGGTGCTCACATAAATTTTTCCAATTCATTTTGTCTTCTACATCTTAGAGCTTGTAATGAGTTTGGTCTTGCAATTTCCTGGGATGTGCTCAGGGAATCTTTCCTATTGTTTCTTTGTAAAGTACTTAGTATCTTTATACTGGCTGAAATCTCTTTAACAATCACATCTTCCATGGCCCCAGTTTTACACACAACTTTCTGGTCAAATCCAAGTTCTTAAAATCAACTCTGCTTTCTGTCACAAATTCTCACAGTAAACCTGGCCAAAAGTTGCCAGCAATATCAGTTCCACTGGCTGATTATTTTCTCTTGAATTTTCTTTACTAGATTAATTAGTCTATCACCATTAAAGTCACCTTCACACAAAGTATCATGGCCTCAAGTCCAATTCCCAATAGAGTCATTTTTCCCCCACTTTAAAATCTTATGAGCAGACATTACTGTCCATGTTCCAAACACAATTTTGTTCTTCTGAGCTCCCAGCAGAATCACCCACTAAGCTCTGTTTAATTTTTTTTTTAAGATTTCTACTGTACATGCTGTCATACAGCTGTAATATCAGCAACTCAGTGGATGGAGGCAAGAAGATTGCCAGTGTAAGGGAAAATTGCTGAAAATTTCAGAAATTTAATGATACTATGTCTCAATATGAAAAAAATAAAAAGGATTGGCTATATAGCTCAATTGTAAAACACCCCTGAGTTCAATTTACAGGGAGAGAGAGAGAGAGAGAGAGAGAGAGAGAGAGAGAGAGAGAGAGAGAGAAAAGAATTTTTTACTTGCATTCCCAATCTTTTCCAAATTTCTCCCACAAATTATTTTCAAACTCTTTTAAACCATATGGTCAGGTTAGTCATAGCAAGAGTCCCACTCCCTTTACCAAATTCTGCATTACACAGCTTTATTTTGTTGTGGCCAAAGAACAACCCAGGGGAGGAAATGATCACTGTGCCTCAAGGTTCTAGAAGTTTTAGTCCTTAGAGGGCTGATTCCATTGTTTTGGACCAAAAGGTTAGGCATTACATCATGACAGAAGGGCATGATTAAATTGTGCAGCTCCATTCATTGCAGCTAGGAAGCAGAGAGAAAGGGAGGGGGCTAAAGGGAAAATAAAGACTTCCTGGGAAAACCCCCAAATTGCCACCTCATTCAAACATGCCCACCTGCCTACTCAGTCCATTCAAATTAGGATAGACTGATTAGGTTACAGCCATCACAATCTAATTAATTCATTCCAAAATATTCTTGCAATAACACAGGAGCTTTTCTTTGGGGAGGGGACACCTCATATCCAGACTATAGTACCTGAAAAACAACAAAAACAGACACAAAACACTAAAATCTGAAATGTCATCCTTACATAGATAAAATCATAAGAAAATTATATAAACAAATATAAGCAAATTAGATAACCATGATGAAATGGACTAATTCCTTGCAACATGTAATTTTCATAAAGGCTCATTTTTTTCAATACATCATGTATCCTATTATAGGGATGTATATGTTAAGACAAATAAATTTAATATCCAAATTCCACAAGATAGCCTAGCAGCCAGTTATCCTCTTTTCATTATTCTAGTATCAAGAATCTAATTTTATTTGGGAAGCCCATTATTTTTCCATATTTAGTTGATGTGGATCAATTCAGGCTGACTTCTCTCTAGTCCTAATTATGAATTATTAAGAGGACTTTGTCCATTAGTGTCTGTTTTAGTCAGCCACTGTAACTTAAAAACCTGGAAAAAAATAATTTTAAAGGAGGGAAAGTTTATTTGGGGGCTCGTGGTTTCAGAGGTCTCAGAACATAGACAGCTGGCTCTATTCCTTGGGGCATAAGGTGATACAAAGCACCATGGGAGAAGGGTGTGATGAAAGAAAGCAGCTTGAATGATGATCAGAAAGCAGAGAGAGAAACACCTCTCACCAGATACAAATATATACCCCAAAGGCATTCCCCCAATGACACACCCCCTCCAGCCACACCCTTCCCACTCTCAGCCACCACTCAGTTAATCCAATCACCATATTAGTTCACCGATTGGGTTAAGTCTTGTATAACCCAATCATTTCTCCTCAACCTTCTTATGTTTGTCTCACTTATGTGCTTTTAGGGGACATCTCATATCCAAACCATAACAGTGTGTCTTTTAATATTATTTCAGCTGTGAGTCTGTTATGCAAATAAGGAAAATTCAGAATGCACTAAGAATGTTTATTGGCACATTAGGAAATAAAAGAATTCCATTTCAGTACATTTTTAATAATACGTAACATTTGAGTTGAATTTTTTTTAATTTGACCACCAATTGGAAAAAAATATTCCTGAGAATAAAACCAATAAAAGCATATGTTGAGCCTACAATCCACAGAACAAATTGAGTATAAACTCATCTATTGGACTTTACTAGAAAGTAAATACACCTATTTGTGGAGATATCTTTTATAATATATTCCATTTTGTTTTTAAGCAATATAATTTTTCTTAATGTTACTTGAGAATTGAGGGACCCTGTCTAAGAAATAACACAGCTTTGGCATCCGTCTTTTCAGTCAAATCTTAACTTCACTATGAATGATACTTTTGTATGGCTTATCTTGCTGCTTTTGACAAAGTAAATAAAATAAAACAAATTGATTAAATTAAAACAAGTAAATCCATGCCTCTTTTACTTCATGGTACTCTTCAATTAATTTAGAGACATAAGTAGATCTTGATAAAAATCACTTTCCAATGTTATTTTAACATTCTATCAACAATTTTGAACTGCATGAAAAATTTTAATTGTGGATTTAGTCATTCATTGTTATCTATTTTCTTCAAATGGAAAATACTAATGCTATAATAGTAAAATATCAGTATAGACATTTTGATTATAGTCACAATATCACTGGGATTAAAAATAATTATTTTTTACTCTCTTCTTTTAAAAAATTCATATTGTTTCTAAACCCACATCTCCAACATCACAATTTTCTTCTATGCTGTTCATAACTATTCTGTTTCTGCTCAGTGTAATTATTAACTTTATGATAGGATGAAGTTTGCCTATCCTAATCATAGTAACCTAATTAAGACCAAGCACTTGAAAAATAGCAGACATTTAATTAAATATTTGTCCAATAATTATATTAAATATATATTTCTAAATGCCTATTGTGTTAGTCAAATTTTCTCCACTTTGACTAAATACATGATAAGAACAACTAAGAGGAGGAAAAAATTATTTTGGGCTCATGTATTCAGAGGCTCAGTTCATGGTCAGCTGATTCTATTACTCTGAGGCTGACTTGAGGCAGAACATCAAGGTGGAAGGGTATGATGGAAAAAAGTGGCTTAGATCATAGTACCTAGGAAGCAAATTGAAGGAAATGAGGCAAGGACAAACTATAACACGAAAGGCACACTCCCAGGGAGCTATTTCCTTCAGCCATAACATAAGAGACATTTGTGTGAATAGCATTCTTCCTTTGGCTCCGCAAACTTATATCCATTTCATATTGCAAAATGCATTAAATACATCTCTAAGAGTCTCCATTGTGTTATAGTTATAGCATTGCCCAAAAGTTCAAAACTAAAATCTCCTCTGAGATTCTTGGCAAACTCTTGGCTGTGAGCCTCTGTAATAATCAAGACAATTTATATGTATTCAATTGTATGAAGTAAACATTTCCATTCTAAAATAAAGGAGGCATAGAAATAAGAGATGGACAAATATATCCTTTATTTTTATTTCTGGCACCTGGACAAATTGCTGTAAGTTATGATATACAATGGACTAGGGCAGATCCACCCTTATGACCTTTCTTGTTGCAGCCCACATAGCCTCTGTCTTAGGTTGTCTCTGCCTAGAGCTAGCACTGTATTTGGTTCATGGTTTATGTTACTGGCTTATCATAATTCCTGGGATTTCCAGTCCAACTTCAGCTTCATACCCAAAGCTTTGTGTGTCACCCTTTCATTTTCTACAAAAGGTATTTTGACCTTTACACAAGCCATCTGGCATTACGGGTCTTCTTTGGCAATGCTGATGGAAATCTCCATGACCCCCTAACTTCAGCATCATGTATTTCTGCAAAATCAGCACCATGTGGTATATTAATAAGGTCTGTTGCCAGCTAGAACAGTATCTGGAGCCCCTGATAGCATAGCTGAGGGAACTCTGAGTGCCTAAATGGCTGAACACTAAAAAACAAATCCTGGAGAAACAAATTTCTAAGCAGTGCTGTGTGAACAGGTGCACCCACTATCTTTTAAAAAACTTTTCACTTTTACAACCTTGAGCCTGCCAAGAGCATGGTATTGCTATTATCTATACAAATCACTTCTCTTTAGTGGTAGCTATCCCTTCAACAACTATACCTTCTGCCCCTGTCCTGTGTAGGGAGGGAGTGGGTAACAGTCTGAGGTGTGCACTGGCTGGAAATAAAAGCTAGGGAATAATATTAAGAAAATAGTTGAAAAACGTAGGAAATTAATTGAAGCAGAGGCTTTACAGGTAGATAGACCTGATGGGTCTGATCCTAACAAAGAGAAAAACCCACGAATGTTCTTATATTTACAGTGATACACACCAAAGGGAATCAGAAAGAGGTAGTTCAGGCAAACAGGATGTTTGGTGTTTGGCAGGTTAGCCCATCTCCAGGCGAGGATGTTTGATCCTAGGACTATGAGCTAAGTCAGGGCACCCGTGTGATCTGGGCTTCCTTAAAAAGGTAATTTCACCCTGGAGTTTCCAGAAAAGCATCTTCCCTTCCTTATGTTGACTCAAACACATAATTTATACACAGCTTCCAACATATGCCTTCCTTGGCCATAATTTTGCATGTACATTTTTAGCTATACTGAAAGTTTTAAAATATTCTGTTTTATGTTTCTGATTGTCTCAGTAAACGTGAATAACAGCTTCCAACAGTACCCATATCACCATCTGAATGCTACCCTCTCTTGAAATTTCTACTACCATAGTGATTAGTCCATCACTAACAAGTTCAGCTTCACACAAATTCTGAAGACATAGACCAAATGTGGACAAGTGCTTTGCCAGTAGGTAACAAAAATGGCCTCTAATTCAACTCCCAGTAGTGTCCTTATTCTCCTCTGAAACCTCAGGAGCACAGTCATTACTCTATGCATTCCTATAAACATTCTGGCCTTCTGAGGTTCCAGCAGAATTGTTCATTAAAATCTGCTTATAACATTCTAAGATTTCTTCAGCCTACGTCTGCAAATTTTTCCAAACTCCTCCCACAAACAAGTTCCAAATACCATAATCTCACATCTCACTATCAATTTTTGTGATAGTTACCTTTTCAAAATATCTGTGAAGCACATCTTATAGCAGGGTAGTATATTTTGGGCACTTGTCTTCAGAGAATCAATACATGGTGAGCTGACTCCATTGCTTTGGGCCTGAAGTGAAGCAAAATGTCATGGAAGAATGGCATGTTGAAGGAATTCTGATCAGCTGTGGATATCCAAAAAAGCAAAGAGAAAGATACAGAGAGGAACCAAGGACAAAATATATTCCTCAAAATCATGATCCCAAGGACCTACTTCCTCCAGTCATGACCCACTTGCCAAATGACAAACCGATATTTCTTTCAAATCATTAACTCATCAAATGGATCAATTTCCTGATTAGATTACAGCTTTTATAATCTAATCATTTCACATATGTGCATTCACATGTGTGGTCTTTCAGGGTACACCTCTTACTCAAACAATAACATCTATTATAGTGCATGTCCCATGTTAGATGATAATAATATAGTAAATTAGAAAACACACAGTTCTAATGAATCTCACAGGAGAAATACGTGTAAAACAAATATTGTATATGTAATTAATTTGAATGCTTATGGGTGCTTCAAATAAGAAATAGAGTGACATATGATGGTGCTCATGTTCAAAGCACATACAATGTGTTTTGAATTGATTTATATAAGATGTCCCCCAACCGTTCATGTGTGTGACAATGCAAGAAATTTTAGAGGTGAAACCATTGGTCTATCAGAGTATTAGCATAATTAATGCATTAATTCCATAAAGTATTAACTGGGTGGTAACTGTAAGCATGTAGGGTGTGGCTGGGGAAAGTACTTCTTGGGGGCATGCCTTTGGAGCATATATTTTGTGAGCTGAGCTTAGTCTCTCTCTCCCTTCCCTGGTAGGATGTCTTGAGCTGCTTTCCTCTGCAAAGCCCCTCTGCTATAATGTTCTTTCTCACCTCTGGCCCAACGGAGTTTGCCACCTATCGGTTGAGACATCTGAAACTGTGAGAACCAAATAAACTTTCCTCCTCTAAAACTGTTTTCAGGTTTTTAGGTCTCAGAATGAAAAAAAAAACTGACTAAAACATATATATTTTGCCTCTAAAACTTATGTTAAAATGTAACTGCCATTATAATATTATGAGGTCAAATAGTTAATAAATGACTATGTATATTATGATGGCTCCATCATCATGAATGAATTAATGCTGTTATGATAGTATTGGATTAATAATTTAGAAAGTAATTTTGTTATAAGTGTGAGTTCTTTCCCTCTCATATTTATAGAGACATAATGTTTTTTTTTATTGGTTGTTCAAAACATTACAAAGCTCATGACATATCATCTTCCATACATTTGATTCAAGTGGGTTATGAACTCCCATTTTTTACCCGAAATACAAGTTGCAGAATCACATCGGTTACACATCCACATTTTTACATAATACCATATTAATGACTGTTGTATTCTGCTACCTTTCCTATACCCTACTATCCCCCCTCCCCTTCCCTCTCATCTTCCCTCTCTACCCCATCTGCTGTTGTTTAATTCTCTCCCTTGTTTTTTTTCCCCTTTCCCCTCACAAACTCTTATATGTAATTTTGTGTAACAATGAGGGTCTCCTTCCATTTCCATAGTTTCCCTTCTCTCTCCCTTTCTCTCCCCCCACTCATCTCTGTTTGATGTTAATCTTTTCCTCAT
>NW_026000261.1:14295839-14318694 GCF_001458135.2 Marmota marmota marmota
GGCTGATATGGGATCAGGTCTGGGGAAGGCGCCTCCTTAGGACTGAACCATACATTGCAGCCACTTCTGCACAGTGGGATAGGACCTCTACTTTCGCCTGCATTGTTATATAAAATAGAAGGGGGAACTGTGGTAAGCCATTCTTATAAACCGTGGCCGCCATTAGAAGATGGCGCCGGCTTCCACTGTGGCCTGTGATAAACAACTCCTTTTATGGAGAGTTGGCGCGCAATCCCTTACCACCCTATGAGAGAGATCCACGTGGCGGCTTGGGATTGGGACGCGGGGGGCTTTATTAAGCTGTGCTTGGGTGTGTTCAGGCGGCGGGCGCTAGAAGATGATACATGACTCAAGGCCTGAATAAACTGTTGAAAGAAGAATCCTGTGTCGTGTTTCCCTTGCCGGCGAGGGGTCGCGACATACCAATAACATAAGAGTCTCACTTTACCTCAAACTTACCATATATATAACTTCTCACAATAAGTTCCATTAGAAATCACTTTCTTTGTCTGATATATGAATAATAATTCTTCAAGACCCATTTTAGATATTACATGAAATTCCCCTTAATTGCACACACCTCTACTGGCTCAATGCCTATAAAAATTAGATATTATGATTATTGCTAAATATACAAATATTACTACTATATACTCCTTTATAAATTGATGGAGTTATGGTGAGAGAAATATGTGAAGCAATGAAGACATTTGTAATATAATAACTCATACATGTGCTTAAGGTGCAATAGGAGAATGAAGCACTGGCATATAAATAAAATTGAATAATGAGGAAATTCTTTCAGAGGATGTAAAGTGAGCTTAGTTTTTAAGGATGTGAATCAATTCACTTATGCTTATTGTATTATTTATTTACTTATTCACCATATGCCATTGCTAAACTATGAATTATTTGGGGATAGTTCTTACATATTATTCACCAAGAAATATTATTATAAATATCTGTACATAATGATATTTTTAAAAATTTTTTTTGAAGGAGGATTTTTTAATGAACTCACATGAAGACTAGTTCAAAATGCAGTGTGTTACGTTACTGCTTGATGAACAATACACCAATCATCCCAGAAACCTAATTTTTAAAAATACTTTTATATCCGTTTAATCCTTCCAATTTTGATTAGAATTACTACATCATTTAAAAGGCATTGTCATTTCACTGAATTGTGTACTATGGTATTTACATTTTCACTTCTAGCTTAGTTATTCATCTCCTTATAATTACCAAAGTAAATATTACATGTAGATTTAGTAAATCCTCAATGACAGACAAACAAAATCACATACAAATACATGATTGGGGATGGACTGCTGAAAAAAATATGTAGTTGAAAAATATAATTAAAGGTGCTCTAACAGCCTATCAAGTTTGTATGGTGCTAACAAAAATTCTAGAATATCTTAAAATATAAAATGTATATCATTAGTTTTAAATATGCCTTTTTTAGTATTTTAAGTCATGTAAAATGTCACCATATGACCATGACAATCAAGTAGTTAAGATCTGAATTAATGTAAGAATTAATACTGCTTCTGATGAAAAAATAAGAGAAAAAATAAATTGAAATACAGAGAGCACCATTTTGAAAAACCTGAAAGACATTGCTGACAAAAAAATATTCTTTTCTCTTTTAGATCTTATTGTTCAAAATAAGATGGATATGTAACTAACTACCAAATACAATACAAAAACCCTTCATAAGAGCTCTATAAACTAATTAACAAGTTATGGTATCCCAAACAAATTCAGGATCAAGAACAGTATGGGAGTTAGCTTTTCTTGCTATGACTGAAATACTGAAAAAAGAGCAATTTACAGGAGAAAGGATTTGTTTTGGCACATGGTTTTGGTGAATGCAATCTCTGGTTGACTACCTCCATGTGTTTGGATCTGACATTAGACAGAATATCATGGCAGAAGGCAAGAGAGGAAAGCTGTTCAGCTCATAACAGTTGGCAAGCAGAGAGAGAGAGAAAAAGGAAGGACTTGAGAAGATTAAATCCTTCCAGGCTACACTCCCAATAACATACTCTTCCAACTAGGTCTCAGTTTCCATTATTCCATTCAGCTATCAGTGGATTGATCCACTTATCAGATCAGAGTACTCGTAATCTAATCATTTTCTAAAAGCCCTCCCTCTGAATCCTGCTACCATGTGGGTCATCGTTTCAATACATTAGCTTTTGGGGGAACATCCCAGATACAAGCAATAACAAACAGCCAAATTAAAATGAAAAATAAAAGCTATTCAATTTCAAATATTATAGCCCTTAATCCAAACCAACACAGGTTAGTGAAATATGGTGAAAACCCCCAATCTTGGCTTACTCATTGGGAAACTAAATAAAATAGCAAAACATGTTCAACACTCAGGCTTTTCATAGGGTTCTGTTAGAGACTGTATTCTGTCTACCCTGACTCAAAACACTTATAGGGAATGTACATAGTTTGGAAGCCTGAGAGCTGCTGAGAAGAAAAGCCTTTAATATATTGTACAACATCACAGGAAGATGGTATCTTTACCCCTTTGAAACCCCCCACCCCTTTTTCATACTGGTCCCTCCCTTATCATCAATCTATAAGCCTTGAGGGGAAAACAGTAGATGCTCTAGAAGTACCTAAGCAATGAATTAAATAAAGAATTATATGAAAAGGATGAGTGAACACAATATTTTTATATCAATGTACACTAGCAATGTAACCAAAATATTCAAAGATTATACTCACAGTGTCTTACAAACCCATGCCTGAAAGGACTTAGATTTATTGGATGATATTCTCATCATTCAGTGAAAGTTTATGTTAACCTTGTAGTTGTATCATTTACAATCCACAGACAATATTAACTCTGTAAATGTTCTTAAATCTTTAAGTCTGTACATCTAATTATGTAACTAACCAAAATGGGACAAACTGTCCCTGTAATATTCTGTTGTTCACCAAAATATTTCAATTTCCCCTCTTTTTAGTAATATGAGATTATTGCAATTCATATTGCAACTTCATTTCCTGCTTGTGATAATGCAAGAGCATAAGACCATCTGGAGAGAGAATTAGTGTGTGTCATTTACCAGCTGAAATATTTAATTGCCATCTTAAGGTCCTACAGGGCTCTCTCCATAAATCAAATGCATATGTATACATTGGTGATGAATCCTTTATATAGAAACTATTGATATGGTTAGTAATGTGTAGGCCAAGATACCTGAATGATTAAAATAATTACAGGCACTTTGCTGAATCAAGTTAAACAAGTACTAGAAGCAAGAGGTAAGCAGTTGTTGAGTAAACTATATATATATATATATATATATATATATATATATATATATATATATATATACCAATAGAACCTAGTCTATAATGTCTCTCTCTTAAGGATAATGAAATGTCCTCCAATGGTGACAAAACATCTATCAAAAGATGCATCAAGTACCAAAAATGTTAATAATACTAACAGGTACCAGAGATATGTAACTTTGATAAATACACTTAATTTCCATGAACATGTTCCAATCTCTATAAAATTATAACAATACTTAACTCTTAACAAAGGTGGACATGTTAAATGTGGTCATACTAATATCTAAACATTAGATTTGAAAATACCCTTTAGTGTTTCTAGGATGGCTCCCAGCTGTGGATAAAGACTATGCATAAGATTAGATTCACTGGGAATGGAATATAGTAAATTAATTCTATTATAACAGAGGATTTCTCAGCATTGGCCAATAAAAAGAATAATTAAAATTGACAGATTTGTACAGAAGTAGAAAAATGGGAGTTTAGAGAATCCCATAGTATCATAGCAGCTCCCTGAGAGTGAATTAAAACACAGTTCTGCATTGGCAAATTTAGGGGTGAAGATGGTGGGGGAAATATTATTAGGCAAATCAATGAACTAACAACCAGATGAAAATCAAAAATATAATTTTCTAGAATAAAAAAGATAATTAATAGAGGTAACAGACAGTGGAGGGATTGAATGTGCTATAGCTCAGTGAGGGAGGGGAATATCAAATCCAATGAGCCAAAAATATTCTACCATGGAGCTTAAGAAAAGCACATTGGCCAACATATTTGCTATCAGAGCAGAAAATAAGCTCACAGTGAGTTAAATCTATAAGGGAGAAAGTCCTAATGCTCTTTTGGAGAAAGAGCATCCTGGCATACCACAGCAGAGGTGGCTAGAGCAAGGAAGTGTCGCGACCCCTCGCCGGCAAGGGAAAACACGACACAGGATTCTTCTTTCAGCAGTTTATTCAGGCCTTGATTCATGTATCATCTTCTAGTGACCCCCCGCCGAGCGCCCAAGCACAGCCTAATAAAGCCTCCCGCATACCAATCCTAAGCTGCCACGTGGACCTTTCTCATAGGGTGGGAAGGGATTGCGTGCCAATTCTCCATATTAGGAGTTGTTTATCTCAGGCCACAGTGGAAGCCGGCGCCATCTTCTAATGGCGGCCACGGTCTAATTAGAACGGCTCACCACAAGGAAGCAGCAACTTAAAGTCTAAAGAAAGAACTTAGGAGATGGAAAGATCTCCCATGCTCTTGGATAGGCCAAATTAATATTGTCAAAATGGCCATACTGTCAAAACTGTTATACAGATATAATACAATTTCTATTAAACTCCCAGTGACATTCTTCATAAAAATATAAAAAGCAATTATTTTCATTTGGAAAAATAAGAGATCCAGAATAGTCAAGGCAATCTTTAGCAAGAATAGTGACACAGGAGGCATTACAATACCTTAAACTATACTATAGATCAATAATAACAAAAATGGCATGGTATTGATGTCAAAGTAGACATGTAGACAAATAGTAAAGACAGAAGACACAGAAATAAACCTGCATAAATACATTTATCTCATACTAGACAAAGGTGCCATAAACATAATCTATTCAAAAGATAACCTATTTAACAAATGGTGCTGGGAAAACTGGAAATACACATGTAGCAAAATGAAATTAAACCTCTATCTCTCACCATGCACAAAACTCAATTCAAAGTGGATCAAAGATGTAGGCACTAGAACACAGACCTTCTACCCAACAGAAGAAAAAGTAGACCCAAATCCACATCATGTTGGCTTAGGAACTGAGTTCCTTAACAAGACTCCTAGAGAACAACAAGTAAAATTAAGAATAAATAAATGGGATGAATTCAACCTAAAAGCTTCTTCTCAGCAAAGAAAACAATAATGTAAAGAGAGAGCCTACAGAAAGGGAGAAAATCTTTACGGCATGTACCTCAGATAGAGCACTAATGTCCAGGATATATAAAGAACTCAACACCAAAAAATCAAATAATCCAATCAGTAAATGGGCTAAGGAACTGAACAAACACTTCACAGAAGAATAAATACAAAATCAACAAAATGAAAAAAAATGATAAAGAAAATGGCCTTTATATATAGTGATTAGAGAAATGCAAATCAAAACTACTCTAAGGTTTTATCTCATTTCAGTCAGAATGGTAATTATCAAGAACACAAGCAGCAACAAGTGTTGGTGAGGATGTGGGGGAAAAGGTACACTCATACATTGCTGGTGGCACTGCAAATTGATGCAACTACTATGGAAAGCAGCATGGAGATTCCTTAGAAAATTTGGAATGAACAACCAGTTGACTCAGCTATCCCACTTCTCATTTTATACCCAAAGGACTTAAAATAAGCATACTACATTGATGCAGCCTCATCAATGTTTATAGCAGCTCAACTCACAACAGCGAAACTACAGAACCAACATGAATGCCTTTCAATAGATGAATGGATAAAGAAAACGTGGTACGTATACTCAGCAGAGTATTACTCAGCCTTAAAGAAGAATGAAATTGTGGCATTTGCATGTAAGTGGATAGAACTATAGAACATCATGCTAACTGAAATAAACTGATCCCAGAAAACCAAAGGCTAAATATTTTCTGTGATAAACAGATGCTGATCCTTAGTGGGGGGTGAGGAAAGTGCAAAAACATTGATTGTACAGATATGAGTAAGGGGAGGGGTGGGGCTGTGGGGATGAGAGGATGGTAGAATGAGACAGACATTATAAACCTATAAACATGTATGATTATAATACTGCTGTGACTCTGTACCATGTACAGCCATAGGAATGAGAAGTTGTGCTCCATTTGTGTACAATGTGTCAAAATTCATTCTACTATTATCTATAACTAATTAGAATGGATTTTTTTAAATTATAAAATAAAAATGAAAAATAAATTAAAAAATAAAATGTTTTAATAATCACTTTATGGCCAAGTGTGGTGGCACACACCTGTAATCCCAGCAGTTTGGAGGACTGAGTCAAGAGGATCAAGAGTTCAAAGCCAGCCTCAGCAGAAGGAAGGTGTTAAGCAACTCAGTGAGACCCTGTTATTAAATAAAAATATAAAATAGGGATGAGGATGTGGCTCAGTGTCCAGTGCCCCTGAGTTCAGTCCCCAGTACCCCTCCTCAAAAAAGAAAGACTTTTTAGAAAAATTCTTCAAGGCAGAGAGAGCAGCAACTTTGAAAGCTTTAAATAGGAAGTATGAGGTTGCATTAATATTTGGAGTTTTATGGAAAATTAGGGCTAATGATAAAATTTTAAGAGATGCAGTTTTTTGAATGACTATTCTGGAATCTCTTTTGGCCACTGATCTTGAGGTAAAAGCTCATGTGTGAGACAATGCCAGAAAGTTAAGAGGTGAAATGATTGAGCTATCGGAGGTTTAACTTACTTTAATTGTCTATAAGGATAAATTTGGTGATACTTGTAAGCATGAATGATGAGCAGGAGTTGGTTCCCTGGAGGCATGCCTTGGGGATTCATATTTTGTCACTGTTGAGCGGAATTCTCTCTGCTTCCTGAAGCCATCTCCTGAGATGTTTCCCTCCACTACACTCTTCTGCCTTGTACTTCCTTACCTTGGTCCGCAAAGAATAAAGTCAACTGTCTAGGGACTAAAACCTCTGAAACTGTGGGCCCACAAATAATTTTCCTCCTCTAATTTTTATTGTTAGGCCTTTGGTCACACCAGCAAAAAAGCTGACTAAAATAATCTGGCATATAATTAATGACATTTTTAGAAGTTATTTGAATTCTTATACTTCTTCACATCTAATAATTGTTGATAAGTTCCAAAAGGAAATGAAGACAGTGAAGCTATTCATAATGTCAGATTCTTTATGTTAAAAACCCTACCTATCTTTTTGTTGACAAACAATATATTCACCTAAAACATTTTGGACTGGAGACTATCAGGAAAAAATCCACATCCAGAAGGATAACACTTCATCTTATATTTTAAAGGCCAGATCCATTGATATAATATCGATAGTAAAAATTACATCTTTATTCTAGAGTCTGATATACTTATCTTTCCTTTAGCACCTGGGTCCATTCTCCTCAGCTTCTTGTTTCTCTTGTGGGAAGAAAGGCCATTTTAAAAAGGAATTCCCCAAGAGGCATAAATCTCCCACACCACTTCCTGGACCTTGTTCACTAAGTCGGGGGAACCATTGGAAGGCTAGATGTCCTCAGAATCTGTCAAGATCAAGGCTGTTCCCTACAAGTTCCCAACAATTGGTCCCAGATGTTTCCTTCATGAGTCCCTTGACTGAAGTACAACCTGAGGAGACCCAGGTGAACTTGATAATGCACAGACACCAGATAAATTTTCTTCCTGACATGGGAGCTTGATGCTCAGTCCTGCTCTTCTCTTCTGCACCTTTTTCCCAAAATAAAGTACCTGTTCTGTGCATATCAAGCCAGCCCCTTGAGTAGTATTTTAGTAGACATCTTGCTTGTTCAGGGGATGAATTCCACTTTTGTCACTCTTTTCTCATTATTCCAGAGACTCCAGCCCCTATCTTAGGGAGAGACCTATTTCTCAATTAAATGTCAAATTATTTCACCACCTGGGGATATAATTTTATGCCTCTAATGGAAATGGATACAGATCATGGTCTGGTCTGACAATAGTATTGTGGGAAGAGCATGAACTGAAACCCCTTTTGCAATATATCTTAAGGATCCCTAATACTTCCCTCATCAGAAGCAATAACCCTTAAGACTAGAGATCAAATAGGAATTAATAACTACTATAATATATTTGAAATGACAGGGACTTTGGTTAGAGTGTTCTATCTGCTATTATGTTCTTACATTGGGGGGGGGTCCCAAAGTGTCTCAAAAAATGGAAATTGGTTCAGGAACTTTAGAAAATCAAGGAAGCACTAGTCTCTTTGCATTCAGTGGATCCATATAAATGTATTCTCCTTACCCAGATTCCCAAAGGAACTGATTATTATATTGTCTTAGACTTAAAGGTTGCATTTTTCTGCATTTTCTACACATCTAAAAAGGCAACCTCTATTCACTTTTGAGGATTCTACTTGTAATGAAGGAAAAGTTAGCCGGACAGTCCTTCCACAGGAATTTAGAGACAGTCCCCATCTGTTTGGATGAGCACTGGCACAAGGCCTCATGTATTGATAATATCCTGAAACTGTTACTTCAATATGTATATTTCCTCCTTTTGTGTTGAACTTCAGAAAAAATAATTTATATGAGCATTAGCTCTATTTTCAATTTCCTGGTCACTAGGAGATATAAAATATACTGAGCAAAGACTCAATTGTGCCTACCTGGAGTTACCTGGAGTTACCTATTTAGGCATGATACTGGAAAGTGGTCCAGAAAGAATTCAATGCATATTGTTATATCCCCTTCTTGGAACAGCTGGATATTGCAAATTTTGGCTACCTCGATCTGTTCAGAAGGCAGTACCCCTCTATGAACACCTTAAGGAAGCAAAGGAACATTCACATGCAATCATTAATTGGACTCCAGAGATGAGGAAAGTCTTCATTGTATTAAAAACAGTTGTTAATGAGACCTGAGCTCTGGTCCTGCCCATTCAGTCAACTTTTCAAAACATAGTGGCACTGGAAATAATTACTCAATAATTGGGGAGGGGGCACTCCACATTCAGTGAGATACCTAACTAAAGAATTAGAAACGGTGGCCAAGAGGTTGCCTGGATGTTCTAGAGCTGTGGTAGCAGTAGACTTATTGGTACCTGAGGCAAGTAAACTTACTAGGAAGGCCCTTAAATGAACTTACTTCCTATGACATAGGAGGTATTCTAAATTGTAAAGGAAGTCTGTGGCTATATATATATATATATATATATATATATACTCAAATATAGGCCCTTTTTCTGGAAGGACCTAAAATTAAAGACATGCTATAACCTCAATCTAAAGTTTTAGTAACAGAACTAGAGGAGAAACTTTTCCACCCCTGTGAAGAAGATTTAATGGAAATTTACTCTGCCAGGTTTAATTTACCTTATCCTCCTATAGATAATCCCAATCTCACTGTATTCACTGATGGGAGTTCTCTAGTGATTGGTTGGATTTGGCGATCTGGATATGCAGTAGTCAGAGATGTTGAAGTCCTTGGATTGGGTTCAATTCCTAGAAATACCAGCACTCAGCTGGCAAAATTAGTTGCCCTCACCAGGGCACTATAATTCTCCAAAAATAAGAGGGAAACATATATACTGAATATAACCATGTCTTTCTTATACTTTATGCTCATGCAGGATTTGAAAAGAGTAAGAATTGCCTACTTCAACAGGAACTCCTGTTAAGCATGCCAAGGAGATTCTTTGCCTTTTGGAGGTAATCTTCGGGTAGCAGTTATCCATCTTCCTAGACATCGGAAGGGAAAGAAACCAATAGATGAAGAAAATAAGGCTGTGGATGCAGCAGCAAAGGCAGCTGCTTTACATGGCTCCAAGTTGCCCCTTTCTATGGAAAAATTATTTTCTTTCATCTGAATATCCCCCAGTACTCACAAAAAAGGCTAAAGAGGCTATAACACAAGGATACAACTAGATTACAGAGCATGGTGGATTTCTCCTGAGTGCATTTTATTACTTCCCAAGCATTCCAAATGGAAGGTTTTAAAGTCTCTTCATCACCTCTACCATTTAGAAATAGAGAATACTCTGAAATATGGAAAACCTTTTTAGGAAAAAGCTTGAAGGTCACAGTCCAACAGATTATCCAATGCCATGAAATCCGCCAATAGGTGTATCCCTCTAATAAATGTCTCCATCCTCCCAGGCACCAAAGAATAGGTTGTTGACCAGGAGTGGACTGACAGATTTCACTCATATTTAGTAGCTCTGGTGATATATTCACTGGATAGGTGGAAGCCTTTCATTGCAGATCTAAAAAGGTGATCAAAGTTTTAAAAGTTCTAATTCAGGAGATCATTCCTCAGTTTGGTCTCCCTTAGAATCTTCAAAGTGAAAAGAACCTGTTTGATGGCAGAAAAAACACAAAGGCTTTCTTAAGTGTTAGGAATTGAATTTCATCTTCATTGTTCATGTAGATTTCAATCCTCAGAATAGGTTAAAAAATGAGCTTTTTAAGAGGCACTTAACAAAATTGCATCAGGAGACTAGGAAGTCCTTGGTTAAACTTCTTCCCTTGACCCTGATAAGGCTTAAAAATACTCTTGACCTACAGGGTCTAACTCCATTTGAGTCCCTCTATGGATGGCCATTTTGTTCAATAATTTTATTTTGGATTCTGAGATTTTATTTTTGGATTCTTCCATTTGTTTCCCATGTAATTCATTTGGATAAATTTCAACAAATTTTCACAGAGATCAGACAAAGTCTTCTGACAGAAGACTGTCAAGGACCTCCACTCTTCTGTCCAGGTGATCTTGTATTAGTAAATACAATATACCCAAACAAAGGATTACATCTTCCCAACTGGGAGGGCCCCTATCCTGTAATTATGCCCACTCCTCTAGCAGCTCATGTAAGAATCTTAGATTCATCATACCCATCTCAAGCTCTGGAAACCTCTATCAAGATCACTACAGAGAGTCTTACAAACCATTATACCTGTGAGCTGGTAGAAAATCTCCAGTTCCTTTTCAAATGAGCTAAGTGATATGTTTTATTCTGTTTATTCTTTAATAATAATATCAGTAGCCTTATGCTTGCTATAAGGTTGATAGTAGCAGTTCTAAAAGATTGGAGCCTTATACATACAATATTCCTAGCTCTAACCTGTCTAGGCATAGTAACCTGTTCTACATGCTAATCTTTGCGTATGCTTAAATCTACTCCTACCAAATTTTACCAATCTGAGTTCTATTCCTGCACAATAGTTTTGCCTGTCACCTACTAGTGCCCAACCTATTTAGACTTTCCCAGTTGTCCAATAGTGGAAAGTACTGAATTTGTCCCAGAGTTAAACACCATGATGTGGAGAACAATTCATTGATAGCCTTACTTATATCAATTGAGACACTCATAAATATGACAGTCCAAAATCACAGATTTCATGCTCAGTTCTTTAATAAATCTGATCCAACTAAACCTCCTTGGATTAGAAGAAACACACCCTTGGATCAGAAGAAGCAATAACTTATGGAAGGGGCATCAATACTTGAAGAAAAAAAAAACTCTCTATCTTTCTATAATGAGGAAGGAATTGGACCTGGCTTAGACTTATTTATTTATTTATTTATTTATTTATTTATTTATTTATTTTGGTACTGGGGATTGAATGCAGAGGCACTCCACAACTGAGCCACATGCCCAGCCCTATTTTGTATTTTATTTAGAAACAGAGCCTTGCTGAGTTGCTTAGCAGTTCACTTTTGCTGAGGCTGGCTTTGAACTTGCGATCCTCTTGCCTAAACCTCCTGGGCCTTTGGGATTACAGGCATGTGCCACTGCACTAGGCCACCTTGGGCTTTTAAAATGAGACCTTTTGTAATTATACATTATTTAATGCTTCCATTGTTACTTATTTAATTCTTTGTCCTAACTGGGTGGTTAGGACAAAGAATGATATATACTTTGATGGCTCTGATTTCTAGAACAAGTTAACTCTCTCCTGGGATGGAGGAAATCACCAAAAAAAAAAAAGCAGTAGGGAATATGAGAGATTCATCCCCATCAATAGTTCCTATATTGTACAAAAATTTGTAGGCATTAAGCAGTCTACTAGTTCATGCATCAACATTACTAACACTTCCAACTGAATAATATAGAGCACACAGAAATTATATTATTCAGATCACGTTTAGAAATTCAATCCGTCAAATCAATGCCATTGGTTCCCTTTGTGTATGGAGCCAAAGGACAGCAAGGGAAATACCTGACTTTGAGAAAAATATGTGAAACATGGATGGCTTACTCCAGAATGTCAAACAGCAATTCCAATATACCCCAAAGATTTGCAATTTGAAACTTCATACACCTGAGTCAAAGTTTGTGGACTTACTCTGACAATAAACCTATTGGAACAGGATTTAGCTCTTTATGTGGTAAACAACTATATTTTGTCCTCCCCCAGTACTGGAAGGGCAATTATGTTATAGTAGCTACTCTCCCTGATGTCAATGACTATACTATTTCTGAAATGGCTGACTCAGGACAAATTCCCAATCTAGGGTCATTTTTTGAATTATGACTTTCTAAATTAGGGAAGAGGAGGCAACATGATCTTTTATCCATGGCTGATTTGAGGCAAAAAGATGGGGGAGAACATAGACATGATGACCCTCTTTCAAAAAGTCCTACAAAAACTTACTTTATAGAGGACTCTGTTGGTTTGTTGATATTCCTCTTCTGGAGAAATTAGTACTAAATCTAACAATAATGGTCCACAAATCTTTAAAAACTAGTATAAATGCTATCAACGCTCAACAAAGGAGCATAAATTCACTGGCTCAAGTGGTGTTATAAAATAGGTCTAGATATTCTCATGATAGCCAAGGGAGGCCTGTCTGCCATGTTGAATGAAACCTGTTGTATGTATTTCAACTCACATGGAATAAAGAAGGCTCAAAAAATATATACAATCATAATCAACAAACTCAAGGAACAATCAAGGGTACAAGGGAGTTGGTTATACACCTATTTTCCTTCTTGGGTAATAATCTGCTTATCTCGACACTCCCTTTTTTGTACCTATCATCATGACCTTATTAATTGAATGCTTTGGACCACACCACTTCAATAGTCTTGTCCATTTTGTTTTCTCACCAAAAGAGGCAACAAAGTTTCAAATGGTGTTACAGATGGACATCCCTTCAGACTTCTACCATGGACATATTGACAGACCCATAGATATATATCATTACTCTCGGACTCTAGGTCAGCCTGCTGCTTCTCACTTGCCCTAGACCTTCCTCAGAAGGGTATCCCAGTAATTCTGATGATGCTTCTTTTAAGCCTTGAGTAGCTAGAGCAGTCATAGACCAACTCCCAACAATGGTTGGGGTATCCTCTGAGAGAAGGGATTGAGAGTGATATGAAAGGGCATAGGCAAGCCAGGTCAAGATGGTGAGTAAGAAAGTCAGGGGCAGGTCCAGACTAAAGGAACATGGAGAGGTCTTCCAATGAGGTCAACTGCTCAGTTGACAAAAGTCCTGGTGGACAAAAAGCAAGGCACCCAATCAGAACCTTGTTCTCCTAAATGGGGGATCTAATAGAAAAACTAAAATAGATATATGGACACAGGGAACACAGATAAATAATAATAAACAGAGAGTGGACAGGGGAAGAGATAAGAAAAGGAAGAAATTCTGTAGACCATAAAAAAAAAGAAAAGCTACAAGCCACAACTTCCCCACCGGTCTCCCAGCTCCTGGGTCCCTTCTCTTTGTCAAAGTCCTTTACAGTCCCTATTGCATAAATCTGCTGCTTGTTTGCTATCTTTGTGTCCCATTCTTCAATTCTTTGTTGAGTGGAGAAAACAAACCCAACAACCCTAGATGGTAACACCCTTTACTCATCTTTGGAGTAATATTTTACTCCCCATGAGTAGCACAAACAGATTTTTGCATGATACTGTTTTCATCACTTTTAGGAAGAACTTCCTCTCAAAATCTTAGCAGCTTTCTCATCTATCTGATTCTAATTTCTCCCAAATATCCATAACTACATTAAAAGATTCCCTGGATATAAGTGTCAATGGATATTTATTTATTTATTTGTTTGTTTTCTATTTCTTATTCCTTTGCATCTCTCTTATCTTGATTTAAACCTTACTCACATCTGAAGTACAATACTGGAATAAAAAAGAAACACATTAATATTACCTATTTGGGGTTCATAAAAAAATTGGTATGGATCTTTATTATACAAAGCTCATTGCAATTTTATCATCTATTTTCGGGTACAAAAGCACTCATTTCTTCTAACCCAATAAAAACTCAAATTAATGTAATGTTTATTAATACTTCTGCAAGCAGGCTGAGAGAAATATTTCAGACTCATAGTTAAGAGAAGTTTATATACTAAGAGAGATTATATAAAATATCTGATATATTTACTCATAATAGGTAGCTATACTACATATATTATTTTAGGGAGGCATTACCCTTCCATTTTGTGGCCTCAGCATACCTCAGGGCCTACGGATAGTCTCTTTCCAGCTGATTGAATTGGAAAGGCACACTAGCATCTTAACTGCCTTTGCCCTAAAGTGACATATATCATTTTGGCTCACATTCCTTTATAAGAATTAATTATATTTCTCTGCATATATCCACAAGCATCTAAGAAATATAGTTCATGACTTAGTAGTCACTTCACAATGACAATTCTACCAGAGAAAAATCATGAAATTTGGTTAAAATGTATCTGTCTGCAACAAGATAAATAAGGGACATGAGCTTCTCTTTATCTAGGTATGGTATAATGATGCCTGTAAGCCAAGTTTATCTGTAGCTGAAATTTGCCTAACTGCTCTAGATATTCAAAAAGTTAGTAAATACTAATGTATTTATTAGAAAAATAATTATGTGTTACAAAATACAAAGTTACCTACTAAGGCCTTTGCAACAATGAATGGAAAACTAAGCAAATATGTAGAAGGTATGTACTCTCTATAAATACCACTGAATTATCTAGATTTTGTGGGTGAGTTATAAGGAGAGATTATTGTTAAATTATATAACAGAATAGCATTGATACACTAGAGCTATCATTGCTGATACTCTTATAAAAATTGGAATGATTAATATCTCTCTACACAGTTGGAAAGATATAAAAGCAAACTTATTAGACACTTTCACTAAGACATATCACTTAAGATTACAGGCACATGCCTGTAATCCCAGCAGCTCAGGAGGCTGAGACAGGAGGATGGCAAATTCAAAACCAGCTTCCGCAACTTAGTGAGGTACTAAGCAACTCAGTGAGACCTTGTCTCTAAATAAAATACAAAATAGAACTGGGGATGTAGCTCAGTGGTTGGGTGCCCCTGAGTTCAATCCCCGGTACCCACAAAAAATAAATAAAATAAAATATTATATATAATAAACTGTTAATTTAGAATAATTGCTTTATCCTTAACTAAATTATATTTCTCTTTCCTATGTTATATAATTTTGGAATTTGAAACAAAAATACTAATAATAATTTCACTCATCTAAATATGTTAACAAATATTTCAAAGAATATATCAATATCTGCTACTACTAACAGCTTGAGACATAAATAGTATATTCCCTGAAAATGTACTTAAAATCAGGAAAGAAACAAGAACATTTCACACTGTGATACTTTTAAAGTGTATTAACTTCATGTTGTTAATAGATATTTCATTACTTAAATGAAGATTAATCTAAATGTTAAGATTCGGTCTAGGTATACAAACTAAAGCGGAAACTGGAAGCAATTATTTAGTTCTTGGTGAGGAGTGCAACTCCTCACTAAATCCTTTCTATTAAGAGGAAATTCTTAGAAAATCATTTGTTACTAACAAATTTAATGAATTTAGAAAGAATAAACACATTTTTTTTGCCACATAAAGATAAAATTAATGTTTTATTTGGGAATAATGAATGCCCAAATGTATAAATGTTGATCACCAAATTATGCAATTTGTCAAATTTTTCACTTTTTTAGTAAGCCAAATACATTTTTGATTACTTAATAAGATTCTCTCTCTTTTACATTTAATCAGTAACAAAATAATAACACACACATAGTAGTATATGTGGTAGTTTCTTGAAAATATAACTAAATTTATTTCACAGATGAAAATTACATACACATGGGAAATTTTTCTCCATTCCTCTTTTTTCCTCATCTGTGAGAATTGTTAATTTATTTTCTTCCTCTATAGATTTGCCTATTCTGAAAATTTCATATAAATGGAATCTTATATATTTTTTTGAATGCCAATATGAAGCTTCTGTATTGGAGTAATGTCTTTAAGATTTATTCATGTTATAGCATATATCAGTACTTCATTCTTTTTTTATCATTGAATAACATCTCATCTATAAATGTGTCACATTTATTCATTAACTTCTGGGTATTTCAGTTTTATTCATTTCCAAATCAAATTTATTTTTAAATTGATATGTAAAAGCATAGGAATTATACATATCAATGGGGTGGCATGTATTATTTCAAAATATGTGTACATTGTGTAGTGTTTCATCAGCTTAAACATGTGTATCTCCTCAATTATTATTTATTTATGGAGAAAATTTCAAAATATTTTCTTTTTACTTTAGTTCTTTCCAAAAGTATAGACAGCAATTTGTTTAAGAAAGTTGATTCATATTCAAGGGAGAATTGGGGTAGTCTCAAGAGGAGATGTCTTTGGGGTAAAGCAAGGAATATGTATTTAAGAAAAAATGCAGGATATCTCCAGAGAACAATCACTTTTTGCTTTTTAAAATATACATTATTGTTTTTTATCATCACTCTAGTGTAGGGCTTCTATAAACAATCACAACAAGTTTTCCTGTCAAAGTAAATTCTCAATTCTCTGGTACAAGTATTTAAATTAGTAGAATTGCTGGTTAAATTAGTAAAATTGCTGTTTAACACTTAGAGAAACTGGCAAGTGGTTTTCCAAAGTATCTATTTTTACTATGTCAACAGCAATGTAGAGAGCTCCAATTTTTTATTGCCTGTTTTTTTTTTAAAGTTACATTATCTTAGTACATGGGAAATATTATTTCATTATGGTTTAATTTTAATTTTCCTAATGATTTAAGATTCTGAGCATTCTTTTTTCATATTTGCTGGCCTTTATATACCTTTGAAGAAATATCTATGCATCTTTTTATTTTTTTTTGCAACAAGTATTTGAATCCAGGGCCACTTAACCACTGACCCCTACTGTCGCAATAGGGTGGCTCCTGCTGCCTCAGGCGCCCGCTACTTTTGAGTTCTCCTCTTGAGACTACCCCAATTCTCCCTTGAATACTCTTGTGGCTCAGAACTCATGCAACAATAAAGTAGAAATACAGAATATATTCAAGGTTGATATCCTTTCCTGATTCATAATGACTCTTGTTAAGCAAACAGTGCCATATTTAATTCTTATTATGAAGATGGTCTCCTTCCTTTCTACAAATCTCTCAATGGGCTATTACTGGTTCTGTCCCAAGGGTGCCAAATTATAACACTGTCTGTATGGCTAACCCAAGCAGCCAAAGGTAGTCATCAAGATAAAAATATTTGACCAGAAAGCTATAGTCTGACCCTTAGAAATCAAAACTTAATTGCTAGTCAGTTTTAATTTTACTTTGTTGTCACCTCCCCAGGTGGTAGTCTTAGAGGTGCGCTAATAAAACACAGGTCAAACCCCAAAACACACCATGTTGGGGATTATATTTATTTAATCAAAATTATTTTCTTTGGAATGAGAGTATTTTAGGGAAAAGAAAATGGCAACACTGAACAGGGAGACAATAAAATATTTTCCCTATTTTCTTAATAAAATATAAGGTAAAATATAAGAACAAGACCAACAGCAATGGGAATTTCTGTCCAAGGGAGCCTTCCCTTATTATGGAACCAGTTAGTAAGTCAATTGCAGTTAATTGACACTGACAAGTTATGCACATTAAGTTTGAACCATCCCATTCATGAGAGCAATTGTTATAATTATCTTATATTCTATCTGTTGATGAGGGAGGAATTCTCATTATATAATTATAGGAATGGCCAAGCACGCAACACATCACTGGAAGGATGAGTTTAGTAATCACATAAACACAGTGTCCTGGGAGAGAAAGTTCTACCATGCATAGTCACAGAGAGGGTACAAAAAGAAATAGAGTGGCTGTGGAAGTTAGACTTTTAGTAATAAGAATATGAAATGACATATGATTCCCAAATGAAGTTGGTTGGTTAATTTGAATAATTCTGCAAGCTAGCAGTGAACTGAAATTTGTTTATAAGTAATAAGAATGAACTGCATTGGCTCTACTTCATAAGGAGGGTTATTTGTTCAGAATACCTTACATTTGTATAAAATGTGGGGATGGTAGGGCACTTATAGCTATGTCACTTAGGCTCTCTTTATTTCACCAGACGTCAAGTAAAAAAAATAACATTAGGCTTGAATTTTATGTCTTACATGGCAAGTTTTCATCTTCTTTTTTATATTTATTTTCTAGTTGTAGTAGGGCACGATACCTTTATTTCACTTATTTATTGTTATGTGGCACTGAGGATGGAACCCAGGGTCCCACACATGTGAGGCAAGTGCTCTACCGCTGAGCCACAACCCCAGCTCTAAGTTTTCATCTTCTTAATGGTTTAATTTAAAGTATAATATTTTTTTAATTTTGAGGGAGCCCAAATTGTACATTTTTCTCATTTTTACTTTTAGCATCACATCTGAAAAATTATTATTTAAACCAGAGTCATAAATTCACAATTACATTTTCTTTAAGAGTTTTAGAATGTTAATAGAAATACATAGGCCTTTGATTCATATAAAATTATTTTTTATTGGGCTGGGGATGTGGCTCAAGTGGTAGCATGCTCACCTGGCATGCGCAGGGGGCTGCATTTGATCCTCAGCACCACATAAAAATAAAATAAAGATGTGTGTCCACCTAAAACTAAAACATAAATATTAAAATATTCCCTCTCTCTCTCTCTTTAAAAAAATTATTTTTTATAAATGTGTGAGTCAGGAATCCAAATTCATTCTTTTGCATGTGGTTACCTACTGGTCCCAGCATCACTTGTGGTAAATATTATTATTTCATTGAATTATTTAGGCACCAATTTTGAATTAATTCACTATAAATGTATTCATTTATTTCTAGACTTTCAATTTTATTTCATTAAACATTATATCTCTCCATGGACAATACTACATGATCTTGATTACATTCTATTGATAAGAATTGTTGAAATCAGGAAGTGAGTATTTCAATTTAAAAAAAATGGTTTTGGCTGTCCTTGTTCCCTTGCATTTCTACTTAAATTCTATAGTAAGGTTGTCAGTTTATAAAAAGAAAAAATAATTTTTAAAAAGCTTTGATTTTAATAGAAATTGTGTTGTATCTTTTTATTATTGTATTTTTCAAATATTAACTCTTACAAATTCATGAGTATGGGAAATCTTCCCATTAATCCTTTTTCTTTAATTTTTGAATGATAATTTGTATTATTTCATGTATATCTTTCATCACTTTTGTTATATTTATTCTATTTGTCATCATTAGCATATTGTTATGCAATTGATTTTCATTTATTCATCTTACATAATTCAACTTTATTGTTAAAATTTATTAATAATTAATTAATTAAATTAATTCAGATTAATTTAGAAAACTGCTTTAAATAATTAATAAATAGTAATTAATAAATAATTAATAATTAATAAAATTAATTTAGGAAATTTTACTGGATGTTGTCTACATAAATGATGCCATGTGCAAATAGTAGGCTTCTTGTTTTTTTCTTAAATTTATTTTTTAATTCATTTTTCTTGCCTGATTTATCTGGCAACAAACTACCAGTTAATGACAAATAGAAGTGATGACAAGATAAATCCATGTCATGTGCCTGATTTATGGGGAAAGAACTCATTCTTTCATGATTTGGTATGAGGTTAGCTGTGGAATTTAATATATGTCCTTAACAAAATTGAGTCATTTTCATTCTCAATCTAAATTTTCGTGTTTTAATTATTAATTTGTGTTTATTTGCCAAAACCTTGTCTACATATGTTGTGAGGAAACACTTTTTGTTTTGCATTCTATTATGATATAGAATATTGTACTGACATATGTTGAATATTAAATTAACCTTGTATTTCTCAGGTAACTTTTTCTTTTACTTGTTTGATTTGGCTGAATTATAATTTTTGAAAAATTTTGTGTGTAGATTCATAAAACATATTCATCTGTAATTTTCTTTTGATGTCTTTGCCTGGTTCTGGTTTCATGCAGTGGGTTAAAACATTGCTCTCTTCTCTGTTTTTTATTTTTATTTTTTATTTTTTGTGGGAAGAATTTGTGTTAATTCTTCTTTACAGGTTTGATAGAATTCACCAAAGGAGCCATCTGATGCTGTACTTCATTCATAGGATTTTAGTATTATTAATTTAATCCATTTAGATATAACTGACATGTTCAAAATTCTTTTTTCTTGAGTCTGTTACAGCATGAGTTTCTTCTACACTTTTGTTTATTTCATCTAAATAATCTAAATTTGGGGATGCGTTTTTTTTTCATACTAGTCCCTTCTAACCCACTTATTTTTATTACATCAATGCTGAGGTCTTTTTTATAACTCACTTTTGTAATTTTTGCTTTCATTTCTTGTAATTAAAGATTAAAGTTCAAATTTGTTGATAGTTTAAAGAATGAAGATATATGACTCATAAAAATATTCTCTTAGTGTTTGACTTGTTTCTTCAGTCTCATACAAGCCATTCTTACACAATATTGGTCTTTGCACCTATGTAAAATGTGAGTTGATTACATTTTGAGGGTTTGTTTCTGGATTCTATTTTGTTGATTCCTGGTTGTACTGATTTGGGTATGTGGAATATCAACACATAAGTTTTAAATTTTTCTACAGAGGTGATTTGTCTCTTCCTGTTTTGTTATTTTTCAGTATTTTTTTCTTATCTTAGATCCATGTTCTTAAAAGATATATGACTCATAAAAGTATTCTCCTAGTGTTTGACTTGTTTCTTCAGTCTCATACAAGTCATTCTTACACAATAATGTCTTTGCACCTATGTAAAATGTAAATTGATTACATTTTGACTGTTTCTGGACTCTATTTTGTTGATTCCTGGTTATACTGATTTGGGTATGATGTGTACCCCAAAAGCTTATGTGTAAGACAATGCAAGAAAATTTAGAGATAACATCATTGAGTTTATTCTTAACATGCTGAGAATTTTTATCATGAATAAGTGCTGAATTTTGACAAATATTTTTGGCATCTGTTCATATGAGTATGCATTTTTCTTCTTTAATTGATTGATGCATTATATTAATATTTAATTATCAAGTGTTAAACTATCCTTCTATATCTTGAATAAATTCCATTTAGCTATGGTGTAATAATATTTTTACACATTGTTGAATTCAGTTTATTAATATTTTGTCATAATGTTTGCATTTATGTTCACAGATATATTGGCTCTTTTCCTCTGTATGTAATATCTTTGGTTTCAGTGTTATAGTAATTCTTCATAGAGTGACATGAAAATTTCCATCCATATCTATCTTTAATAGATATTAAAGTTAATTAATAGCATTTCTACCTTAAATATTAGGTAGAATTAAAAAATCATGGCATTTGGGCTTTTTATTTCACCATTTTAGAAGATTTTTGACTAATGATTAAAATTATTTCTTTGGTTATATTAATTTTTAATCTTTTATTAAATTTCCCATTATTTAAACCAAATTATTAGATTCCTTGGCCTCCATCCTTTTGGTTGATTATTATAGATATTTTGTGCTTCTAAACCAATAACCATTGTTTCATGGTTGTGAAATTTTTATAAACCTGTAGATTGTCATGCAAATTATGTGTTTTTCTGTAACAATGACATGTTGTATATTTTCATGTTGGGTGCAGAGCAGGCTGAACTGTGTTGTCTGCAGGGCAGGCTGAACAGATGTTGGCTGCAAGATAGCCCACGCACTCAAACCCCCCTCTATCTGGTCCTTTATCACCTGTTTGCCTCAAGTCTGAACATTCAACCCTGCTTAAGGCTGAACACTTAATTCCCCCCTTGGGCCAACAAGGCAGCTTGCAGACCCAGAGGCCCCATTAGATTTGGGCTATAAAAACTCCCTCCTGCCAGGCCCCCCTCTCTCTTGCTCTTTCTCTCTTGCTCTCTCTCTCTTGCTCTTTATCTTTCTTATGCACACTCTCTGTCTCTCTCTTGCTCTTGCTCTCTCCCTGTTCATCTCTTCTCTTTTCTCTCTCTCTCTTTCCTTCTTTCCGTTCTCTTTGTTGCACTGCTGCAATAAAGATCTTTTGGTTGCTCTGAGTGTCGTGGTCACTTTCCTTTCATTGGTGCCGAAACCCGGGACAGGGTTAAAACCCACTTTTGGGTCCCTCTTCCTTCGGAAGTGCCACTCACCGGATGGCCTGAACCCAGGCCTGAACCCATTTTCTCAACTGCCAGAACTCCATCCACCAGCAGCCTTCGATTGGTGAGTTTCCCCTTCCTGGAGTCCTAAACCCAGTGGTGGTGTCAGGAGGATTTGGCCGTTGATTGTCCGGCAAACCTCTTTGCCCACCTGCGGGGAGGAAAACACCCCACGAGAGCCTTTAAGGCTATGGTGGCCCTCAGGGACTCCTTCCTCAGGCAGAATAGACTCCTGGGTTCAAAATTATTCCCTTCCCTTCCCAGCTGTTAGTTACCAGCATAGGCTTTGTAGGTCTCCCTCAAAGGACTGTGTAACCTCCAGGGACACATAACAGAGAACTGAACATCACAGTCCACCCAGACCTTCACCATCTCTGTGGCTCTCCTAAAATCCTAGTCCTCA
>NW_026000261.1:14323974-14345646 GCF_001458135.2 Marmota marmota marmota
ACTCTCTCTCTCTCTCTCTCTCTCTCTCTCTCTCTCTCTCTCTCTCATTGCTACCATCTTTGAATCCAAATATTTCTCATGCATCAATTTATTGAATAAATTACAGTTTTGTATTCTTATAATTTATTTTGTTGTTGTTTTTAAATCTGTATGGATTCTCTTCTCACTTCTCTCATACTATCAGCAAAACTCTATTAATTCCTCCCTCACACTCACTATAAATTTTTACCTCTATCTGCTCTCCTTTTCCCTCAAAAACATCACATTTTACACTACTTCTATTCCCTCAATGTCCATCATTTAAAACAGTAAACCTTTTTTACATACTTACTGTTTATATTGTAGACAATAATAGAACACAGCATTTCTGTCTTTTATAACAAAACTGTAGATGCCTTAAAAGCAGCTATTTTGTTTACAGGTGTATATTGTTTGCATTGGGTGCTGTTAATTTTGGTCCCCTCCTTAAAAGTGAGGTACTGTAAGCCTTTTGGCACATTATAAGGTGACAGAAGCTGTACTGCCTCAGGTCCATACTTCTAGATGAGAAGACACACAAACAACATAAAAAAAGGGAATAAAGCACCACAAATAATCTAAAATGTTCCAACAATAGAATCCACAAATGGCACAGTAGAAAAAAATGTCAAAAATGTTAAGCTGATCTTTGAAATGAAGGATGGTATTGGAGATAAAATACAGGAAGTGAAAGATCACTTCAATAAAGAGGCAGATGTTATAAAAAGAAATCAAGCAGAAATCCTCAAAATAAAGGAAACAATAAATCAAATTAAAAATTCAAGAGAAATTATCACCAACAAACCTCAGAAAATGAAGGCAAACTATATACTCTGGAAATTAAAGTGGACCACACAGAGAAGACAGTAAATATTCATGAAATATGGGATAACATAAGAAGACCAAATTTAAGATTTATTGCAATAGATGAAGGTGTGGAGATACAACTAAAGAAATGTGCAATCTTTTCAATGACATAACATCAGAAAAATTCCCAAATCTAAAGAATAAAATGAAAAATCAACTACAAGAGGCTTACAGGACCCAAGATGCATAAAATTACAGCAAATCCACCCAGAGTACATTATAATGAGAATGATTAACATACAGAATAAGGATAGAATTTTAAAGGCTGTGAGAGAAAAGGATCAAGTTACATATAGGGAGAATCAAATTGGATTTCAGCTCATTTCTCAGCCCAGACCCTCCAAGCCAGGACGTTCTGGAAAAACATATATCAAGCTCTGAAAGAAAATGGATATCAACAGAGAATTTCATATCCAGCAAAATTAAGTCAGATTTGAAGATTAAATAAAAGTTAAAATAATTCATAACTAGAAAGCTTGCACTATTAGAACAGTCTCAGCAAAATATTCCATGAGGAGAAAATTAAAAAAAAAAATGAAAACCAGCAAATGGAGGAACTACACTAAAGGAAAGGTCAATCAAAGAAGAAACAAAATCAAGTTAAAAAAAATAAACCAAATTGACTGGGAATACAAATCATATCTCAATAATAACACTGGATGTTAATGGCCTAAACTCATCAATCAAAAGACATAGACTAGGACTAGTAGATTGGATTAATAAAAAAAAAGACCCACCAATATGCTGTCTTCAAGAGATTCACCTCCTAGGGAAAGACATCCACAGGCCTAAGGTGAAAGATTTGGAAAAAAATATATCACTTACATGGCCAGCAAACAGAAACAGGGGATTCTATCCTCATATCAGACAATGTGGAATTCAAACCAAAGTTAGTCAGAAGGGGTAAGTGTGTACGTTCTTGTCACTGGTGTGGTCAATTAGTTGCTCTGCTACCTCAGTCTCAGGGAGAAGCAGAATCAACGCCAAGACTCCAGGAGCTGGTGAGAGAACTAGCTGGTGACAATCTCAGAAGACATCTAGTAGCTCAGTTTATTTTTGAAATGCACAAAACTGTTATAAGGTTCGAGTGTGGCATATCCGCCAATCATACATAAGCAAAACAATATTCATAAGCCAATCATCTTCTGTCTAATGTAACCTTACTGTGAGGAAACTCTAAATATTGCTGTCATGGTGGAAAGCAGTCTGGAAGTGTCTTTGTCCCTAAGAGAGGGTGCTTACTGAGTCAGGGATTTCATGCCCTGAAGCCCCTGACTCTCCATTACCTGGCCTGGCAGTTTGGCAATGCTAACCACAAGTGCTGAGGATGTGGTTTCACCCCATCCTGCAGGTGCTCCTGTCAGGCTGAACCAATGTGGATTCTTCAAGCACTCGGAGCTTCTTGTAGCTGCTAGCTGCAACTGAAAGTTATTCCAACATTTCCTCCCCTTTTATTAAATTTGTTGCCAAAGGTGAACCATGATGAGAGAAGAAAGAAAAAGGGAAAAGCATAGAAAAAGGGGGAAGAAGCAAGAAAGAGAAAAGGGGAAACATGGAGACATGACAATTTCCTGTAGCTGCAGTTGTTTCCTTCTGTGGCGAGCGGGTGGTTGCTGTTGACTAGGTCTCTGTCTGTCACTTGGGTCCCAATCTGAGCTGGATGTGGGGAGCAGCCATGGGGGCAGGAGACCTCTCTCAGATGGGGTGAAGAATTAGGCCTTTTCACAGGTGTGGGGGGTGAGGTTCTGTGCCTAACCTCTGTTGGCCCACAAGTTTTCTCCTGATGGCCCCTCTGTGAGTGTGTGTGTCTATCTTGGGTTGTACCTCTCTTTGAGGAATCTTACCCGTCTTTGACTAATCAGTCATTCTCTGGAGCCAAACACAGTGATGTGGAGTATGCAGGGCATTGCCCCCAAGAGGGCTCTCTGTCTCCTTGATAGATAATGCCCCCATGGGCTCCATGCCAGCATTTACCTTAGGACCAGGAAACTAAGGTTTCTTCTCCATGGAGGGCCCAGCTCACAGCACTGGGCTGGTGAGGCTGCATTCAGAAAGGAAGGAGAAAGGCCATAGACAGACAAACAGTAATATTGTGACAGAGCTGAGAGAAACAGATAGATGAAGAGGAAAGCAGTGCTAAGACTCGGGGCATGATCCCTCATAGAAAACTGGTCCTTATTTGGTACTACTTAGATCCGAACCATAGCTGTCATCCATAGAGATGTGGGAGAATCATTATTTTCTTTTTGACTTTCCTTACATGCATGAACTAACATAGCTTGTTTTGTTTCTACTTTGTTGAGCCCTTTTTGGAAGCATCTTAGAAGAACATATACTAAAACAAGAAAAACTATGCCAATACCAGCGAGAATCCAATTAGAAGGGTCAATTAAAGCTGACAATTTATCCCATAGCTACTGTAAGATTGAAGGGTTAAGAATTAGCTCTGCTCTGGTTTCATTTGGGCTGAGAATCTGAGCATGCAGCATCATAGTGAAGTTTCTAAAAGTCATACCCCAAGGTCCCTTAAGTTTATTTGCCAGTTCAAGCTGAGCTTCTGTTACATTTTTTACTGAGACAGGGGTTTGACAAACATACAGAAATTGAGTACTGCAGGGTACTCTGACATTCAATTGAAGCATATCAACTTTTTTCATCAATAAGGTCAATCTGTTGTTGTAACATGAAGATACCTCCTTGCAAGTGCAGGTTTAGTTGCTCCTGGGTAGTCAGGGCTTTAGTGGAGCACTGCACTACCTGATTAATGGTTGCAGCATTTTCTGTGGACTGGGTCAGAGCTACACCAGCTTTGGTAGCTGCTACAACTGCAGTGAGGGAGGCAGCTATAAAGGCAGCAGTAATCCCAAAATCTCGCCTAACTCTGGGAGGGAAAACATCTTTTGTAAAATGAACCTCTTGAATGGAGGAGTCATCCTCCATTGGAAACCATAACATGGGGGGTATTCTCATTAGCATTACTGTCTTAACAGAGGAATTTCAGCAATTGGTTAACTCACATTGGGAATCATCACAATTAAGACGACCATTTTTGTGATTTTGAGTGGAAGTTACAAAGAAGAAGGGTTGCTTAACACATACATGGCCTTTAGTAGCACATTTAGCTGAGGGTTTTCGAAAGAGCAGTTAAACCAAATGGCATCCATGGTGACAATAGGACTGATATCTATACATTTGTAAGCACCACATAAAAATTGTTTGCCTAATTGCAAAAAGTCTCCTGTCTTTCTTTTGTATTGAGCATTTGTTATCCAATCTGCATGATATTTAAATATTAATGTATTTGTTTCTGTTGAAAATTCCATGGATGGAGATCCACCTTTTGTATAAGGTCTGGACCAACTAATAAGCTCATCAGAAATGAAATAGGGGGCTGGGGATGTGGCTCAAGCTGTAGCATGCTCAACTGGCATGCACGGGGTGCTGGGTTCGATCCTCAGAACCACATAAAAATAAAATAAAGATGTTGTGTCCACCGAAAACTAAAAAATAAATATTAAAAAATTTTCTCTCTCCCCCACTTCTCTCTCAAAAAAAAAAAAAAGAAGAAGAAATGAAATAGGGTCTGGAATGGGAGAGACAGTTTCTCCAAGATATAGCTCTTAGAGGTATACCTTCACTGATATTTTTAAATTTTCTCCATGGACATCTCTTCAGAAAGGTTTGAGGCCAATAATTGAGTCTTTAGCATGAAGGGGCATGGTCATGCCACTAGGCACACCACTGACAGTGACTACTTTTGCTTCTCCTTCTAAGGAAAGTAGCTGAAAACCTATAATGCCTCCTATTCCTGGCTCCCAAAGAATATCATTATGAAGGCAAATTGTAGACTGACATAACCTCTGTGTCCTAGATACAATTCCTTAATATAGTAAAGGCCCATGAATGATCAAGTGAGAGTGACATATTCCAAGGGTGCCTTGCTATTGGGTCAGATATAACAGGGCATCGTGAGGAAACATCAGTAGCAAACAAGAAAGGCAATACAGTATCATCCAAACCAACAGGTAAAAGAATCCCGGGAGATGGAGCCCCCACCCACCAAGCATGTACTTGCTGGCTGAATGACAGAATGAAGCACAATAGCATAAAGGGGGTCCTTTTATTCGTTGATGCAAAAGAAGAGGATAGTCCAATTAAAGTCCCAGCAACAACATGAGTTGTTTCCAATCGGTTAGGTGTGGTCCTTCCGGTTGGATGCAGGAGAGCAGAGAGAGCGACACTTGCAGTTGTGGCTGTGAGGACCACGAGCCTTATGATATGTTGATCCGGGGGGCTTCTGTTGTCCTCCTGAGTTTTGTCCTTTGGATGCATTCTGCAAGATTTGAGAGAGAAATATGTACAACATCCTGATCATAATTAATTGAGCGTGGATTGCTCTTATGGTTTTTTGATTGCAGTAGCATGAGTATTTTGCTCACTGAAGGGTTTTTGCCGCTAGGTGGTGGTAGATGCTTTCCACTACAGGAGAACTGTCCTGCAGACAGCTGTTTGTGAGTGATAACTGTCTGCAAAGCAATTTTTCCCTCATGGAACATACTTTGAAGTGTGTCCATTTTGCTTGGACAGGTCAGCATAGGGCCTTGAGTTATCAGGCAGAGGCCTTTCTTCCTACATATTACCTGTAGTGCACTTACCTATGAGTTACAGGTTATAATTGCACACATAAGCAAGAAGAGAGTACCAGGGCTCTGGTCTCTGGCAGGTGACATGTTCTGAGCTTGATCTGATAGGACTTTGATATAACCCCAGGTTATCTTATGAGCCCTCCGGTGGGGAGGTCATGATGGTCTCTTTCTTTCTTTCTTCTAGGCTCAATTTCCAGAGCTTGGCAATTGGTGGCTGCTGTGACATTTAAGAGGGGCCCCCAAAATCCCATGCATTTGTTATAGGATCCTTTCATGAGATCATAGGTAGATGGGAGGGCTCCAAGAGGGGAGGCCAATGCTTATGAGCTGCTATTTTAGTAGAAAATTTTGAAATTGAAAGAAAATTTAAAGCAAATAAGATTCTTTTCAAGGCATCATGAGGGGACTTAGTATAGTTTCTTGTGTATTCTTTCTATAATGCCTTGAGTCTAAGGGCTATAGAGAATCCCAATTAAGTGATGTATATGCCAACCATTGCAAATAACTTGAAATGCCTTGTTAGTACAGGTTGGCCCTTTGTCAATTTTAACAGACATGGAAACATTCATAATTTTAAAACATTTAAGTAGATGGAAGATGACCAGTTTTTGCACCTAGGGCAGGGTGTCTTGGGGCCAGGAGACTGCCTTCCTTAGGACAGTACCATTTAATGTGGCCAGGCTGGTTACAGCCCTAGCAAATGGGATCAGATCTTGATTGGGAAAGCCCATCATTTTTGTTAACTGATAGTTTGTTAACGGCAGCTGTTAATGCCTGAATGGGCCCTGAAGAGGGGACTATTTCCTTTGTAGCAGAGATCCATTTCAAAAGGGATTCACTGCATACTGGGGCAATTGCAGCCCTAGTTCCTGCAGTTGTACCTTCCTTCCCATGACAGCTGTTTAACTAATGAGTCTTGAGTAGGGCCAGGTTGAATGAGCTTCCTGAATGCCAAGATTACTCTAGATAAGAAGTCAGGAAACCATTCATGAGGGCCTTGGATCATATTCCTGAACAATTCCTCATATTTTTTTTAAGAGTTCTTAAAGCAATGTCTTTGACTTGACAAGATGCGTAATATAGGGGCCTAAGATGTTGACATGGAGGGCCCTGACTAAGACAAACAAAAGATGTGTTTAGGGTCCAATGTCTTGTGCTTAGTGGGGGACTTCCTTGACTTGTTAGATCAAGACCCTATGCCTACACATTGTCTCTGGAGCGGAGTTCCCTTTAACAGAGAAAACCAAGGTTCTGAATTCTGGGAGGACCAGGTCCTTATATGAATTCGCTGGGTGAACTAGGGGGAAGGAGGGGGTCATAAGGTGATGTCAGCCCTTATGACGGTGGGTGCCTCAACTCGGGGTACCAATGGTATGACAAGGAAAGGGGGTAGAGGAGGGGGTTCCTTGCTCACCTTCAAGGAACCAACAGCACACAGAACACAAATGTTGTCTACTACCTGAAATCAATGGGGTGATCATCCTGAGGTGTGAGGGTGAGAGCAAACATGTTGGGGTACCAAATTGCATACGTGTGTTCAATTAGTTGCTGGTGTGGTCAATTAGTTGCATGGCTACCTCAGTTGTGAGGGAGTAGAGATGGGAAATCAACACACCAACTCCCAGAGCTGGTGAGAAAACTGGCTGGTGACAAACCTCAAGTTGATGTCCAGTAGCTCAGTTTATTTTTGAAATGCACAAAACTGTTATAGGGTTCAAGTGGGGCATGACCGTCTATCATAGATAAGCAAGACAATATCCATAAGCCAATCATCTTCTTCCTAATTTAACCATACTATGAAGAAACTCTAAATATTGCTGTTGTGGTGGAAAGCAATCTGGAAGGGTCCTTGCCCTAAGGGAGGGAGCTTACTGAGTCAGGGATTTCATGCCCTGAAGCCCCTCCCTTTCGTTTTCCTAGATGGGTAGTTTGGCAATGCTAATCACAGGCTGAGGATGTGGTTTCACTAATGGCTTGCTAGAGCAGAGCACCCCATCCTGCAGGCATTCCTGTCAGGTCTGAATGAACATGGATTCTTCAAGCACTCCGGGCTGCTGGTAGCTGCTGGTTGCAATTGAAAGTTATTCCAACAGGTAAGGAAGGACATTTCATACTGCTTAAGAGAATTATAAATCAACAAGACAGAAGAATTGTAAATATAGATGCCCCAAATAATGAAGCTTCTATGTATATCAAACAAACCCTTCTAAATTTCAAGAATCAAATAGACCACAACACAATAATATTGGATGACTTTAACATGCCTCTTTCACCATTGGATAGATCCTCCAAACAAAAACTAACTAATTAAATAAATAAATAAATATAGAACTAAATAATACAATAAATAATTTAGACTTAATGAACATATATAGAATATTTCATCTATTACCCAACAAATACAGTGTCTTCTCAGCAGCACATGGATCCTTTTCTAAAATAGACCATTTGTTATGCCACAAAGTAACTCTCAACTAATAAAAATAAATAAATACTACCCTGCATTTTATCAGATCATAAGAGAATGAAACTAGCAAATCAAAGACAAAATAAAAAATAGAAGATACTCCAACACTTTGAGACTATATAGCATGCTATTAAATGTTGAATGGATAGCAGCAGACATCAGGGAGGAAATACAAAATTTCCTAGAGGTAAATGAGAACACTTATACAACACAACAAAATCTCAGGGACACTATGAAGGAAGTGCTAAGAGAAAAGTTCATTGCATTGACCTCATTTATTAAAGAATTTAAAAAATCAACAAATAAATGACTTAACATCACATCTCAAAGTCCTAGAAACAGAAGAACATATCAACATCAAAAGCAGCAGGAGACAGGAAATAATTAAAATCAGAGCTGAAATCAATTAAATTGAAACAAAAGAAACAATTAAAAAATGACAACACAAAAAGTTGATTTTTGAAAAAACAAAAAAATAATTGATTAACCCTTACCTACACTAATAAAGAGAAAGATAAAATTCAAATTAATAAAATTCATGATAAAAAAGAAAATATCACAATGGACATTACTAAAATACAGAAGGTTATTAGAAACTATTTTGAAAGTTTATAGTATAATAAAATAGAAAATCTTGAAGACATCAACAAATTTCAGTAGGCATATGACCTACCCAAACTGAATCAGGAGGACATACATAATTTAAACAAAACAATTTCAAGCAATGGATTCTCAGTTGAGTTCTACAAGACCCTTAAAGAAGAGTTAACACCAATATTCTTCAAATTATTCCATGAAAGAGGAAAGGTGGAATCCCTTCCAAACTCATTCAATGAGGCTAGTATCAACCTGATACCAAAACCAGAAAAAGACACATCAAGGAAAGAAAACTTCAAACCAATAAACTGGGAACAAGACAGGGATGCCCTCTTTCAACACTCTGTTCAACATATTCCTTGAAACTCTAGCCAGAACAATAATACAGATGAAAAAGTTAAAGGGACATAAATAGAAAAAGAAAAACACAAACTATCACTTTTTGCTGATGACATGATTGTATATTTATAATATCAAAAAATCTGACCAGAAAACTCCTAGAACTAATAAATGAATTCAGCCAAGTAGCAGGAAACAAAATCAATGCCCATAAATCAAATGAATTTCTATAAATAAGTGAAGAATACACTGAAAGAGAAATTAGAAAAACTACTTCATTCACAATTCCCTCAAAAATAAAATAAAATACATGAAAATCAATCTAATAAAATAGGTGAAAGACTTCTACACTGAAAACTACAGAATACTAAAGAAAAAACCTGAACAAGACCTTAGAATACGGAAAAAAATCACATGCTTTTGGATAGGTCAAATTAATATTGTCAAAATGGCTGTACTACCAAAACTGTTAAACAGACTTAAGGCAACCTATTAAAATCCCAGTGACATTCTTCATAAAAATAGGAAAATAAATCATGACATTCATATGGAAAAATAAGAGAACCAGAATATCCAGAGCAATCCTTAGCAAGAAGAATGAAGCAGAAGGCATCACAATACCAGACCTTAAACTATACTACAAAGCTATAGTAACAAAAATGTCATGGCATTGGAACCAAAATAGACATATACACCAGTGGTACAAAATAGAAGTCAGAGAGACAAACACACATAAATATGGTTATCTCATACTAGATAAATGTGCCAAAAACACACATTGGAGAAAAGATAGGCTCTTCAACAAATGGTGTTGGAAAAACTAGAAATTCATATGTATTAAAATGAAAGTAAACTTCAATCTCTTATTTGTACAAAAACTAACTCAAAGTAGATCAAAGACTTAGGCACTAGAACAGAGACCCTCCAATTAATAGAAGAAAATGCAGGCCCAGATATTCATTGTGGCAGCTTGTAGGCCCAGATATTCATTGTGTGGGCTTAGGACCTGACTTCCTTAACAAGACTCCTAAGGCACAAGAAGTAAAGTTAAGTTAAATAAATGGGATGGATTTAGACTAAAAAGGTTCTTCTCAGCAAAGGAAACAATCAATGACATGAAGTGAGAGCCTACAGAACGGAAGAAAATCTTTACCACATGAACCTCAGAGCACTAATCTCCAGGACATATAAAAAACTCAAACAACACCAAAAAAACTAAATAATCCAATCAATAAATGGGCTAAGGAATTGAACAGACACTTCACAGAAAAAGAAAGAAACATAATTGATCAACAAACATATGAAAAAATGTTCATCATCTATAGTGATTAGATAAATGCAAATCAAAACTACTCTAAGGTTTCATTTCACTCCAGTCAGAATGGAAATAATCAAGAATACAAGCAACAATAAGTGTTGCTGAGGATGTGAGAAAAAAGGTACACTTGTACTTTGCTGGTGGGACTGCAAATTTGTGCAACCACTATGCAAAGCAGTATAGAGATTCCTTAGAAAACTTGGAATGGAATCACCACTTGACCCAGCTATCCCACTCCTTGGTTTATACCCAAAGGACTTAAAATCAATACACTACAGTGATGCAGCCACATCAATGTTTATAGCAGCAGAATTCACAATAACAAAATTATGGAATTGACCTACATGCCCCTCAACAGAAGAATGGATAAAGAAAATGTGATATATGTACACAGTGGAATATTATTCAGGCTTAAAGAATGAAATTATGCCATTTGCAGGTAAATGGATAGAACTAGAGAATATCACGTTAAGTAAAATAAGCCAGTCCCAGAAAACTAAAGGCTGAATGTTTTCTGTGATAAGCAGATGCTGATCCATAGTGGGGTGGGGATAGGGAAGAATGAAGGAACTTTGGATTTTGCAGAGGGGAGTGAGAGGAGACGTGAGTCTGTGGGGATGCAAAGGACAGTGGAATAAGACACACATTATTAACTTATATACATTTATGATTACAATACTGGTGTGACTCTTCACCATGTACAGCCAAAGGAATGAGAAGTTGTGCTCCAATTGTGTACAAGTAGTCAAAATGCATTCTACTATTATGTATAACTAATTAGAATAAAATAAAAAGGAAAATAAAAGAAAAATCTCCAGCCAATAATTATAGTGTAAGGATATATGGCCATGTGTATCTCAGATAAGTGTTTAAATTCTCAATTTTAATAAAATAAATCATATGGGGTAATATTTCTTGTGAATGCATATATAAATCATTTTATGAATATCTGTGAGTTATCCAAGTTTGAAAAATAAACCTGCATTGCTCAGTACTTTCGAGGTTAGAAAAACTCTCAACACAATTTACATTTTAAAGTAAATGTCTATATTTAATTGTTGATAGTTTCAAATATTATTCTTGTTTTGCAAATGCACCATGAGAGAAAAAAAACACCTATTATCATTGTAGCTATGCACCTAACACTAGAAAAAAAGCAGTTTAATTAATTAAGTGTGCAATACTCCAACTCCCCAGGTATTTAATACGTATACAGATAGAACACTGAAGAAATGCTTACATTTAATTGCCATTTTTGATATTCAAAATGGAAATTTATACTCTGCTTCTCACAATGAGAGAGTAATAGGGGTAAAATATGTTCCCCAACATTTAAAGTAGACATTTAAACTAGACAAAATAGGTAAAACAAGTCTTTGCACAGATTAGACATTTAGCAGTATAGTTTGGAGAGGAAAAAAATTGCAGAGTCCTTAAAAGACTCTTGGCTTCTCTTCTAGAAGGTAATTTTATGACCAAGAAACAATAATTCAGTTGGCTGACAGAAAATTGTATTTTAAAAAGTGTGTGGTGCTTGATGAGTTGGAAAGAGAAATATTAGAATTGAGAGTGTGGTATCAGAAAGTTGAAAGAAAGAGTTTCACAGAGGAGTGTCGGGGGTTTTTAGCCCTCTGTTCCCTCCTGACCTGCAGGAAAGATTGGGGGAGCACGCCCCAACCAGGACAAGAACCAAGAAAGGTAAAGGTCGACTGGCCGCCCACACCCAGCCCTCCCTCCCTGGAGGACAATCAGACGCACCAGGGAGAACTGTCAAAGCAGGATCTCCTTTCATGAGAAAACACACACAGCTAATATAATGTACAGGAGCCAATCAGGATAAAGGTCAGCAGGGTGGGGAGAGTTCATGTGTACACCCATCCTACAGGCAGTAATGGGAGACCCGAGCTGTCCATGAGGGCAGAAGGGTTCTGAGCCTATCCTAGAGGTGGTCCAATTCTTCATCACAACCCAAGGCAATGCCTTCTGGCTAATCGCCAGGTGCTCTCTTAGCCACATGTGGCCCCAGGACTGGGAAGTGGTAGCAGTCAGCAAGTTAAGTTCCCTCTTTTCTGATGCAACATGTCCCACATTACATCATGCCCTACAGAGGAGAAGATTCCATTCAGACTTTAATTTGACTCAAATAAATAAATAAATATTTTAATCTGTTGGCTCATTTTTGGTTAAAGGAGAAGAAATTTTTCATCAGAATTTTGTTCATAAACAAAATAAAATATGTGGGATAAAATTTGGTTAGTCTTTTGTGGGCACAGTGGAGCACATGTATAATCCCAGTGGCTCAGAAGGCTAAGGCAGGAGAATGAAGAGTTCAAAGTCAGCAGCAACTTAATGAGACTTTGTCTCTAAATAAAATGGTTTTTAAAAGGGATGGGGATGTGTCTTGGTGGTTAAACACCCCTAGGTTCAAGTCCTGTTAACAACAACAAAAAAAAATGGTGAGATTTTAACTGATGTTGTACATTAGATAGTTTTTTAGCCATTGGGGAATTTAATTCCTTTATATGATATATTTATTTTTTGAGGTGAAAGAATGTTTATATTGATTACCTATATTCCAGAATTACAATAAAAATATTAACTCATTTATTTGGTTCTTTACATTGAGTTAAAGATTTTACATTTTCACAAAAATCTTATCATATAAGCAAATGATTTTTAGCAGATGATAAAATTGTGACTTATAAAACCAAGATTAGGAGATGCATAATTAGAATGATAATATAATACTTTTAAGATAATATGTAAAGTAGGAGAACCATACACAGATGGACCCATTAACACAAATACATATGCACATATTATTTACTACTCATTAAGTAAAATACACAAATGATAAACAAGTGTATAAAATTGTGCTACAATTCATGTTTAAGAAACTGCAGTTTGGGGCTTGGGTTGTGGCTCAGCAGTAGAGCACTTGCTTAGCATGTGTGATGCCCTGGGTTTGATCCTCAGTACCACATAAAAATAAATAAATAAAATAAAGGTATTGTGCCCAACTACAACTAAAATATAACTATTAAAAAAAGGAAAAAAGAAACTGCAGTTTAAAACATGAAATACTGTTATATACCTATTAGATTGGCTAAGAGTAGAATATAAAACCTGCATGTACACAAACAAAATCCTGCCTGCAAATATTTTTTAAATATTTTTTTTAGTTGTAGATGAACACAATACTGTTATTTATTTATTTTATGTGGTGCTGAAGATTGAACCCAGTGCCTCAAGTGTGCAAAGTAAGCGCTCTTCCACTGAGCCACAACCCCAGCCCCTGCCTGCAAATATTTATGATAGCTTTATACATAAATACCAAAAAATGGAAGCAACTAAGATATCATTGAGTAGATGAATGTAGAAATTTGGGTATAGTTATGAAATATAATATAGTTCAAGAATTAAATAAATTAAATATCAAGGCACAAAATCACATACATGAATCTTAAATGCATATTTCTACATGAAAGAAGATGATCATGAAAGAAGATGATAAAATTTAAACATTGTGTGATTCCAGTCATGAGATTGAAGGGCAAAACTACAGACATAACAAATGCATTAAATAGATTATTGGTTGCCAGGTATTCAGAGGATGAGAGGATATTTGAATAGGTAAGACAGAGGAAAATTTTTTAAGAAGTGAAGCTAATATTTATGTGTCACATCCACAGCCTGGTAGTGCCAGAGCAGTGAGATAGGGTTTTAGGATGACCAAAGAAAGTCTGCAGTCACAGCATGGGAGATACATCATCTATTGCAGTAAGTTTACAAGAAATTAGTAACTGCTTCAATATTTCAGTGGTAGTAAGCTGAACAGATAGCACCTCTGTCTCTCAAGTAGCTATACAAAGAAATACCCCAGTTCCTCATGGCATCCTGTTCAGTGGTGGCCAGCTGTATGAGTGACACTTATACTTTCCACAGTGCCCTCAGGTCTGTGACCATCTATATACAGATAGGGGTTGTATATGTTACACTACTGAAGCAGTAACTTCATTGGTATTGGTTTGCTTAGTTTGTTTTATGACCAGGATCCCAAGGAGCTACTGTTCTAATGTATGTATGCAGGAAAGTAGCTTTTTACTGATAACACCAACTTTCTCTAATTCCCAGTGTATATGAGTGAAAGCCATTATCCTTCAAGATAGTATATATCTTAACTTTCTAGTTCAGGCTTGCTCTCATTATTCCCTTAATTTGACTAGGTTTTTTGGAACAAAAGGGGACATTCAGGGACATGTTGTGTTACTGTTCTCTTTTTCTTTAAGAGTGATACAGTATATCATTGTAACAATGAAAATAATATATTAAATATTTGCCAAAACTCATATGATTTTAGAAAAAAATATTTAATTCATGTATTTTATTGGTTCATTAAGCCATATTTGTATAAGTACATAATTTGATCAATCTCATCCCCTTGTACCCTCCTTTCCCTCTCTTCCTGCCTCCCCCTGATGTGATTAGCCTAATCTACTAATTCTCATTATATTTTTATTTTAATTCATGCAGAATTATACACACACACACACACAAACACACCCTCTTCCTCCCTCTTATTGGTTTCCTTTTTATTTTCATGAGATTCCTTTTCATTTTTTTTCTTTCTAGTTTCCAAAAATGAGAGAAAATATTTGACCCTTGACTTTATGAGTCTGGTTTATTTCAGTTAGCATGATGTTTTTCATTCATTTACCAACAAATGATAAAATTTCAGACTTATTTTTGGCTGAGTAAAACTCCATTGTGTATACATACCACATTTTCTTCATTTACTTGTCTGTGGATGGACACCTATAGAAATTTATAGCAGGAAGAGTACACTTAAGTGTGTTCAGCATTTAAAAAAAATTAGAATGTTTGGGGTTCCAGGAATGGAATGTAGAATATGACAGAAGAATCCAAATGTGCTAAGATATATAACAGGTATGAAATAACTTCACTAAAGGAGATAAAATGTGTATAGGACTCAGACAAAAGTAGCTGTGCAAAAAGCATTATATAAATTGGGAAAAAAAATGCCATTGTCACTTTCAGTGAGACTGCTTGTTCATTTTCCTCAAATTGGGCTGATGAAGGGATTGGAAAAAAGACCAACAAACAGAAATAAAGAAAGCAGGCTGAATGATTCAGCAGACCTCTGATGGAGGAAGACTAACAATCAGTAGGCTTCACAGGTTTATTATATAGGTTTTTACATCAACAGGATTCATTGTGAGAATGTCATTTGAAAACAGAACAAAGGTCAAAAGTTTGTACAGCCCAATTACTGTCATCAGTTTTCACCCACAATTATCCACCCCCAGGCAGCTGGCCTTTGAACCTTAGGTCATGAACTGATAAACTCCATGGCAACCATGGAATTTCCCTTTAAAAAAGGCATTACTGGATACCCAGGGAAGACTTCTCTGCACCTTTCCATGGAGAAATTAACAAGGGGGGTGTCAGCCTCTGTCTGGGGGCAGTTCAAAGACCCATAATTTATTCGCTGCTCCCCACATGCCATGTGAGTAGAGATTAGCCATTCTGAAACCATTGTGTATGTCTACTGGAAATGAGTAATTATTAAATGGATGGCAGAATGTGGGAGACAGGTTACATAAAAATAAGGAGAGAAGTTTGGAATTCAGCAAATGGTAGTGGAGTTACATTGGAGACATCAGTATGAATTAATATTTACCTAACTATAAAGGTGAATATATTTTAACTATTTAGAGATTCATCTATATAAAACAACAGTTAATAATCATAACTGTTTCTCTTCACTATCACATGCAAAAGCCTATAAGCAATGATATTCCACTAACAAAAACCATCCCAAGCATCCACTATTTGTGTTCTAATGTAATTTTCCAATAAAATAGACATGGCTCTATTCATGAATAATTCATTCTAAGGATGGGGTCAGGAAATACACAAGATAAACTTGGTGCCTCTTGTAGCACAAGAAAGTAAGAAAGTTATCTTAGAAAACCCGGCAATATTGGGGATATAGTGGCAAATGAAAAGAACCTCCAAGGGCTAAAGCTGGAGAAATTCAGCAATAAAACAAGTGAACTAGCTTTGCAAAGCATGAAATAAATCTAATAAATATTTATTAGTTCCTCTTATATATAAACTATTGAGTAAATAAGTGAATGAAGAGTAATCAATGAATATTCCACATACAAGTATACTAAATAATTTATATAGATAATTTGCCCTTAAGTAGGTGGTGTATTACTCCTTATTATTTTTTACATGTGAGCTGTACAGTGTGAGTTTTTATAAAGAGTACAATACATGAAATGAGAAAAATGCTGATTTTATGGAAGATAAAACAGAAAATCACTACCTATAGCAGGTGACCAATGTGAATACGAAAGATCATATCATGAGAGTATATGTAGTTGAATGATGTATAAAATAGTGGATGAACTATTTTTTCCCTACAATATTCTCATAAAATTAAGAGCAAAACATCACACAAATGCCAGCAAAGAGACTTTCTGCAAAAAATATGACCAATATTCCACAAAACTGTCAAAAAAAAAAGAAAAAAGAAAAAGAAACACCTGAAAAACTGTAAAACTGTCACAGCTTAGCAAAAACTGTGAAGCTAGGGCAACAAAATGATGTGATATAGTAGATGTCTCAGATGGTATTCTGCAACAAAAACCAAAGTCATTAGAGAGAAACTGAGAAATTCAAAATAAAGTAAGAGTTTCAGTTAATAGTAATGCATCAATATCGGTTTATTGTGACAAATGTATCAAACTAAAGTAAATTACTAATTTGGCAGTCAGGGTATGGGATATAGGATCTTCGCATTATCTTCACAATAATTCTGTAAATCTGCCAAAGACTGGGGAGTGTAGGAAGGAGGCATCAACACAGAAAGATTATCTATGGTACTAAGTAACATATTTAATAAGTACTAGTATGAAGTCAGTTCTAGAAGAGAGCACAAGGAGAAAGAGAGCAGCTGGCTCCACAGGATCCATGCCCCTGGGTAAGGTGAGTAAACCGGAAGAGCTTGAGCACAGGCCACAGCCTCTGCACTGCAAAAAGCTGGAGCACCACGGTGGCTGCACATTGGCCTAAATGTGCCCTCACAACACTGGGAAACCTCTCCCAGTCTGCCTCCATGATCTGTAGGCTGGACCCCATGGGCTGCCAGGTCTCCCAACATAACCTGTTGGACTGGGTGAAACCCCAGCTAGGCAGCAGAGGAGGTAGAGCCTGTGAATGGTGACATGGCATGGCAAGAAGATTTGCCACTGACTCAATGCCTCTAGGGGATTAATTAGGGGAATCCTGGGCCCAAGAAGGTGGTTGAATGCCCAAAATCTTGGCCACTGTGTTGCACATCAGGCCCTGGTTTTACTGCCCCCTGAAGGTCAGAGGAGACGTTGTTGTGGTGACAGATAAAGCAAGGCACTGAAGATAGCAGGAAACAGTTTTATTTGGCTACAGCCAGGTTCAGAGGGCACATCATTAGCTGTAATCAATCAATCCCTGAACCCCAAGTTCAAGTAGTTTCAGATTTTTATACCCAGCATGTAAGGGGAGGGGCTCAGAAGTTCACAGTCCAAAAAAGTTCACATAAAAGCAGCTTTTTCTTTTACTGTTCTGGGCAAGTTAAGACTTCAAGGACAATACCTGAGAATAGGAGAGCTTCTTCCTCCCCTTTCTTTCCTCCCCCTGCCAGCTGTTACCATGGAGCCCAATTGTTAACTTCTTTTATCTTAAAAATGTAGACATCTCTGTGAAGCCCCAGCTCAAGGCCAGATGCCTTGTTTGCACATTTCTACAAACTACTATACTGGATATGTTTGTGAAAAACTAGTAAAGGGGTGTCCAGCACTTGGAGTGCTGATATCTTCATGGACAGTGGCCAAGTAAAACAGGGCAACATGAAAATAGGAAGCTTATCTACATTGAACTCTTGCAGAGACTCTTTTGCTGACAGTCCTAAAATCAGCCATGGTGACGATTTCTGAAGAAGCCCAGTTAAGACTTTTCTGTGGAGAAAGGGAGTGCTACTTCAATGTCACCTGTTTCTCAGAGAAGCCAAGGCCTTAAATGTTCTAGAAGTAAGCCAACATAATGACAATGACAACCTGTGGAACATTAGAGGCCATCCAGTAGTTGGTATCCATCCTATCAAAGAGAGGAACTGTAGAATAGCACTACATTTGGCCAACTGGAGATGCCTAGTGTCCTTTGGAAAGATTTACTGGCCTTTTGTAGTAGGCCTATGTATATCATACAAAAAAGTTTCTCTCAACATCTGCCCCTGAGTTTTTATAAAATAAAATTTTGCTACATTTGGACATGCTATATCAAGAGGTTTCTGACATATGACAGTTAAAAGATACCATATCTTGGGGCTAGGGCTGGGGCTCAGCAATAGCACACTTGCCTGGCATGTGTGAGGCACTGGGTTTAATTCTCAGCACCACATATAAATAAATAAAATAAAGGTCCATCAACAACTAAAAAAAAAAAGGTAACATTTTGAAAATGCTCATTTGGCTTTAAAAAATGTTAGAAATGTCTTCTGAAAGAGATTTTTTCAAATGGAGTTTTTAGATCACCTCTTGGAGTGAAATTCATCCATGTTTGTTTACAGTGAATGAGAGGACATGGAGCAGAAGACAAAATAGAAGGAAGACAAGGTCGTATGATGGGCTGCTCATATGTAAAAGACATTTTTCTTATTATAACCATTGCTTTGGGGGCTGGGGTTGTGGCTCAGTGGTATAGCACTTGCCTAATATATGTGAGGCCCTGGGTGCAATCCTCAGCACCACATATAAATAAAGTTAAAGCTTTTATCCATTCAGCATATCTCATTATGCTAAATGGAGAGGTTTTTATAATGAATCAATTTTGAGTTTTATTGAAAGCTGTTTCTGTATCTATCAAGAAAATCATGTGGGATTTTTTTCCATTCATTGTGATATATCATGTTTATTGATTTGCTTATGTTGAATCACCCTTGCATCACTTGGATATATCCACCTGATTATGGCGTATGATCTTTTTGATGTGATGTTAGATTTTATGTACAGTATTTTGTTGACAATTTTTGTACATATATTTATCAGGGATATTGACCAGTAATATCTTTTATGTTTATATTCATTTCATTTTGGTATTAAGGTAATGCTAGCCTCACAGAATGAGTTTGGCACAGTCTCTTCTTTTTCAATATGTTGAAATTGTTTGAGATGCATTGGAATTAATTTTTCTTTAAGTGTTTTGTAGAACTCAGCACTGAAGCTGTCAGGTCTTAGGCTTTTCTTTGTCAAGATACTTTTTAAGTGAGATGCACCCACACTGGCTTGTGTGGGAACCAGGCTTACAGTAGGCCTGGGTCCACCCCTCCACCAGCAGGCACCCACCAGAGCCCAGCCTCCAGCACAGGACTGCCTCTTCCAACAAGCAGACTACCTTGGGAGCCCAGATCCAGCACAGACCACCCACACCAGCCCATGTGGGACCCAGTCTCACTGTAGGCCTGGGCCCACCCTTCACCCACAGGGCAGACACCCACCAGAGCCTAGTCTCTGGCACAGGACCCCTTCCAACCAGCAGACTACCGCTGGAAGTCTAGCCCAGCAGCCCATATCCACCCACACTGGCCATATGCAGGACCCAGGCTCACAGTAGCCTTAGGTCTAACTCTCTACAGGCAGGCACCCTTCTGAGCCCAGCCTCTAGCACAGGACCAACTCTTCTGACCAGGAGACTACTGCGGGAGCCTAGGCCCAGCCCACATCCTTCTACACCTACTTGCAGAGGACTCAGGTCCAGAGTAGTTCCAAGTTGCCCCCCCACACACACACACCTGGGAGCCTAAGCCTAACGCTCTTCAATCTTGGGACACTGCAGTCATCTCCAAAGCTTTCCCCTCGCAAAAGCCCCTAACTTTTTGAAAACAGACAGGTCCTAGAAGCAGCTGCATTGCACAGCAGGCAAACCAAAAGGAGTGTGAGGCCTACCCTTTTAGCCCCATCTCTGTAAGACATTGCTTCCATCTTGGGGTACCTTAACAATTATCTCGAGTTATCTTGACTATTACCGCCACCACCTTTAGATGCAGTAGCATCCATTGAGGGACACCAGCAGAGACTGAAAGCCAAACATCAAAGTGAGGTACAGGCAATCTGCATGGGTACTATAAAAATATAGGGAAGAAACAATAATATCTCAGATCCACACTGCAAGAAAGGAAGAAACATAGACAACATGAAAAAACAAGGAAATGAATTGCCCCAATTAAACCAGGATAGTATAATAACAGAACACATGGACAGCAAAGTTGATAAAATGTCAGAGAAAGAGTTCAGAAGGTTTATAATTAAAATGATCTGTGAAATAAAGAATAACCTAAACAAGCAAATATAAGCAAAAATTTATCACTCCAACAAAGAGATAAGAGAACAAATACAAGTAGCAAAAGATTACTTCAAGAGAGAGACTTTGCAGAAAAAAAAAAACAGACAGAAATCCTTAAAATGAAGGATACAATAAACCAATAAAAAACTCAATATAAAGCACAACCAACAGGCTAGATCACTTGGAAGAAAGAATGTCAGATAATGAAACAAACTATACAAAAATTGGAAAATAAAGATGATCACCCAGTGAAGTTAGTAAGAAACCATGAGCAGAACATCCAAAAATTATGGGACAGCATCAGAAGATCAAATCTAAGAGTTGTTGGGATAGAAGAAGGCACAGAGTTTCAAACCATAGGAATGCACAGTCTCTTCAATGAGGTAATATCAGAAAATTTCCCAAGCATGATGAACAAATTGGAAAACCAAATACAAAAGGCTTACAGGATACCAAATGTACAAAATTACAACAGATCTACACCAAGACTCATTATAATGAAAATGCCTAGCATACAGAGTAAGGATAGAATCTTAAAAGCCAAAACATAGAGAAATCAGATCACATATAGGGGAACATGAATTTGTATCTCAGCAGATTTTCCAACCCAGACCCTCAAAGCCAGGAGATCATGGAACAACATATACCAAACTCTAAAAGAAAATGGAAGCCAACCAAGAATCTTATATCCAGCAAAACTAAGATTTAGATTTGATGATGACATAAAAACCTTCCACGATAAACAAAAGTTAAAAGAATTTACAACTAGAAAGCCTGCACTACAGAACATCCTCAGCAAAATATTCCTCAAAGAGGAAATAAAAAACAAGGATGAAACTCAGCAGAAGGAGGAATTATACTAAAGGAAAATCTAATCAGAGGAGAAACCAAGTCATGTTAAATACCAAAAATACACAAAAAATGTCTGGGAATACAAATCATTTCTCAATAATAACCCTTAATATTGATGACCTAAACTCACCAATCAAAAGACAGAGACTGGAAGATTGGAC
>NW_026000261.1:14345671-14352736 GCF_001458135.2 Marmota marmota marmota
AAAATGGCAAATGATATATATATATATAATATATATATATATATATATATATATGTATATATACACAATGGAATATTACTCAGCAATAAAAGAGAATAAAATCATGGCATTTGCAGGTAAATGGATAGAGTTAGAGAAGATAATGCTAAGTGAAGATAGCCAATCCCCCCCCCCAAAAAAAATAGATGCCGAATATTTTCTGTGATATAAGGAGGATGATTTATAGTGGGTTATGGAGGGCGAGCATGGGAGGAATAGACAAACTCTAGATAGGGCAGATGGGTTGGAGGGGAAGGGATGGAGCATGGGGTTAGAAATGATGGTGGAAAGTGATGGTCATTATTATCCAAAGTACAGGTATGAAGACACAAATTGGTATGAATATACTATGTATACAACCAGAGATATGAAAAATTGTGCTCTATATGTATAATATGAATTGTAATGCATTCTGCCATCATATATAAATAAAAAAATAATTTAGAAAAAGATACTTTTAATTACTGATTTTATTGCCTAACTCTTTTTTTCCATATTCATGAATTGTGTTTAATAAATTAAACTACCTATATTTAGGGCATACATATGATGTTTTGACAAAAAATAACTACCATTTGATATAGCAATTACTGTGTACACAGCCAAAGAAAATAAAATCTCTGATCAAGTTGATTTTAAATAATTCTTCTAATCAAACAGGATGATCTTTAATGTGCTATCTTCAAACCAACTGAATCTTTCTTTTGCCAAGAAAAACTGCAGTTGATATTCTCCAAAGTCTATTTAATTTCAGGTATTTAATTTTTGAACTATAAAATATAAATATATAATTTTTGAACTATAAAATTTCTATTTGTACCTTTAAAATAATTTCTCTCTCTTTCTTAATATCCTTCTAGTTTCTGACAGTACCAGAGGAGCACTCCTTCAATTTTACAGTTTGTAATGCTGCCTATTTTAGACTCTCTAAATAAGGACAATTAGTTCTTTAAATTCAATTTCTTATAATTTCATCTTTTGTGTAGCTTGCAAATATAACTAATATTACTAAAATCATATAGTTAGAAGGGCCCATTTTTTAAACTCCCAATGAAAATATAACAAATTTTATTGAAATTAAAAAATTAAAGACCCCATCTCAAAATAGCCAATGAATTAATGTTGCACTTCAATGAAAGATAACAATGCAAAATGTGGCGGATATAATGACATAATATCCAGTTCTTTCAGAAGGAAAAATAGATTAGTAAATATAGTTTTATTAGAGATATAGCATTAGTTTGAACAGATTTGGTGTTTCATGGGAAAAATGATAAAAACACTAAAATAAAGATGTTTTGAGCTGTATTTTGGGTAGAAAATCAGAAAAAAATATGTTCTATGGGCAAAAGTGGAGAAATTTTTTGGAAATGAAAGGAATGATAATTAAAATATGAATAAAGAGCTATATATGATAGATATAATTTGTGTATATTTAATTGTAAGGGAGAAAAAAACCTATAAGGATGAATACATATAAAAATACTCTAAGAAGTGATTTTTAAATGTCAGGATATAGAGAGATGACCAAAGCACACTGCAACTTTGAACCAATCACTCTGTCTATAGGATACCTTTACAATTCCAGCTATATCCTTCATAGCAGTAGATCTTCAGTCATAAATACAGGAAAATCCACACTCTTCAAAGGCATTAATTGCAGTTTGGGGAGACACCTGGGGTCAGCACAACTGTAAAGAGAAGAAAGATCTGACATTGGGACCACCAAAATCCAAGCTTGCTACAGTACCCACTGTTAAAGTCCATCCTCTCAAAGGGCCAATAGTACATTCACTGATGCTGCCAGAGGTTTTGTGTCAGTGCAAAACTCATAAGATATAGAATAAGTCTTTCAGATTTATGTGATTGTGGAATAATTATTGCTGGTACCACAAGCCATAGTGTCATTTTTGCTTATCCTACAGAACCTAGGATTAGTCACTCTGCAGTCCACAGCCCTAAAACTATGGCTGCTAGTGCCCAAAATATCCTTAATATCTGTGCTCTCACCATGAGACCTGAATAATGTCCACTCTGGTTCCTGTAGTTACAGCTCCATGGATCCCAGTACCCCAAGTCTCAGTGCTACCCACACTTGCCCCATGGCACCTAGAAATGATACACTAAGAATTACAAAGCTTTGGGACCACATCTTCCAGTTCTACAAATCCTGACATGACTTGCAGTTGCCCCATGGGAACTGGGGAAGGTTTTCTTTGTGATCCATAGACTCAGGACCAAGACTATCATTGCCATAGACCCAACATCCTTAATCTTATGAGACCTGGGGAAGAACATTTTCAAGTTTTGTGGAACTAGGTCCTTGGCTATTAGCAAAATAATCCCCAATATCACAATGTTTGCCCCTTATGACTGGAGGAGTTCTCTGCACTGCACAGCACCAGGACTTTGGCTGCCATTACATGACCCAGTGCCATTGGTGCTTGACTCCACAGAGCATGAGAAAATGTACCCTTGTAATCAAATGTACACTGAAAAGTGACATCAATACCTTCACAAACTTATTCACTATAGACTAATGAGGCACTTAAAGACATTGCTGACATTGGTTACAAGTGAAGAAATCACAGACCTACACTTATTTGCTTACCTAGAAGTAAAGCCAAAGCACTACTCAACAGACATCCTACATTCCATTCAAATGGAAAACTCTTCTCCTACAAAAGCTACACTTGGGGCTGGGGATGTAACTAAGTTGGTAGAGCACTTGCCTTGTATGCACAAGGCCCTGGGTTCAATCCCCAGCACCACCACCCCCAAAAAATAAAAAGAGAGAGAGAGAGAAAATAAAAGATACTCTATAAAATTGAAAGAGTTAACTATTAAATAAGATACATAGACATCAACATAGGAATAGAAGAAATAAAGAAAGCAAGCATCACAAATATAAAACAACTAAACAAGCCTTCAAAAACAGATCCCAATTAGAAGAAAATCTACATAATACCTAAAAAAAATAATGCTTCTAATGAAACTCAGTGACACATAAGACAATACAGGTAGAAAATACAATTAATAAAATTCATAAAATAAACGAGAAACACAAAAAAGAGAAATCATGAAATGAATTAACAACAAATGTGGAGTTGATAACTTCAATTAATTAAATCAAAAAGATCTTTGAAAGCTTCTACCCTGAACTAGACCAAACAGAATAAGAATTTTGAATGTGAGGAGAGGTCTTTTGAAATAAACCACTGAGACCAAAAGAAGAAAAAAGAAAAAATGAATGGAAAACAACAAAGAATACCTATGAAACATTCTTAAGTATAAATATTTACATTAGGGAGTTTCTAGAAGAAAAGGAAAGAGAAAAAGGAATTGGAAACCTACTAAATGCAATAATCACAGAAAACTTTTCATACTTTATAGGAAATGGACCTCCATACCCAGAAAACTCAAGACACCAACTAGACTCAACTGAAGGAGGCCTTCTTCAAAGCATATGATAGTCAAACTGAAAAGTTCAAGAGATAATTATAAAAAGAGCCAGAGGGGAAAAAATGTTAAATATGTAGGAATTGCCACTAGACTAATAGTACATTTCTCATTATAAACCTAACAGATTACAAGAGAAAAGGAAAATATGCTTAAAATTATGAAAGAAAAAACGAATCTGCCAACCAAAATTATTATATCCTTCTGTTATGGGCCAAACTATATGGGCAGTGACCAAACAGACTCCATTTTGTCCTGAGAGTCTATATCATGTAAAAAATGCTTCTGCCATGGGAAAGCCCTGCCTCTGTACCCTAGCATAGCATACTTGGTAAAACAAAATGGCAATTCTTATACAATGTCAAATTGTATTCTCTCTTTGGTTCCTATTTTTATTGGGTAATGTACCCTGTCAGAGATTGACTGTCTAAACGTTAGTAAATTTTCTCTAATTTGTAGGATCATTTTGATCATCTTTCCTTCTGCTGCTTGCTGCTATGCAACCTGGAAAGTCCCCATGGGAAATACAAATGTAACTATTGCATTGTTTCCCTGTTTGATTCAGTTTCTGTTCCCTTGCTTGCTTGTAGCTACGTCAACCTGGATGTTTATTTTGCTGTTGTTGTTTGGTTGGTTTGTTTGTTGTTTTTGTTTTGTTTTTCCTTTAAATACCCTAAAATGTTGAAGCTCAATACTTTTTCTTGCAGAGATAACTTGGTCCTGTAGAAAGCAGTCCTGGCCAGTGGTACAATAAAGAATCTTCAATTTGAACAAAACTGGGACTTGGTGTGTTTTCTGAGCGACTTGCCCCACTACACTTCAAAGCTGTAATTCAGAAACAAAGGATAAATAGTAATTCTTCAAAAAGCAAAACTTAAGGGAATCCTTCACCACCAAGAAACGACTACAATAGAAACAAAAGGATAATAACTACTATCATAAAAACATGCAAATGAACAAAATATACTATTGGAATACATTTTCAAAAGAGAAAGAAAATACGATTTTTTCATGTCATAAAGCTACAAAACCACTTAGATAAATAATGAGAGTTAGAAAGAAAGGAGGAATATACAAAACAATCAGAAAGCAATTAACAAAAGTGACAGGAATAAGTTCATACCTATCAACAATAATCTATAATGAAAATGTACTCAATTGTCAAATCAAAACATATACACTGACTAAATGAGTAGACAAACAAAAACAAAAAAGAAGACCTGAGTTAGAATGTAGCTTAGTGGTAGAGTGCTTGCCTAGCATGCATAATGCCCTGGGTTAAATACAAGCACCATTACCACCACTACAGTAAAGCAAGGATATACTGCTCACAAAATAATGTACTATACTGATAAAGATGAACAGACTGAAAGTGAAGGGTTCGAAAAACTAAACCACTCAGGGGCTGGAGTTGGAGCTCAGTAGTTAAGTATACTTTCCTCAATTTATGAGGCCTGTAGGTTAGATACCCAGAACGACAACAACAATAATAATAAAAATATAACAAAACTCAAAACCCACAAATGATGGAAATAAAAAGCAAGGAAGAATAACTATATTCATACTAGATAAAAGAGGCTTTAACTCAATTATAAACAAATGTAAAAAAGGTGATTATATGTTGATAAAAGATCAATTGGGTAAGAATGTACAATAATTATAAAGATGTGTGCAGCCAGGCATGATGGTGCACGCCTATAATCCCAGTCACTCAGGAGTTTGAGATAGGAGGATTGTGAGTTCAAAGCCAGCCCCAGCAAAAGTGAGGCACTAAGCAACTCAGTAAGACCCTATCTCTAAATAAAATACAAAATAGGGCTGGGGATGTGCTCAGTGGTTTGGTGCCCTTGAGTTCAATCCCCGGCACCAAAAAAAAAAAGACATATGCAACCTACACTGTACCCTATACAAATATGTTAAGAAAAAAAAAGAAAAGAAAAAAATGTCATATCTAAAGGGAGAAATTGATATCAATACAATTATAGTTAAGGAATTGATAGCCCACTTTCAGCAATGGACAGATTAGAGAAAATCAAGAAAGGAATATCAGAAAGTTTAATTTTACCCTAGAACAAATGAAGCAAATGAAAATTTAAATGCAGCATACCAAAATCTGTGGGATACAGTGAAAAAATCACTAAGAGTGAAGTTTATAGCAATAAATGCATAAATGGAAAAAATAGAAAGGTTCAAAATAAACAACCAAATACTGTAACTCCTGAAGACAAGAAAAAAATTCATAGAAGAAAAGAAATAATAAATATCAAAGTAGAATAAAGTGAAATTGAAATTAAAAAATAATATTATAAAAAATTAATGAATTATTTTTTAAAAGAAAAACAGATTAAGTTTTGTATAAACTGAGAAAAAAAAGGAGAAAAGACCCAAATGAATAAAATCATAGATAAAAATGGAGGCAATTACAACTGATACCACAGAAATGCCAAGAATCATAAGACATTGAATAATTATTTGCAAGATATCAGAAAGCCTAGAAGAAATTCATTTGAATTCCTGGACACACAAAACCTACCAAGAGTGAATCAAGAAGAAAAAGAAAATCTAAACAGACCAATAAGAAACAACAAAATTGAAATAGTAATTATCAGTCTTTCATCCCAGAAAGTTCAGAACCTGATGGATTTAAGGCTGAATTGTAAAAATTATTTAAAGAAAAACAAATTAATTCCAATTATTTTAAAACCATTACAAAATCATAAAAGAAACTTTACTAAATGATTTTACACTTTTTATTAAATTTGTTTTTACTAATATGTGAAATAGTAACATGATTTTCTTTCTTTCTTTATTTACTTACTTACTTATTTTTGTTATCAGGGATTAAACCCAGGGGTGCTTAACCACCAAGCCACATCCCCAGCTCTTTTTGTTTTTATAATATATTAGAGACAGGATCTCACTTATTGCTCAGGGCCTCACCAAATTGCCAAGGCTGGGTTTGAACTTTCAATTTTCCTGCTTTAGCTTCCTGAGCCACTGGGAATACAGGCTTGCACCACCACACCTGGCTCTTTCTGGATCATTTCCAAATTAATCCTTATGTGTTCAAAAGTTCTGAAGCTATTTCTTTCTTGTAGTTGACAGTTTGGGGTGATACATGTATATATTTAAATGATTTTAGTTGAGTTTCATAACTAGAAGGAAGAGAGGGTATAGTTTGCTTTTTCTGCATGTAAATATGAAAATTTCACAGCATTATTTATTAAAAAGTAATCCTAGCAAATCAGGAGACTGAAGCAGGAGGATTACAGATTTGAGGTCAGCCTCAGAAACTCATGGAAGTCCTAAGCAACTTATAAACAGTCCCTATTTCAAAATAAAAATAAATAAATAAAAATGGCTGACAATATAGAGGTGTATCTCAGTAGCAAAGCCCCAGAGATCAATCTCCGGTAAATAAATAAATAAATAAATAAATAAATAATTTAAATCCAGACAAATGATTTTTTAAAAAGAGGCCAAGAATACACATTGAACAAAGTCTTTTCAATACAAGGTACCAGAAAAATTGTGTGTATATATATATATATATATATATATATATAT
>NW_026000261.1:14354976-14389596 GCF_001458135.2 Marmota marmota marmota
TCTCTCTCTCTCTCTCTCTCTCTCTCTCCTCTCTCCTCTCTTGCCTCTTCAGTAAACCTCGCTACCGCATTAGGTGGCTGGAGACGGGAGCTAGGAGAAGCCATCCTGGAGCTGGTTGTAAAGGTAATTAGATTCTTGTCTCTTAAATTTAAAACTCCCTAGCGTTTTCTCACGGTTAGAACCTTCTTTAATGAAGCCAGCACTGGTCACTTGGCAGAACTCAGCATTAAAAGAGAATAAAATCATGGCATTTGCAGGTAAATGGATGGAGTTGGAGAATATCATGCTATTTAAAGTAAGTCATGGGAGGAATGGATAAACTTTGGATAGGGAAAGAAGAGGGAGGGGAAGCAAGGGGGATTTGGGGTAGGAAAGATGATGGAATGAGATGGACATCATTACTCTAGGTACACAATAAAAACACAAATGTTTTAAAAAACATAAAGACACAAATGGTGTGACTCTACTTTGTGTACAGCCAGAGAAAATTGTGCTCCATTTATGTACTATGAACTGAAATTCATTCTGCTGTCATGTATAACAAATTAGAAAAGTTAATTAATTAATTTTAAAAACCTGAAAATAGAAAGTTACTACATGAAAGCACATCAAGACATTTGTATAGGCAAAGATTTTTTGAATAGTGCTCCAACACAGAGAATAAAAATAAATAATACAAAAAAATAGCCACCAAGGAAGTTTCTGCACATGAAGGAAAAATCAAGAGAGTTAAGAAACAACCACACAATGCAAGAAAATGTTTGAAAATTATTCATGAAACAAAGGATTGACATTCATATATATATAAATAAATCAAATGATTCAACATCAGCAAACTCAAATAATTCAAAATAAAACTGGGTTCAAAATATGATTGAAATACAAATGGCTTATAAGTATATTTTAAAATGCTCAGTGTCACTAATCATCAGAGAAATGCAAACAAAATTCAACAGTGAGATGTCACTTGACCCCAGTTTGAATGACAACTACCAAACGAGAGAGAGAGAGAGAGAGAGAGAGAGAGAGAGAGACAGAATATGCTGGCGAGGATGTTGAGAAAAAAATAACTCTAATATACTATTGGTAGGAACATGAATTAGTAGAACCACTATTGAATATAGTGTAATTTTCCTTTATTAACTATAACTACTACTGGGTATATATTCAAAGGGAATGAAATAATTTTATCAAAGAGATACATGTATATCCATATTTACTAAACTACTATTAACAATAGCTAAGAGGCAGAATCAAATAAGATCCATTGACAGATGATTGGATAAATAATATTTAGTATATACACAAAATGCAACATTATTAAGCTATTGACCTAGTAAACTTTGTTAGTTTTCAGCATTTAAATATATCATTTAATAGTAAAGCTGAGAAGAAAACCAGGTACAATACAAAGGTATGAATATAAAATCATGATCCTCTAATATATATATATATATATATAAACGAAAGTTACATATAAAATCTATTAAGTTGAAAGAACAGATCTCAAAATTATCTAGTTGAAACTCTTGGGTAAATAAAAAGGCTTTCAACAAGATTTTTTACTTTTTTAGTTTTATTGATTTTATTTTTTTAAAATACAAGACAGCACAATGCATTACAGTTCTTATTACACATATAGAGTACAGTATTTCATATATTTGTATATAGAGTATATAGAGTATGTTCACGCCAACTCATGCCTTTATACATGTACTCTATTTTTTTGCATTACAATTCTTATTACACATATATACCACAATTTTCATATCTGTTTATATATAAAGTATGTTGACACGCAATTCGAGTCTTCATACATGTACTTTAAATAATGATGTCCATCACATTCCACTGCCCTTGCTAATCCCCTGCCCCCTCCTTTCCCTCCCACCCCTCTTCCCTATCTACAATTCATCTAATCCTCCCATGCTTCTCCTCCCTACCCCACTATGGGTCAGCCTCCTTATATTAGAGAAAACATTTGGCATTTGTTTTTTGGGGTTGGCTAACTTCACTTAGCATTATATTCTCCAATGCCATCCAATTCCCTGCTAATGCCATGATTTTATTCTCTTTTATTGCTGAGTAAAATTCCATTGTGTATATATGCCACATTTTTTAATCCATTCATCCACTGAAGGGCATCTAGATTAGCTCCACAGTTTAGCTATTATGAATTGTGCTGCTATAAACATTGATGTGGTTGTGTCCCTATAGTTTGCTGTTTTTAAGTCCTTTGGGTATAGTCTAAGGAGAGGGATAGCTGGGTAAAATGGTGGTTCCATTCCCATATTTCCAAGGAATCTCCATACTGCTTTCCATATTGGCTTCACCAATTTGCAGTCCCACCAGCAATTTATGAGTGTATCCTTTTCCTCACATTTTCACCAACAATTATTGTTGTTTGTCTTCATAGTAGCTGCCATTCTGACTGGAGTGAGATGATATCTTAGAGTACTTTTTATTTGCATTTCTCTAATTGCTAGAGATGTTGATCATTAGAATAGAGGACACAGAGACTAACCAACAAGAGTTGGTCTACATTAATGACTAAAAATTCTTAGTCAAAAATAAACAGAAGTGTCTTTAGTCTTTATAAGCCATGTTACTGTGATATACCTAATGTATTTCCATATTATTAAGAATATAACAGTATATATGACTTCTCTCATCACTTCTATTCAGTATTTCAGTGATGATTCTAGCCTGCACAATAAATCCAGATGAATCAATAAATAAAATAGGGGGAAATTATGTTGCTCTTAAAGAATAATTTTGTATCAAAAGGTGTAAATTAAACTACGAATAATTTATTCAACTTTTAATTAAATTTAGTTAAGTTATTAGACACAAAGTTTATATATCTATTGTATGAATGATAATTCAATAGAAAATAGAAAATAATAACATTTACTTTGGTAATTACCAAGAATTGAAGAATATATCAAAATATGTACAAGAAGAATAGAAACATAAGTGTAATTAATATATTGCTGAGATAAAATGGAACCAAAATAAATGAAAGCATTTGCTAGGCTTATTAATTGAAATACTTATTATATTAGGTTATCAATTAGTCTAGATTAAATGTAATCTCAATCAAAATATCAGCAGGATAACTTTTTTAAAAGAGAGAGAGAGAATTTTTTAATATTTATTTCTTAGTTTTCGGTGCACACAATATCTTTATTTTATTTTTATGTAGTGCCGAGGATCGAACCCAGGACCCTGCGCATGCCAGGCAAGCGTGCTACTGCTTGAGCCACATCCCCAGCCCCTCAGCAGGATAACTTTTTAAAAATTGGCAAGATATTTCTCAAGTTAATATTATGAGAATGGCCATGGGAATGATATACATACAAAAAGAAAAAATAAGTTCCATGAATAACACTACCAGAAACAATACACTGTAACATTGTACTAATTAACATAGTGTGTTACTGATGCAAATATAGATAAAGTAACAAAAATTCAGAATAAAATCATACTTAAAACTACCAGACCACATTCTTTTAACAAAAGTGACTTGGTTGCTCTGAGGGAAAGGATCATCTTTCCAATCAATGCTACTATGTTGCTGCGTAATCATGATGAAAGAAAGATGAAACTGACCTTATTATATATCATGTTTAAAAATGAAATCCAGGTGAGCTACAGATCTAAGTCTTAATCAAAAAGTGATACATCTTTGTTGAAGAAATTATGTCATTTTATAAAATCTTTTTAGAAGAAATTTTGAACCTGCTAAAGATTATTAAATAGGACAGAAAACATTCACAGGAGAAAACAGTAATAGTTGAGATAACATTAATTTTTAAAAAATAATTTTGTAAACAGCACATAAATAGAATAATAATCTAGTCATACATTGGAAAACATATTTTTCATGGTCTAACAATGTTCCGCTATTAAACATATTTTAAGAAAACCTAGATACCTGTAAAACTCAGACAACTCTGTAAAAATGAGGAAAAGTTTTAAGCATACAATTAGTGTGAAGTTATTCAAATGTCCAATAAGTATTTTAAAAGGCACTCAATTTTATTATTTATCAGAAAAATGGAATGAAAACCATTATATAGTGCTATTATAGACACACTTGAATGAGTAAAAAAAAAAGTGTGAACACCAGATATTGTAAATAGTGTGTAACATTAGAACTCTCATATATTTCTGGTAAAATTATAATTGTTTTTTTAAAGAGTACATTTGGAAAAATAATTGGCTATATTTTCTAAAGTTGAAAATATATACATACCCTATGATCTAGCAATCTGAATCTTAAATGAATACATATTACAAAGAATACAAATGCTAGTAAGAAGAATTATGCAATATTCATAGCATCACTTTTCATAATACCAAATAAAAGCTATGTGAATTTTGAAATTACATCATAATAAAAGCAAGTGAACTAGAGATAACTGAAGGTGTACTATATAGATGAATTTCACTAATATTATACTTTAAACGATAGGTATGATACTTCACAAATATTATGACTCCAATTTATAAGTCTTAATAATAGGTAACATAAGTTTATGGTATTTGAAATTACGAAAACATTTAGTGAATAAAAGTGTTGAAGGAGACTTGAAGTGTTAAAAGTGTAATAGTGGTCTACTTATTTGTTTGAATATAGCCCTTGATGTTTTGCCACTAAGACTTATTTTTAAAGTGTACATTTTTTTGTTATTGTTTTTGTTTGTTTGTTCCTTCCTCTTCTCTCTTTCCCCCCTCCCTAAGCTCTGAGGGAAAGAGAATTACCTTCTTCCCATCCTAGGCCCAGTTGTCTGTCCTTGAGCACACACCCTACCACAGAAACAAAGTAATTAAATAATTCAAACTTCAGGGATGACCCCAGAAATTCCAGGAAATTACTATCTCCCAAATTAACAAGTAAATCATAACCCCCACCATAGGGAACAGCTGAAATGTAGACTTTGAATCACCCCTTTGAGAGCCCTCTGTTCCCCATGATGAGCAGAATCATAGCTTCTAGGACAGGAGTCCCCTGTGCTTCTCCTTTGCTAACAAAGCAATAAAACATATTTTTTATTTTTTCTTAAAACTGTGTTCTCATTATTACTTTGACATTGGGAACAAAGACTTAACTTTCAGGGCTGGGGTTATGGCTCAGTGGTAGGGCACTAGCCTTTCATGGCTAAGGCACTGGAATCTATCTTCAGCACATAAAAATAAATAAATAGACAAAATAAAGATATTATGCCCATCTACAACTAAAAAAATTTAAAAGGACAGCTTTCAGTGAAAAAATCATTTCTTTAATCAAGAGTCTGGCTGAAAAGGTTTAAATTTGGGGGTAAAAGTATTCAAGTTTATGTTTTCTAGATGTTTGCTGTGATTGGAAAGAGATTTAAAATCTACATTTGGTTATATTTTTATTTCTGTATTTATTTATGTTTTTTTTTACAACAAATTGCCATTGCATTAATTTAGAAGTAAAAGCCTACTTAGGTTCAGTGACTGGGAGCCTGATAATTGAACTGATGAAAGACAAATTAACTGGAGAAAAACACAAATTTATTCTCTCTCTCACATACACAGATACACACACACACACACACACACGGGAATTCAATGTAGCTCAAAAGCAATTAATTTAGGAATTATATACAACCTTCATAGAAGAAGAGGACACATTCACCCTTATGACAATAAATGGGAAGCTGATTATTTTGCGATAGTGTTTGTTTTATATAATCTATGATCCCCTTATTGATTTCTGGTACCTGGTGAAAGGAATTAATCAATCCTTCCTGAAATGTGAAGTTTCCCTGAATGGGGGCCTTCTGATAATTAAATCCTTTTGAAAATCTCTGCATTTAGGTAGATAAGGGTAGTTCTAGACAAAAGGGATTTATTTTCCTGTATATGTTGATTATCAAATAACTTTAGCTAAATAACCCTTATGCTACTACTGCCATGTTCTAGACCACTTCAATTACAACAATAACTACACTTGTTCCTATTGCTCCAGTCTATCCTTTCTTAAGGGAAATATATGGAAAAACAAGTCATCCTGCATGTAGCCAGGTTTGTACTCTATGTGAGGAACTCTGAAAATACAATTCTATAAACTTATATACACACAGCTCACTAGTCTCCTAAAAGGGCAGGAACAATTTATCTTCCTACTGTGAATCAATTCTACTTGTGAGGAGGATGGCTTTTTATAATTTGAAATGTAAATAAATGTTCCTTAGAGAAGATAAGAAAAAATATCTTCATGTTTACAACTCCCTGGAATGTTTCCTTGGCTCCTGCTTTCATCCACTTTTGAAATATGTTCTTCTAGAGAGATACATCTCTTCATTGTTCTTTCACTATTTAATCATCCTTTAGCTTTCACAGCTGGATCCTTAGGATCAAGAAAAATATATTTGCAAGAGGTTATTTATTGAGACATTGCTCTTAATAGCAAAATACTGGACATAATATAAATGTACATCTATAGATAAATTGCTGAACTACACAATATAGTTAAATGGCTCAACTACACAATGCAGTAGTCAGCAGTTATAATAAAAGAAAAAAGAGATTTCTATAAATTGATATGGAGTTATTTTCAGGACATATCCTTAAATGAAAACAAAATAAGTTGCAAAAAGCATGCTATCTTTTGTATCAAAAATTCAATACACATCTCTGTGTATGTATGTGAAAGATTAGTTATTTTTGAAATTGGAGACAGTAAAGATAAAAAAAATCATCAAATAAGTTACAAACAGGGTATGAAGAGGACAAGTATAAAAAGAATAGGTATGGAAGTAGGATATGTGAGAGTATACAATTTAAATAGTTATCACTTTCATCATATTAATATTCAGGATACTCAAAAGACAAGTCAGTGTGAGAAAAATAAATTAAATATATTTATAAATAAATTTCATTATTAATATAAAAATAAAACTATTTCAAATAAATACTGAAGAGTATTAAATATTCTGACAATGCACTCTCAGGAGGATTAATTTTAAATCAAAGAGGAACACTAAAGGAAGTTGAATTCTACTTATGTTATTTCTTGTTAATTTTTTAAGGCTATAACTAAGAAATTGTTTTGCATATGTTATAGGGTATAGAAAGTGAGTAACATTGATATTGTCAGGACTTGTGTTCACCATAAGGAAGAAAGGAAATATGATTATGGAATGGAAGAACAGCAAGGGGGAATAGTTCAATATTTGTTAAATTGAAATTGAAATTACTTGTTATTTCTGTCAATTGAAAGAGTCAAGAAGCTATAGAAATGAGCATATCTAGTTCCCAGATGTTGCTTTCTAAATATCTTCTCACAATAAAAGCAATAAGGGCCTTGTGAGGAAATGACTCCTTCTGGGTCTAAGGCAGGAAAACTTAAATGTAAGCTTGAAATTCCAGTCTGAACTGAAAATTGAGTAAGGTCTCAAAACCTGATGGGTCATAACTAAAAGACGCACATCAATTTGAAACCATTCCCACTTGTCAAAATTACACATTTTTTTTTCATTCAATGAAATTACTGTAATGTATACAATTAACTAAAAAATAACCCAGGAATCATTGGTGATAACCAAAATGTTGAAGGGAAAAAGGGAAAACTTCTCCTTAAGTAAAAATACAAGTTCATATATGCAAACTTACAAGATGAACAATTTTAAATATTCACTATAATAATTGATCCAGGAAATGTAAATTGATGCTGAGATTATTGAGAGAATGTTTAAGCATTAAAACTGTTCCAAACTATTTATATAATTTCAAAGTGTATCTTACAGATTATAGTTATAATATTAGAAGTGTATTATATTGAAGAAATTTGATAGACCCCATTTCATATAAATTACAATACTTACCACATCCTTAATGCATTAAACTTACATTGTTTTCATTCACTGGTAGCTTATAATTAGCCATTGAAGCATTCTTGGCACATATGGTAAATGTAATATAACCCTAAGAAAACATACAGACAAATCCATTCTATAAACAACTATCCTGGATTCTTTAAAAATATGACTAAATGAAAGATCAAAAAGAAAAAAAATGTAAATAATCTAAATTTAGAAAAGAAAAAACTAAAATTTAAAACCATGTGAAATGTCTGATTACTGGTTTAAATTAAAAAGCACTTCAAATATATTCTAATGAAAATTTGTATATGAACTCTAATATTATTTTGTTCCTACTGAACTTTTGCAGACATGACATTGATAGGTTAGTCAGCCATGAAGGTGGGGCAATGATGAGCAGTAACTCAAAGGGAGAAAATCAGATATATGCATGTATCAAAAACTAAACCATTAGGGAAACCTTATCAAAAGCAGTCAAGAACAATAACAACAACAAAAACAATAAAACTTTTATCAGGTTGTACTACTACCAGAAAGGGGAAAGAAAGCTAAGTCATACAGATCTCTGTCCAAGAGATAATTCACCTTCAAGGAGGACAGTAAGACTTCATTATTTAAAAAATCTAATCTCCAAACAGCTCTGGAAGAGGGTTTTGCAATAAAAGATAGAATTTCTTTTTATTTTATGTTAGCAAATCAGAATTATACTTTTTTTTATCTTTTACTGATTTTTTTAAAACATAGAATTTCACAGGTTTCAAAGAGACCCAAATAATTTCACAGGATTTGACTCCCTCCCACTTCCTTGTCACATCAAAGAAGAGCAAAATTTTCTAGGACTAGAGCTTGTATTTTCCCTAATTTCAGAGGATGTGGGCTTCCAAATATTCAGTTCCATTTAAAGAATCTAAATCCTTAAATACCCCAATCCAGTAAAGAACATATCAACCTCCCAGAGGTGATCTGCTCAGTCTGTCCTGAGTACTTGTCTGTACACTCTATCGTTCTAAAAAACTGATTATATGTGTGACCTGCTAGAAATTCTTCCTTGTGAGATTGCAATAAGTAGAAATTAAAGGATGCAGATCCACCTCAGTTCCCAGGCTAGATTATGCAGTGGCTTTTCAGAGCACCAGCTCCTAGAGCGGGTAGGTAGGCCATGCCAGATCTGCAACAATATTGATGTAATTGTTAAAAGAAATTCTAGTTCTTAGAATATACTATTTGAAATATTTAGGAAGAAAGTATCATTATGTAATCAATATGCATTATTATGAAGTATAATTATGAAAAAATACACATATACATGTACCACAAACAGAAAGCAAATTAGACCAAATATAAATTCATTGGTGAATTCAAGTAAGGTTTTCTTTTTTAAATTTTTTTTTCAAATTTTCTGTAGTTTAAAAGTCATCAAACTAAAAAATAAGAGTAGTAAGAAACAAATTATAAAACTTTGAGAGTTAACTATCATAGTTAACTGACCAATTCGTCCCAATTTTACTTCCAGAAAAGATATCTCAAGTGCAATGGAATAATGTTTTGAGGAGAGCAAAAAATTCAAATAATTTAATTTAAATTTTTACATTTGTATCCACTCTAATGATAATAACATAGTAGCAATAAAATGAACAATAAGGATATACACTGGATGCATACATGTGTGTATATGTGTGTGTGTGTATGTGTGTGTGTATGTGTGTGTGTGTGTGTATATATATATATATATATATATATATATATATGAATAAAATATATTTTAAAATAGTTCTGATCTGAGTCAATTGCCACAGCATTAGTTGATAATAGTGTTCTAGTGCATGGTCAAAGAATCTAGTGTTATAAAATGATATGATCAAATTAAGTTATTCAGAATATTTAATTCCAACATATACCATCATAGTATATTTATTGCATTGAACTTAAAGAAATAAAAAAGCAGACAACTCAGAAAACATATCTTTTCATCTCCCTGAACTTCTTAAAATAAAGTATAAAACACTCTTGAAAAAAAAATCTTGAAAAAAGTCTACATATGTAAAAGTTGCTATATCACAAAGAAGTCTGATCCAGACAACTTTTATTGATAATTTTTTAAAAAAATCTACTTGAGAGAGCCTTTTTCCCCATACATTTTTTCCTGTCTTCTCATAACATATCTACACAACCTTCCAGGAAATTCAAGCCTAATTCTTTTGGTAAATTAGAATACTATATAAATTATATGGCCTTCCTTTAAGTTTTATATGTTTGTGACTCCCATGTGCACATGCATGATTAAAATTAATTTTATCCTGTTTATCTGCCTATGTCAATTTAATTCATAGCTCTGCCCAAGGAATTAGAATGGTAGCAGCAAGGTATATTTGCCTCATCTACACAACTTGTGGTATTCAGCCATGTGTTGCTGTGTCAGAATACCTAAGATAATTAACTTATAAGGAGAAAAGACGTTTTTGTATCACGGTTTCTGAAATTTCGGCCTATGGTTTACTGTCTCCATTACTTTTGGGTTTTTAGGGAAGCAGGGTGTCATCACAGAGAGCATATAGTGAAGCAAAGCTGCTGACCTCATAATGGTCAGGAAACAAAGAAAGAGGAAGGGCCAGAATCACAATACAACCTTTAAAAGCATGTCCTCTGTGACTGAAATTTCTTTCACTAGGTCCCTCCTCCTTAAGATTCCACTATAAGGCAAATGTATATATTTAAAAATATTTTTCTATCCTGAATATACTCTCCATGCTAATATTTTCTTAAGAATTTGCCAAGAAATAGTTCAATATAGGAAAAAACAAAAAGGAGGAATGTCAAATGCTTCAAATTTGCTTAATATTAATTTGAGAAATGAATCATCATATGGTATGATTATTCACATAATTGCTAGAAGAAAGTTCATCAATAATATTACTTTGGAGATTGTCTTCCCTAAGGCCAAATGACTGATCAGGCTTGTTCCTAAACAGAGAAAATAAAAAGGCAGAAAAATTCAGAACCAACTTAGAACTCTAGAAAACAAAGTTTTCAGCAACCAAGCAAACAATCAAAAACAATCCATTTTTAAATTATGGGAAAGTTTTGTGGCATTTTCATTTGTCTTTTCTTACTCCACCCCAAAATGGCAGCAGGATTCAGTGCCTGTGTTCTGAGGATGGGACCTTTGGTTCCACAAGATGTATTTAAAAAAATAAATAGATAATTATATATATATATATATATATATATATATGTATATATATATATATATATAGTATTCAATTAAAATATATATATTTTAAATGTCTTTACTTCATTCACAAGGAATTGGGTTTGAGGTTTTCATATAAGGTTTACACAAATAAAAAAAAATAGAAGGCATTTGTCTTTGTTAGGACTTTCTCAAAGCTTACTTAGAATAGAGAAGTGTCAGGTATTCCTAGAAATTATTGTAAAGGAAAGAAATGACATGCAAATACTTAGGACAAATGATTATGACTGAGTCATCAAATAGAGTGCCAATTTCTTAGGATACAATCCTGAGGAGAAAGTTTCTCTGGGAAATTGGGGCATTCAAAATATCTATGTACTATCAGTAATTTAGAAATTACATTTGAAATAAGGTGGAATGCATGCTCAGAAAACAATTGTGAAAATCTTAAGTTTTCATCTAGTATCAGTGTAAACAGAAGGCAAAAGCTAAGAAATGTAAATGCCCTGTCAACATCTTGAAGGAGTACCAGAGCAATGTCCTTTCCTTTTCTTTACTTTTTTCTTTTCATGTCTTCTTTTTTCTCTTCTCTTCCATCTCTTCTCATTTTCTGTCTCTGTCTGACTCTCTCTCTCTCTCTCTCTCTCTCTCTCGTACTCTCTCTCTCTCACCTCTGTTTTGGACCAGGGCATTTAAGTGAATATAGACTTCAGAGCTCTTACACAACAAAGGATATACACTTTACAAAAATAGTTCAGAAAAGTAAATGAACTAACAACTACACCATATAGCAAGCCAATAAAAAAACCCTAAACAACAAATTTTATAACAACAAATATTATAATTATCATATTATAATATTTAATATGACCAAATAAGCAAACAAAAACAAAGTATACAAAGACATAAGAAAACATGGTTAATTCACAAAAACACTGAAAAGATTACTCAGGAGGAAGAAGTGATATTGGATTTACTAGATAAATAGGATAAATAATCTGACTTAAATATTTTCAAAAAACTAAAGGCAATGAGGAGAACAAGGTGGGCAAATAGTGAATATCAATAAAGACATGTACATTATTCAAATAATCCAAACATATTCTGAATCAGAAGGGTAAAACTAAAAATTAACTACAGGTTTTTAAATTGATATTTGAGAATGCAGAGGAAGGAATCAGTAAATTTTATATTGGTTCATCAAATTCTCTATTCTTGAGAGTGAAATGTAAGAAGGAAAAAAAATGCCTAAGAGACCCATAGGATATCATGAGATTTATCAATACATTCCTTATTCAAGTGGTAGAAGAAAAAAAAAGTAAAAGAGGAGGGATAATATTTGAAGAACTGGTAGAAATGTTTTTCTGTATTGTATAAAAGTTATGTCTCTACACTATCAAGAGGATAACAAACCATAAAAAGAAGGAACTCATAATATATATTGTAATCAAATTATTTAAAACAAAGAGAAAATTTTGAGTGCAAGAGAGGAGTAAACCATCACATTTAAGTACTTCTCAATTCAATTAACAGGAGATTTCTCATTAGAAATTGAGGCAATCATAAGAGAATATGATGATATTTTTATATCACTGAAATAAAAGACTTCTATATCTGACAAAATTGTTCTTTAAATATGACAGAAAAAATATGCATCCAGATTAAGATAAAGCTGAGGTAGTTTATTGTTAATAGAGTATAAATGTAAAAGGGAGTGCTTCAGTCTTAAACAAAAAGACACCAGAAATTAACATCTCAACATTTATAAAGAAATTAAACCCATGATGGTAACCACATAAGTAATTGTTAATATCTGTTTTATTGACTCATAATTTCTCATTTAAGTTTCTAAGTGATTGAAACGACAAACACATAAATATATAAACATATATTAGTGGGCACACAATGTATAAAAATGTAATTTGTGAAGGTATAATGGAGGAAATGGAACTGTACAAGAACAGTTAATGCATGCTACTGAAGATTATTTATATCAACTCAAACAAAGAACTTACACATTTAGAATTACAAATTGAATCACCATGAAAACCACAAAGAAAAACATATAAAAGATATGCACAAAAGAAAATGATAGGGTATTCAAAATATCCACTAGCAAAGAGTCAAACACCAAAGAAAACTGTAATGGAAGAAAGGAGAACAAAAAGATATCACATAAAGAAAAAAAAAAAGAACAAAATGGTGGAAATAGATTATTTCCTTTTAGTACATAATTGAAAATATGTGCAAGAAATTGCCCCATGAAAAGGAAAAGATTGGCAGGACATACAAAAGGAACCATGATCCAAATATATTCTGTTCACTAGACAATGGACATCTAAACACACTAATAGGCCAAAAATAGAAGGAAGAAAGAACATATTCTACTATTCCATGCAAATAGTGACCAAAAGAAACATGATGTTTCTTTATATGGTAAATCAGCTAAATGTCAAAAATTTTTTACAAATATTTAAGGATGTATGTGTATGTATGTGTGTGTGTGTGTGTGTGTGTGTGTGTGTGTATACATGCCAACTCATCTATAAGATGCAAAATGATGGCTGGATTTGTGGCTCAGCGGTAGAGCGCTCACATAGCACAATCAAGGCCCTGGGTTCAATCATCAGCACCACATATAAATAAATAAAATAAATGTATTGTGTCCAAATACAATTAAAAATAAATATTTTTTAAGAAGATGCAAAATGACATGCAGATTTAAGATAATCTCTAAAAAATTAAAAAACCCTTTTATATTAGAAATAGAAAATGCAATTATAAAATGCATATGATATTTCAGTGGTCCTACAGCAAACAAAACAATTATGAAAAATGCCACAGTCTGGCTGGGCACAATTCAGGAGCCACTTGTCAAAAGAAACGAACTTTATTTTTAGAACCACACACCCTGAACAAAACAGCTCCTCAGGAAAAACCCTCAGAGCCCAACTGCCACCACCAGGTTCCCACAAGCCTCTCTCTCAACCATAAGCCTCTCCACCTCCCACAATCCTCCTGCTCTTGAGGCCGATTGGCTGGGTCGCGTGGGTGGAGCCAAAAAAGTCCCCCAATGAGCAGCTCCTTGGTCTGAAAGGGCAGGGAAACAGCCCAATGAGCATCACCGCATAGGAGCCAATCAGCTAGATGTTGCTGGGCGCTGTGAGCCAATCATCAGCTGGCAGTCTGAAAGTTTGCTGGGGCCCCTTCGGCTGTGACTCTCAACAGAAAAAGTAAAAAGTTGAAGAACTATACTTCCCAATTTCATAAATGATTACAGAACTAAGGTAGTCAAAAAAAAATGTGGTACAATGATACAGAAAGAGGTATAGACCAATAGAATAGAACTGAGAATTCAGAAGCAAGCCAGTAAATGTTTGAAAGGACAGACACAACAATTCCATAAGAAAAAAAATAGTCTTTTCAATAAACGATTTTGAGATGATATGTGAAAGAATAAATTGGGATTTAAAACTACATACAATAGGGGTAGGATTGTAGCTTAGTGGTAGAGTGCTTGCCTAGCAAGTGTGAGGCACTGGGTTCAATCTTCAACACCATATAAAAATAAATAAATAAATAAATAAATAAATAAAAAGTATTTTGTTCATCTACAACTAAAAAAAAAATTAAAAACACTACGTACAATAACTAGTGACAATAAATCAAACATGTGAATGAATCCATGATGTGAAAGTAGGGATACATTTTCATAATAACCTTAGATATGGTAATAAAATATTTAAATTTTATGTATTTATTTATTTTTATGTGGTGCTAAGGATGGAATCCAATACCTTACACATGCTAGGCAAGTGCTCTCCCACATAAGATCTATAACCCCAGCCCATAAAATCTTAAATATGTCTTCAACAACATTTATTTTTCCTTCATATCTTTTATAAATGTTCTTTCCCATAGTACATTTTCTCACTCAGTTTCTTCCTTTGATCTTCTATTAGTTCACTGATGATTTTAACTATCATTAAATCATCTTTCCAAATTCTTTATCTAATGTTTCCTCTCCCATTTTTTTAAGTTTAGTAATTAAAAAAATTAAAAAAAAAAACAAAATGTGTATAGAGATTGAGTATCACTTATTGCAAGAAGAAAAAGAAACACAGAGTGAATATAAACATGAGCAAAAAAAAAAAAAAAAACAAGAATTCAATTCCTTGTATTCTGATGTACTAAAAGAAGTACATCAAGTTGAATTAAGTTATGTAATGTATCAAATAATAAGGGAAAACCTGTCAAATCAATAGGAAAGATAATATCTTTAAAATCAAAAATCAAAACTGACATTAGAAAGATTTATGTTATTCCCTGCCAAGCTATTTGAGATGGGAAGACTTCTTATACTGTCTTCCTGATTCAGAATTCTGCATGTTTTGAGAGACTTATATTCTCCTACCTCCTCACCTTGACCTGTAAATTTCTCTGTGTGTGGAGATAGCAATCTCACTAGCACAATTTTGATATAAATCTAGGAGGCTCTCTCTATTCTTTGTTTTGTCTGGCCACCTAATAACTTTCTGGTGGGTCAGAGGATACAATTCCTACTTACCTATGACTTAGAAGCCAGATTGCACCCTGTTTGAGTTTGGGATCTTGTCTGCCCACTTGTAGAAATGTTTTATAATCCTGGAGCTATCAAAATAGGAGTGAGCTCATCTGTGTAGATTTGGGGGTACATGGCATATGGCTGCCTAAAGCATAGGTGCAACAATCCAGTGGTAGTGAACTGGGTGGCTAATCAGAAGTTCAGGGTGGTTTTGAATTTCCATAGTATTGTTTTCTGTAGTCCTGGGTCTAAGTTGACAAGGCAGTGCCCAGTGTCTATGGGGTGCTTCTCTGCAGGCACTCTTGGTGGGGTGCACTGTAATACTGAGTCATGGCAGGGCCGCTTTTAGCTGCTGGTTGTTACATTGGCTTCTGGTAGCCACTACTGCATTTGTTTGTGGGCCCACTGTCTGGATTTATAGGTGGCCAATAACTTCTGGACTTGCATCTCTGGGCCCTCAGGGGGGTCACAGTACTGATGGGGCACAGTTGCCTTTGCCTCATCAAGTGTTACAGTTCCCTAGGCTTCTGTCAGCCATGGGGTCTTTCTATAAGCAGGTCAGAATGTAACTTCACCTTTTGAATATAGCACTGAGGCTTATTTTTTAAAGTCACTTGTTTTCCTTTTTCTCTTCTCCCTCTCCCCCTCCCTAACCTGGGGGCGGGAACAAGATTCCCTTGAGTTATCAGTGCTCCACAGGAAGGAGATGTCTGTCAGAGGATCGAGGAAGTAAATATCTCCCAAATTAACAAGTAAATATTTAAACACCCACAGGGCACCAGGGACCCCCTGTCAGGGCACACCTGGAATGTAGCATTTGAATAGCTCCTTTAAAATCCCACTGTTCCTCCTGATGTTCAGGATCACAGCCTCTGGGACTGAATTCTCCTGTGTTTCTCCTTTTCATACCACTGGTTATCCTGACAAGTTCTGCTTCCTCACATGTTGAAGTTTTAACATTAAAGAGGCACACCAAGGGAAGCATATAAAGCAGAGTTTATTTTACAGGGGTAATATAGACTTCTACCAAGAGGGAGAAGGTGGCCATAGCTGGTATCCTGGTATCCCAAGAAGCCGGGGTATATGTCCTTTTTATGTGTCCTAAGCTTCCTTTGTTCTCCTGCCCTCTTTCCCTTAACTCTCTCCTTCCTGTGTAAGTAACTAGGCATTTGACTAGGCCTAAGAAATACTCAGTGGAATGGCCAAAAGGTAGGAAACAGGTGGGCTGAAGGGGGAAGGGCAGGGTGGAACAGTCAAGGACACATTAATTAACAACCTTATACCTTCCTGTAGAGAGGGGCAATTTCTAGGACACTTTTACTTAACAACAGGTTGGAGCTAGGGAGGGGGGAGTTTTTGATAAGGGTGGAGGAATGGTTCTGAAGGAATTGACATTTCAATCCCTCAGGGGACAGTCTCCAACTTTCCCTACTCACTCAAAATTGGCCTCCTTGATCCTACCTGACTCAATTTACCTATCTATACTGACTACCTGTCTAATTCTGTCTTTACTTTGCTAGTCAAGCAATAAAAAGTTATTTTTCCTTTTTCTTAAACCGGTGTTTTTGTTGGTGAATTGGCATTATGAGAAAGGATTGAGCTTTTGGTTATAAGAATCTGTACATGTTCTGCGGCCACTAATGTCTGTGGGCTGCTTCTGTTGGGCAAGGGGCATTGAGCCCAGGGTCTTTGCCTGCTTCTGTGGGTTGTGGAACTTCTGCCTACTACCAAGACTCACTGTCAGAAAGCACACAGCTGCACATGTTTGGCTGCCACTGACATCTGTGATGCCTACATCTACATGACACTGTGTTGTGTGCAACATTGCTTTTCCACAGTGGTACTTCTTTCAACTATTGGGAATTTTGTTGCTGTATCCAGATGTTCCTATACTTTCTACTTTCCTGTTGTTGCACTCCCTGATAATGACTTGCTCTCTGCTATGCTCCAATCACTCCCCTTATAGATAGCTGGAGGAATGGGGCTAAGCAACCTCCACCTAAGAAAGATTACTGGGACAGCCCATTTCAAATGATGTTCTTATGATAGTATTTGCTGTGTCCTTTAGATGGGAAGAAGCTGTATAGATTTAATTCCTTCTATGGAAGGAGGCTTAAGTGTGGTCTCAAGAATATGTCTTACCTGGTCAGTTTTCTACCAGAGATTTTGTATTCTTTGTTAAATCCTTTCTCACTAAGTGGCTTTGCACTTCTGACCCTTGTTTTACAGTTCCTGTCCCACCTTTATTCACTCTTTCTATTAACTATTAAGGAAGAAAACTTATTAGCAGTGTCTTTCCTTCTTTTTTTTCTTTTTATATCTCCTTGCTGATCCAATCTGGTCAAAGTTAATGGATTCTTTCTTGTTTTATGTTCCAGTTAACAGAATTTCTGAGTCCCAATAAGTATCAGGTTATCCAATATTGGGTCTTACTGCATCCATCTGATTAGCTGTTCTTTCACTGATTCAATTCTAAACTTCAGAGAAGTCAAGGTTTGTTGGCTATTTCTACTTCACCACCTTGAGTACTCTCTGATGCTTTATGTCATTATTCCAAGTGAAAGGAGCCGCACATTAAGTTCTTTGGTCAGCTTGCAATCACTAGGACCAAGATACTTGATCTAAACAATGTAAGAGGAGGAAAATTTTATTTTGTGATCCTGGCCTCAGAGAGGTACAGTCCATGGTTGTCCAACTTCATTGCTCTTGACCTGAGGTGAGGAAAAATATCATAGCAGAAGGGAATAAAGTTCCTCAGTTCATGGCAGGATAGAAGCAGAGAGAGAGAGAGCATGGAGCCAGGAACAAAATATAATCAGTGACCTTCCACTAGCCATGCCCTACCCATTTATACTTACTACCCATTTCTGTAATTCTTCCAAATTATGAATGTATCATATAGCATATTATACTGATTAGGTTTGTTATGCTCGAATTCGGGACCCCCAAAAGACCACCAGAGACCCAAGATAGATGTAAGCAGCAAAGAGGTGTTTATTGCGAGCTACCTGGGTCCTCCGCACACACACAGCAACAGGTGACTCTAAGAGGCCCTGAGCCCAGGTTTTGCAGCAGTTTTATACATTCTTTGGAGAAGGCAGGGACCCCCACATACATCATAGCATCTCCTAGCAAATCATCACACACCGCGGGAAAATCAAATTAACAATTCTAAAACATGATTAGCACATTCACTGGCGGGAACAAGTTGGGTAGGAGGGATTGGTCACTACAAGAGGGGGATTCATTTAAACTGATTGGTTTAAACCGTGAGGATGTCGCAAGGGGAGTACGTGCCAAATTGCAGGGCTTCTAGTTTAGATATTGGTCACCACACCTAGGTGGAAGCCATCTGGAATTTCAGATATATGGTTATCTTGGCCTATCTGCGGCTTTTCCGGCTTTTCCGAGAACTGGACTGTTTCCACAGAGCTTTTCTGTAGATTTTTTCTTGACTTTAGGATTACAATAAGTCAGAGGTTAAGTTTCAGAGCAAAATAAGATCCCAAGCAGAATGAAATTGCTTAGGTCTTTCAGGTTATAACTCTCTTAGTCTAATCATATAATCTCTGAACATTCCTACATTGTCTACCATGAGCTTTTGGGGGATGCCACATATCTAAATCATAAAATCAAAGTCACATATATATTTTAATTTATATCAAATACCCAGAATAGGTAAACCAAGAGACATAATATAAATTGGTTGTTTCTATGTGCTAAAGGAAGAGATAAATTCATGATCAACTTATTAAGGGACATCAGATTATTCTGAGGAATAATACAAATCTTTTGAAAGTATTTACAGTTGGTGGTAGCACAAAATTTTGAATGTATTGGTTCTCACTGAATTGTCCACTTTAAAGTTGTTGATTTTATACTATGTAAATTTCACCTCAATAAAACATAAATATAGTATCCTAAACATTTAAAAAATACCCCTTTATTTCCATTTCATATTTTTTATCACTGGTATATTTAATGTTAACTTTTACTAGTGAGATAATCTTAGGTACAAGTATCTTTTTCATGGCAGGAAAACTTGACTCTTACTGCCAAGACTTTTGGTAAACTCTAGTATGAGTCCCATCTAAGGGCTGTATAATATTCCTCATTTCTGGATTACAGTGGAACGTAACATGGAATCTTATACTTTGTAGAAATTATCAGGTTGCTCCTTATCATCATCTCCTTGGTGCTCCTTCCACTACTTAGTCTCTTCAACCTCTAGGTTAAATATATATATAATATATATATATTGTCCTTGTCAGCATTTATTATTATTTTTATTCTAAAAGATTGCCATTCTGACTGAAATGAGTTGAAATTTCAGTGTAGTTTTGATTTGCATTTCCCTGGTAGGAATATTGAACTTTTCTTTATATTTTTATTGGCCATTTGTATTTTTTCATTCAAGAAATGTCTTTTCAGTTCCTTTGCCCATTAATTAATTGTAGGTATTTTTGTGGTATTAAGTTTTTTTAAGTTCTTTATATATTTTGGATATCAATCCACTGTTGGAGAAGCAGCTGGCAAAATCTTCAATGCTATAGTTTCTCTCTTCATGCACTTATTTCATTTGCAGTACAGAAGTTTGGAATTTGATGCTGCCCCATTTATTGATTCTTGGTTTTACTTCTTTTGTTTAGGAGTCCTATTAAGAAATTCAGGACCTGCCTCAGTGTTTTGGAATGTTGAGCCTATATTTTCTTTCAGCATTTGCAAAGATTCTGGTCTAATCCCTAGGTAATTGACCTACTTTGATTTAACATCTGTGCTGGGTGAAACATCCAAACTAGTTTTATTCTTCTTTATAGTATTTACTTTTTAGTTATAGGTGGACACAATGTCTTTCTTTTACTTTATGTGGTGCTGAGGACCGAACCCAGTGCCTCAAGCATGCTAGGCGAGTACTCTACCTCTGAGCCAGAACCCCAACCCTCTGAGCCACAATTCCAGTCCTCTGAGCTACAACCCAACCCTAGTTTTATTCTTTCATGTTTGTATATCCATATATACAAACATAGGTCTTTATATGTCTGTTTATCCAAAGATAAATATGTCTGTTTATCTTTTATTTGAAAAGATAAACAATAATGATAAATTTTTAGCCAAACTAATTAGAGAGAGAGAGAGAGAGAAAGAGAGAGAGAGAGAGAACTCAAATCAACACATTAGTAATGAAAAAGAAAAAAAAATATCAACTCAGATCTGAAACCCAGGGGATCATTAGAAACTGTTTTGAAAGATTATACTCCAATAAATTATAATAAATAGAAGACAGTGATTAATTTCTAGACACATATGATCTGCCAAAATTGAACCAGGAGGGTATAGAAACCTTAAACTGAAAATACCAAGTAATAAAATTAAACTGCATTTAAAAAACTTCCAACAAAGTAAAACCCAAAAACAGATGAATTCTCAACTGAGTTTTACCAAACCATTAAAGAACTAATGCCAGTCTTTCACAAATTATTCCATAAAAATGAAAGCAAAGGAACACTTCCTAATATATTTTATGAAGCCAGTATAACACTGATATCAAAATCAGACAAAGATACATCAAGGAAAGAAAATTACACACCAATATCCCTGATGGAAAAAGATGCAAAAATCCCTAAAAAATATTGTCAGGTCACATATGGAAACACATTAAGAAGATAATACAATGGAGTTTCAATTTGGTTTCATGCAAGGTTGGTACAATATATACAAATCAATGAATGTAGTTCACTGCCTAAATAGAGTTAAGGGCAAGAATAACATAATCATCTCAAAAGATGCAGGAAAAAGCATTCAACAAAATCCATCATAGAGTCATGTTAAAAATGCTGGAGAAACTAGGGATGAAAGAAATTTATCTCAACAATGTTCAGGCTATATTTGACAAACCTAAGGACAACTTCATAGTGAATGGAGAAAAACTAAAAGCATTTCCTCTCCAATCAGTTAAGGATGCCAATGCTCACTGCTCCTATTCAACAAAGTTCTTGAAGCGCTAGCCAGAACAATTCGACAAGAGAAGGAAATTAAAGGTTTAAAATAGAAAAAGATGTCAAGGAAATCTTTTGGTCTTTGTTTTTTGAGGATTATCTTACTTCCCTTAGCCTCATATAATCCAACTCCATCCATTTACTTATAAATGCCATAATTTTATTATCCTTTAATGTGGAGTAATATTCCATTGTGTATATATATCACAGATTCTTTATCCATTCATCTATTAAAGGACATCTAGATTGGTTCCAGAATTTAGCTATTGTGAACATTTCCTCTGATAAGTGGATGATTATCCATAATGGGGGCTGAGGGGAGCATGGGAGGAATGGAAGAACTTCGGACATATAGCATATATATTGTTGAGGTAAATTTCTTTTATCCCTAGTTTCTATTTCCTTTCCCTAGGAGAGGAAGGGAGGGGGCATGGGGATAGGAAAGATATGGAGTGAGATGGACATTATTATCCTACATCATGTATGAAGACATGAATGGTGTGACTCTACTTTGTGTAGAGCCAGAGAAATGAAACATTGTGCTCCATTTGTGTTCTATGAACTGAAATGCTTTCTGCGGTCATGTATAATAAGTTAGAACAAATAAATAATTAAATAAAAAGAAGTTAAAGTATCTGTGTTTGCTGATGACATGATTCTACACTTAAAAAACTCCACCAGAATGTTTTTGGAACACATAATCAAATTTAACTAAGTAGCAGAGTACAAGAGAACAACTATCCTATTCATAATAATCTAAAATAAAGAAATGAGTAAGTAAATAAATTAATAAAGTGCTCAGGAATTAAAATAATGAAGGAAGTGAAAGAACTCTACAACAAAAATTATAGAACACTGATAAAAATGAAAAAAACACTCTAAAAAATAGAAAGACGTCCCAAGTTCTTGAATAGGTAAAATTAATATTGACAAAAATGGCCATAATGGGGCTGAGGTTATGGCTCAGTGGTAGAGCACTTGCCTAGCATGTGCGGGGCCCTAGATTCGATTATCAGAACCACATAAAAATAAAATAAAACAAAATAAAGGCATATGTCCATCTATAACTAAAAAATAAATATTAAAAAAGTGTCCATACTACCGAAAGCAATATACACATTCAATGCAATCCTCATCCAAATACCAAAGACATTCTTCACAAAACTAGAAAATAATTTTCCTCAAATTTATTGTGGAAAAAGACCCAGAATAGCCAAAGCAATCCTGAACAAAAAGAATTATGCTAGAGACATCATTATAATGGATCTCAAACATCATAATACTACAGTAACAAAACCATCATGGTATTGGCATCAAAACAGGCATAAAGACCAATGGAATACTACAGACACACTGGGAGAAATTCACATACATACAGTCATCTGATAATTGACAGTAGCCAAAAACATATATTGGAAAAAAAATCATTTGACCTTTTTTTGATCATCATATAATTTTAATATAATTCCCTTTTAGCAAAATAATAGTGCTGTCTTGTTACTTTGCTCTTGGCTTTTCCTCCCCACTCCTTCCAGTTTACAATGATCTATACCAAATAAAATTTAATTTAATAAGATTCAGTAGAGATATTATCCTCTTCTTGTGAGAATCCTTTTGCTTTCTGATTCAGTGCATAACCATCACTGTTGTTAGTAAGTAAACCTATACTTATTCCCAGTGTCAATTTGCCTTAAGTGTTTGACTCTGCTAGACTCTAAGGATTTGCAAGATCTACCATTTAATGCTGATGAGCAGTTTTAATCTTCCCTTATCAGGTATATTTGCCACCCCTTATAATAGGGTAAACTTTTTATTATTATATTTACATTTGTAATTCATTTTTTATGTATTTTGTGAATATAAAATTACTACAGAAGAATAATCAGAAGAAAAAAGAAGGAAGAGACAAATATAACTACAAAAACAAAAACCAAAATAAAAACTGGATTTGGCATTTACTACTGACAGATGCTAAACAAGGCTTTGATGTTAAAGTATAAAACAAAGCAGTTATTATTATTGCTGATACCACCAGTTACTGGTGACAAGTTCTGCTCCCTCTCATGTTGAAGTATAATATTAGAGAAGCATTTCGAAGCAAGCATATAAAGTAGGGTTTACTTAAAAAGGGGTAATATAGACTTCTCCTAGGGGGAAGAAGGGGGTCATAACTGGTATCCTGGTATCCCAAGAAGTGAGGTGTTCTGCCTTTTTTATATGTCTTAGGCTTCCTTTGTTCTCCTGATCTCTTCTGCTTATCTCTCTTCTTCCTGACAAGGCCCAGGAGATGCTCCCTGGAATGCCCAAAAGGTGAGAAGCAGATGGATAAAGGATGGGCCTGATGGAGCAGCCCAGGACACACTGATTAACAACTTTTATAATTCCCTATAGGAAGGAGGATTTCTGGGAAAGGTTACCTTAGAAATAGGTTGGAACAGGGGCAGGTTATCTTGATAAGGGTGGAGAAGGGCTGTGAAACCATTTCAATCCCTCAGGGGACAGTCTTCAACTTGCCCTAAATATTCAAATTGGCCTCCTTGATCTGATCTGACTCAATTTACCTGTCTATACTGACTTCCGGTCTAATTCTGGCTTCATTGCCATCATGTAGCTTAAAGTATTGAAGAGAAGAAAGATCATAAAGTAAAAGAAAATATTAGAAATAGTGAATTATAGAAAATAAATAAAAAACTTTTCATATGAATTTAAAATTTATTTGTATAATATGGTTAGAAATGAAAGGTAAAGTTCTTCTTTTATAAATATAAAAGAAGAAATAGAGGGGCTGATGTTATGGCTCAGTGGTAGAACACTTGTCTAGCATGTGTGAAGCACTAGGTTTGATCCTTAGAACTACATAAAAACAAATAAAACAAAATTATTGTTCCATCTATAACTAAAAATAAATAAATAAATATAAATAAAAAATAAAAAATGGAAGAACCTATAGAATTTTTTTCAACAGAAATAAGTATATGTATAAATACCAAATGGTAATAAAACAAAGTGTGTTTGATGAATTAAGTCACTCTGCTGTCTCTAAGTTCCTCCAGGTGTAAATTATGAATGATAAAAATAGTATCTTAAATTGTTTTAGGGTTTATATAATCTGTTCCAAAGGAAATTGCATAAAATATCATAAGAACAACTCAAACCACGAGGATAAATCTCTGTTATTTTTTATGTTGTTTTTAATAACAGGGTTGCATTAAAACTAGTTGATAAATATTAAGCAATTTTTGTTTGGTTGGTTGGTTGTATGATTTAAAAAGTTGTGATTTTAACTCAAGGATAACTTTAAAATGATAGCACTAATAATGATAATAATGATATTATTTAAAATAAACATGAATGGAAAGGGTCAAAAGTGACTGTGAGGAAAAAAAGAGGAAAATGTGAACAAATTGAAAATAATTGTTGCTGTGGTATGAAAAAACAAGACAGAGTGTGACAAATAAAAATTGAATGATACCAACATTACATAATTGTACTTCCTTTCTCTTTTTAAATTTCAAAGTAATTTTAAAAAGTTTTAGAAATTCAATTGAATGCAAATCCTTTATAGTATAACAATGTATTATTTTAAGAAGTTTTAGCCGAAATAAAATATTTTCCTTAGAATGAAGAGATACTTTACTGGTGAGACGTAAAATGCAGAACCAACTTCTGAACATCTGTTTATAGATATCACAATGCTATTAGGCAGACAGAGTAACAAAGTTTAATATGAACTTAAGTAAATTAAGTAATACGTTTGACTTTATTTCAGGCTTGCTATAAAGATTGTGCTCTTTAAGATTATATTTCCCTGGTATTTACTAATTTTTCTTTTGTGTTTATAAGCATAGTATATATTAAATTACATTTATCCATCAGTATTGAAGCAATTATTATATAAGAAATAAAGAGATCCATAGCTTACTTATTCAATCTTTTAAATTTATTACTATCAAATTTTGTGCTGGATATCTACTAAAAATTCACTCAATTTGTTTTCTATTTTTCTTGAGAGTAGAGCTAGAGGAGATTACCAGTTTCCCTCACATTGTACATGACAATGTGAATGAGTCCTTGGAAATAACATTGAACAGAATTACCATGTACAACTTTCATATTTAATGGTAAAATCTCCATACTGTGGAGAATATTTTGATTTCTTCTAGGAAATAAAGGAAGAAAACTGTAGTTAAAATATTGAGAGGAAAAAAAATAGTACAAGATGAGATTTGAGAGTTAGACAAAGGATAAAATCTTATATGGTATTGGGGCTATGAAACAAATATATATTATATTTCAAATGTGATTAAGAGTAATTGAAGGGTTTTAGGGAAGGGAGGGACTAAATATCCATGACTCCTCTAAAAGGAACCAATTCTACTTGACAATGAGAGGCATGAGGGCAACCAGTTATGATTTCAAAGTACAAGCCATAGATTAAGTTGGTATGCAAATATAATGAAGTAGGGCTGGGTTTGTAGCTCAGTGGTAGAGCACTTGTGAGGCACTGGTTTCAATCCTCAGCACCACATAACAATAAATAAAATAAAGATATTGTTTCCATCTACAAATAAAAACAAGGTACAAAGAAGTGAACTAATTATTGGTATTTTTGTAATATACTTAAAAGAATTTTTCAATAAGACACCAAATGCCAATCTACATATTATTGCCAAACAAAGCTTGTTTCAGAGCTTGTGACCTATGCAATATCATGAGGGGTTATAATGGATTTAATGATCTGACGTTTCTATCTTGAAATTCTTGTGGATTTTTAAGTCAAGTGCCTGTGATGGTTAACTTTTAGTGTCAAGTTAACTTGTTCAAATATTTTTGTGTACAGATATTTGTTTAAACATTATTCTGAATGTTGAAATGAGAGGGTTTTTTTGTAATTAATATCAACAATTTTAGAATTAGTAAAGCAGATCTCCTTCTCTAATGTAGGTACAAACTCCATTGGCACTTCAATCTGGGACTCCCAGCCTTCAGAACTGCAAGAAAATAAATCTCTGGACTAAAAAAAAATACTGTTATTGATCAGTACGCACTGTTACTAAAGCTTATTTACATACTGTTTCTATCACTTTATTAAATATGGTGTTAAATAGAAAAATTTCAATTGAATTAACACAAAAGGACAAATAGCTATATGAAAGACTTGTAGTTAATTAGTCTTTATTAAGTATTCACAGAACATATAGCCTATTTGTTGATATATATAATAATATAAACCCTTCAGCTGAAACTGAAACCATCTAGGTGTAAATATATATGTTTACTGGTAAGTTAATCATTATAAATATAGTAGTATAAAATTATACAAACTGTATAAATGCAAATATATGTGACTATTGATCACATGAATGATATGTGAAATTTTCACAGTAGGAAAAAAAAATATGTCTAAAAAAATCTTTTAAAGGATTAAAATAAATGTTCCTGGAAAAATTAAAAGAAAATTAATGTACTTTGCCTTCTATGTGGATAAATATATATACTAGTGTGTTCCACAACTTGTCTAATATGATGGTAAATAGATGATGACTAACAACTGATTACTAGTTTTTCAAGGAGGACTCAGAAAAGTTGGGGAATCTTTAAAAAGATAATTTGTATTGTTCAATACATTTCAAATTGAGGCAGGAAAATATGGTTAACTTTAAGTTGGTGGATGTTGAAAAAAAAAAAACAGCATGTCCAATACTTGAGAAAAAAAGGGAGGACAGCCTTCCTCAACCATATTCACTGTTCAAGACAAACAATAGGAGAGTGTCAAACCAATGGGGGTCTTCTTTAAATGCCTTTATATGTGAAAAGATATACCCAGGGTAAGACCTGAAACAAATTTAGGCATGTTTTTGGCCATGTCCAAATTAGTACAGGTGGAATTAGAAAGCAATCACAGCATATGAATATGTTAATTTAATTTTTAACCCCTATATGTGTATATAATAGCCATCTCTTGATTTCCTTGCTACCCTGTTTATGGGATAGTCAGCTTTTGCTGTTCAACCCTGAATTTTTTTGCTACACTGCCTATGGGGTAATCACCTCTGTTGCTACTTCTGCCCAGGGGACAGCCTCCTTGCTACTGCTCACCTAATTTCTGTTGTGGTTTGGATCTGTAAAGTTTCCCAAAGACTCATGTATTGAAAGCTGTGTTCTTAAAGCAGCAGTGTTCAGAGTGAGGCTCCTGGGAAGTGATTGGATTATGAGGGCTCTGAATTCATTGGTAGATTAATCCTTTGAGGAATGATAATTTAATGGCATTATTGGGATGTGGTAAACAGTGTAGGTGTGGGAGCTTAGTGGGAGGAAGTAGGGCACTGGTAGCATGCTCTAGAAGGGTATAACTTTCCCCCAATACCTTCTTCTTTTTCTCTGTTTCAGCTTTACAAGTGGCATAAGTGGCAAATTTTGCTTCACTACACTAATCCACCATGATGTAATGTCTCACAGTCCCAGAAACAATGAAGCCAGATAACTATTGACAGAAACCTCTATAAGCATAAGTAAACATAAATCTTTCCTCTTCCAAGTTTGTTTCCTCAGATATTTTGTCTCACCAATTTAAACCAGACTTATACAATTTCCTAGATACTTTCTGCTTATTGGACAACCCCAGTTCTTTAATTCATTTCTTGATTCCTTTTTTAAATTTTTTTTAGTTGTAGATGAACACATACTCTATCTTATTTATCTATTTATCTATTTATTTATTTATTTATATTTATGTGGTGCTGATGTTCGAACCCAGGGCCTTACACGTTCAAGGCAAGCACTCTACCACTGAGCCACAACCCCAGCTCCTCATCTCTTGATTTCTTTGTTACTTTGCCTATGGGATAGCCACTTTGTTATGTGTAGCAATGCAATAAATAATTCTTATAAACACTCTCTTTATTAGTCCTGCTTGATTTTAATCTTACAGAAATTAATGGACCCACTGAGCTAGTTACAACATTGCCAGCAGTTTTATGAAATAGCATACTATCATATCACATCTTTACAAACTTATTTTTAAAGCACAATATTAATTAAATGCAGTGTGCTCTTTGTAAGGCAGGTTTTATTAAAATCAGATTTATGTTAAATTTTTATATTTATATTAATGTGCTCACTGAATGTCCTGGTAACGGTATATCATGTATATATCTTCAGCATAACCTCATCACATCTGACAATTAAAAATTTCCAAATTGCAGGATCAGCATAATGTCAGTTTAGCATTTTTCAATGATTTTGATGTGCTAAGTCTATTAAGCACAGTTCTAATTAAGTGTTTGCTGACTTCTACAGAAATTATACTTTTATTTAAGTTGCAAATAAGTATTAAAGCCATATTAAAACATGGGAGAATCCTAGTTAACTTCCAAATATATACTTTAATTATTATATTTTTGTGAGGAAAATTATTTAGCGTCAAATAAATTATAAAGCACACATATACCACCCAATTCACTTTATAATATATAGAGCGGTACCCATTGACATTTTAAATCATTACTACATCAAACCAAGTAGATATTACTTTTGAGAGAAAATGCTCACTTACTTTTGTATCAAGTATAGAACATGCAGTTTTTTTTAAATATATATATATATATATATATAATAATTAATATTAACTCATTGCATTGCACGCAAATAAGCAAAGCAGATATTACTTCTTTTTTAGGCCAAAAAAAAAAAACCTCTGGGTGCCTATGGTTATATCAGCATGATGAGCTTATGCTAACTCTTAAATGCAAGAGTACGGAGAAAAATATCATCTTAAATATCTGTCTTATATAAAGTTTTAATGTCTGTAGTTATTTCTAACAATGGTCAATTCTTAGAACGTTAAAGTGCATAAAATGTGTGTGTATGTATGCGTGTGTGTGTGTGTGTTCTTCTTTTTTCCTCAAGAGCAGGTGTTGCTGATGTCAAAATGAAGAAAGACATTAATCCCAAGAAATCCTAAATTTAAGTTTTGTAAATGTAATTTCTATCAGCAGATTTGAAAATCAAATATACTTATTATTATAAGCTTTATATTTTGAGAAATAATAAAACTGATATATAATTTCTGACTTCTATGCAGAGTTCATCAATCAACTCTAGAAAATAATTGTTCATAAAACATTGTAAGGAGTTCTTAAAACATCTGGTACTAGTTTGTCAAATTTTATATAATCAGTAAGTGTAGTGAAGACTTGTGTATGAAAATAAAATGAGCATAAATTTGCAAATTTATGAAACACTAAGGATTGATTTATGATAATCCAGATACAGATATTTGGGATAATAATCATAAAATACTTTGTTAATGTTGTTACCTCTGACAGAAAAATGATGACACCTATATTAAAAGGTATAGTTGTGCTTTATTATATCTCCTATACTGAATTCACCCCTGTTCTAGAGCCAACTCCTACTGAACAGCAATGGCAGAATGAAACTTTTTAGAAATTTTAAGCTAGTTTTTAAATATAGGCAATATTATAACTAAAATTCTATGTTTATAGTTAAATGAATATTATTAAAAATAAAATATAGGGGCTGGGGATGTGGCTCAAGCGGTAACGCGCTCGCTTGGCATGTGTGCGGCCCAGGTTCGATCCTCAGCACCATATACAAACAAAGATGTTGTGTCCACCAAAAACTTAAAAATAAATTAAAAAAATAAATAAAAATAAATAAATAAATAAAAATAAAATATAATGGATGGGAAATAATTCTAGAATGGTAACATAATGAGATCAGTTGACATTCTCTCTTGTGAAACAAACATTATTTGTGAAAAATCATTAAAAGAGAGAAATTTGAATCTCTCTAAATTGACCCAAGAACACACACACACACACACACACACAATATTTATATATTTAAGTTTTATATATATATCCTCTGTGTGCATATCTTTGAGCATTCTTTGAAGTATTGGCTTGGGGGTCATTTATTTTCTTAGCTTATCATTGTTATGGAAGGTTTTTAATTTTCCATCAAAAATAATAAAGGGCTTTGCTGAATACAGCAATCTGGGATGGCATTTGTTTTCTTTTAGAGCTTGAAATATCTCATTCCATGGCCTCCTTAATTTTATGTCTTGAGTTGAAAATTCTGAAGTGAGCTTTATTGGTTTGCCTCTAAATGCCACCTGATGTTTTTCTCCAGAATTTTTTAATGTTCTTTTAATATTATTTACTTATTTTTCATTAGGCATTTTGATTATGATATGTCTTGTAGAATGTCTTTTCTGATTAGGTGTATATGGGAGTTCTGCATGTCTCCTGTATGTGGATGTCTATCTTCTTTCTGATATGGGGAAAGTTTTCTGTGACAATCTCATCGAAAACATTCTTAATGGCTTTAACTTGTATCTCTATATTTTCTTCTAACCCAGTGATTCTCAAGTATTGTCTCTTAGTGTTTTCCCAGAGTTCTTGTATATCCTAATCATTTTTTTTCTTTATTGCATTCTGTGCACACATATTCATGTAACCTGTTTTCAAGGCCTGAGGTTTAAGTCTTCAAACTCTGAGGTTCTATTTTCTATGCATTCTAAGTTGTTGATGATGCTTTCAAGAGAATTTTTAATTCAATTTATTGTATTCATTTTCATTTTCAATATTTCCTTTTTTTTGGCTACTGGGTATTGAACCCAGGGGTGCTCAAATATTAAGCCACAACCCCAGCTCATTTTTGTATTTTTTATTTGGAGATGGGGTCTCACTTAGGTTCTTAGAGCCTCAATAAGTTGCTGAGACTAGATTTGAATTCAAGATCCTCTTGAGCCACTGGGATTATAGGTGTGCACCACCACACTCGGTTTTTATTTCTTTATTGTAAGTTTTTTTGTCTCCTGTATTTGCTCTCTTAATTCACTACTTAGATCTTCTTTTAGGTCATTGAACATTTTGATAATCAGCTTTCTTTGATCTTTTTATGGAATTTCCTACATTTTCATGGCTGTGGAATCTTTTGTGATGGGCTGTGAATTTTGGCAGGTGGAAGTTGTTTGTCTGTTTCCTCATGTTTTCCAAAGTTCTGTTCTTGTGCATCAATTGAAGTGGGTTCTCCTCTCTTTTTTATATGTGCTTGTAAGTGTATTTCATTTTTATTATAGGATTTCTGTTTTCATATACTAGTAGATGTCTAGGTGGGATATCTGAAGTCCCCTTTTGGTTGTTCTTCCTTGGAGGCTATTTTTGATTTGGAGATTTATTGTACCCAATTTTATGAGTTGAAACAATGTTTATTTATGCTCAGGAGGGCCTTAGATCAATTGTAAGATTCACTATTTCTTGGCAGAGTTGTGACATTTTCATAGCAGCAAGGTTTCTAAGGAGAGAGACAAAATTAACATTATTGTCAGTAACTCCATGCAGTGAGACACCCACACAGAATTATGCATAATGGAAAAAAAGTGGAAATGATACAATACAATAGAATGATGTTTGTAAAAGTTAAAATTAACAATGGGAGTATGGGATTTCAGTGGAATAAAAGAAAGAAGAAAAAAGATAAAAACAAAAACATTGCTGAGAAATAAAGAGTTTATTTCTGCTGTGGAGGTCAAAATTGTTGGCAGGATGGATGTTGATTCTTCAAATTTGCTTTTGATTTTCTTATCCTTGGGTTGAGGTTTGGGGCTTGCAAAGCCTGACAACTTTGTGTCCCTTGCTTAGCTGCCAGCCTCTGTGGCTAGATGGCACAGAGGTATATGGTGGGGTAGCACAATCTGTTTATGGAAAATTGTGTTTTTCTGTGCCTAGAATTCTATGTTGGAGATTTCAGTAACCATGGTTTAGTCTTGGCCCAACTTTGCAACTCTGTGAGTCCGTGTTTGAGAATTAATGATCTTCCTTATTGCTGGCAGGATGCCAATCTCTGCCTGTATCTGAATCTCAGGGTCTGTGGTAAAATCTGCCTTTTTAAAAATATTTTTTAGTTGTCAATGGACTTTTATTTTGTTTATTTATATGTGGTGCTGAGAATCAAACCCAGTGCCTCACGCATGCTAGACAAGCCCTCTACCACTGAGCCAAACCCCAGCCCCAAAATCTGATTTTTGAATGTAGCAATAAAATCTCTACATGTTTCAGCTACTCAGTTATGGGTATGAAGTACTGGGTAAGCCTTACAGTACATATGCATTTGTGTCACCCTGTAGCACCTGCAACAATGAGACCTTTTTCTCTTCCGATCCTGAAGTTGAATGGTCTAAGTCAAATATTCTTTGTGGCCATTTCACTCTGTCTGCTTCAGTCACTTTCTGTTTTATTGTTGTGTGTTCTTGTTGATGGTTGATTAGTTACCTATAGGAGATCCCATTCTCCCCTCTGCCCACAATAGCCACAGGCAGCTGCAGTGGCTTCTTTTCATACAGAGAACATGGAAGTGGGGGCAGGCCAATCGGTGGGGCCACTGGGAGCACTCAGGCTGTTTTCCCTGGATGAGCTCTGAGGTAGGGAAGTGGCTGCTGGCCTTGGTCTATTCTTCTTGTAGTAGCTCAGAGGTGAAGACAGTACCACTCAGGACATTGGGCATCAGTGCACTCAGGAGCTCTTGTTTTCCCCATGAGAAGCTTGGAGGGGTGGCAGGGCTACCAGGAGCACAAAGCCCTGACCTGGCTTTCTCCACCAGAAATGTGGCAGCTGTGGCACTCACTTTCCTGGGGAGCCCCAGTGGCTATTTTCCATGTCCAGGAGATTTTTCCAGGGAAGAGGAGAGCTGATCTTGGATTTGTTTTCACCAAACTACTTCCTATACTCCCTCTGAGTTCTTTAAAATCAGATTTTCCTCTCTAATTCACAAGTTTCCCAAACTAAATTTTTCAAAAAATTGTTTATCTGCTAGTCAATTGTACCTTCTCCTTTTTCTGTCTGCACTGCCCTTCTCCCTAGGGACCATCACTGGCAGTCTGTTGGTGTCCAGCCTGATGCTCCTTTTGCATATTATTTCTTATGTTCAGGTATCTGACTTTTTGAGGCTATTTTTTTCAATTTTTACAGATTACTATTTTTTTCTGTGTGTTCCCTTGGCTATCCAATTCATTGAGAAATTGTCTTATGCCTTTGGGGATCTGATACTGAGGAGATGCTTGCTCCTTATAATCCACCATCTTTCTTCTGATCCTTTCCAAGTGGTTTATGCCCTGAGGCCAATACTACCTTAATTAAGACAAAACAAACATAGTGCAACAAAATAAAAGTGTGGGTCATTATCCTATAAGTATGATACTCAAAAGATATTATGGAAACTAATCCTGAGAAATAAAAATGAGATTATACACTGTGACCAATGCAAATGTATCCCGGGAATAACAGGTTGATTTAATATCCCCAAATCAATTAATATAATTTTTATAAATTGAACTATATCATCTCAAAATTCATGTTTTAATACTAACCACACATATCTCACAATATGACTTTGTTGTGGGGAGTATTTACATAGTCAGTGAGCTAAAATTAGGCTTTTAGAGTAAACAGCAATATGAACTGTGTCTTTTAAGAAAAGGATGAATTTAGAAATTGTAATATACATAAAGAGGAAATGATATAAAATGATATAGGGAGAAGATGGCCATCTGTAAGCTAAGGTAGAGGCTTGCAACAAATTCTTCCTTCACATCCTTCAGAAGGAACCCACATTGGAGACAAATTGATTTTAGAATTCTATTTTTCAGAATTGTGAGACAATATTTGTTGCATAACACTCAATCTCTGGTACTTTGCTATGGCCACCATAGGAAAAAAAATCCCTTGAAGAGACAATCAGTCTTGGATTTTATTTATTTTTTTTTTTAATTTTTTTTTTTTTAATTTTTTATTGTGGGTTGTTCAAAACGTTACAAATTTCTTGACATATCATATTTGACACTTTGATTCAAGTGGGTTATGAACTCCCACCTTCACCCCATACACAGATTGCAGAATCACATCCGTTACACATCCATTGATTTACAAATTGCCATCCTAGTGTCTGTTGTGCTCCACTGCCTTTCCCATCCTCCACCCTCCCCCCTCC
>NW_026000261.1:14393642-14409518 GCF_001458135.2 Marmota marmota marmota
CCGCTTTCTGCTGACATCAGATCTCTGCCATGTTGGTGTCCTATGCGAATGGCAGCATTTCGTTCCTCTTGCCGGGCAACCAAAGCAACAGGTGAGTCCTGACCGGCCGTCAGCAGGACCCGTACGGAGAAGCGGATTCCGCGGGCTCCTAGCCCCGGTCTAGGGAAGTTCCGGGAGCCGGAACTCGGCCGCCCTGCGCTCGGTGTTCGCTCCAATAAGCTCAGGTTCTAAGAAGCACCCAGGCGCTGAACCCTAGCAATCTGTCTGCAAGCCACAGGTGAATTGCAGCCTGAAATTACCTGATCTATGGCTGAATGAGCTGCGGTCAGTCTAAAACAGGGAAGGTGACGTCAGTTTACCATCATGGTGGCTGCTGGCCTCCTCTGTGGTCTGACCAGTGTGGAGAACCAAGATGGACCGCCCAGTCTTGGATTTTAAATGTGATTCTTTTGAAGGCAGAATTTCAAGAGCAGAGCTCTAAGAAAACATCTATAATCCAGAATATACACATAAAGTCATACACAGAAGGTTGCTAGAAATATGAATGCTAAAAAGATGTGGTGTCAGTCAGAAATGAGAAACATGTTATTGGAAATTGCAGAAAAGGTTATTTTTATTATAAAGTAGTACAAAATATGGCAAAATTATGTGACTTTTTTGTGGAAAGCAGAATTTGTGAGTGATGGACTTAAATATTTAGCTCAGATATTTTTATAGATATGTTTAAGTGATGATGATATGGCTTGGTTTCTCCTGCTGCTTATAGCAAAATTCAAGAAGAAAGATATGTTGATTAAGTTGCTTATAAGGAAAAAGATAATAGTACTTGATGATTTATAGGAATCTCAGACTATTCAGATTCTGTGCTCAGAAAATAGGACCAATGGTGTGATTCAACAAACTTTCATTAAAACTATTATGTACATGACTCATGAATCTAATTAAGCATCTCGGCAGAAACTAGGAATGCAGATGTGGCTATTCAAGAAAGAGGATTTATGGAATACCTTTTTTTCTGATAGTTTGGACCCCTGTTAATCACATGAGAGGCCAGCAAGGATTTGAATAATTTTACAGCAATAGAAACACTGCCATCCTCTTCAGGATGAGAAAAAAATTGACTTTGTAAACTCAGTAACAGATTAATCTGGCAAGACTGTCACCGCCATCATGACCCAAACAACACTGGCTAAAGAAAGTGAGACTGCCATCCCAGAGGGCCCAGAAGGCAGAAAGACCAGCCTGGTGGGCCCAGAGAACAAAGGGTTTGAAGATCATTCTCAAGACTTAATACTTAAAGAGATTTATCCAGATAAGTTTACTTGATTTGGATTGCTGACCCCTTTTTTCATTATGATTTCTTACTTTTAGAATGGGAATGGTTGTCTTATGTCTTTCTAACCATTGTATTTTGGGATCAAATAGTTTGTCTGTTTTTTTTAATGTTCATAGTTGGAAAGAGAGATAATTTTAGTCTAATAACAAATAATATCTTAAGTCTCAACAGTATATATTGAGTCAATATGTGGAACATCAATTGTATTCTTGAATGGATTAAAACTGTGGAGATTTTGGAATCAGTAGAAAGTATTTTCAAGTAAAAAGATAAATTTTTACTTAGAGATTCAGATAACAGTGTGTGGGTGGTTAGACTTTTGGTACCAACATTTTTATATGTAGGAATGGAACCATCCTTTGACCCAGCTATCCAACTCCTTGGTATATATCCAAAATATTTAAAATCACTACATTACAGTGATGCTACCACATCATTTTTTATATTAGTAAAATTCAAAATAGCTAAGCTATGGAGCTAACCTAGGTGCCCTTCAACACATTAATGGATAATGAAAGTGTTTATAAAGAACATACAAAATGGAGTATTACTCAACCATAAAGAAGAATGACTTCATGACATCTGACAGTAAATGGACAAATCTGGATATGTTCATGCTAAGTTAAACAAGCCAGTTCCAAAAATGCAAAAGTCAAATGCTTTTGATGATATGTTAAATCTAACCCACAGTAACAGTGGTGGTGAGGATGAAGAATATAATTTCAGTAGATTAAACAAAGAGGAAGGGAGAGGATAGGAAAAGGAAAGACAGTGATATGAATCTGACATAACTTGCCTATGTACATATATGAATCTAGAATAGTGTACCTCCACAGGAATGGGGTCCTAATGAGAATAAGGTATATCCTATGCTTGTATACTGATATAAAAATGGATTCTACTGTCATGTATAACTAAAAAGAACCAATAAACAAGACCCTCCCCCAAAATTTATCTAGTGAATTTCTAACTTAAATGCTTCAAAATGTGTCCAAATATGAAGATATGTACTTTACAAAACAACCAAATAAAAATATAAAGAAGAAGAAATTTGATGCTTGTTGGTGTACATCATCATTTGTGCATTGAAAGGTTAAATATTTTTTCAGTATTCCTAATATGGTTTTGTTTGTGCATAACATTCCAGATATTATAAGAAGGCTGTTTATTTTCTCTGAGGCTATAGGTAGTTCCACTATTTCATCACCCTTTTGCTTTGTATCATTTTTTTTTTATTTCAGTCCTGTGAAAATCTCAAGCCATCATCTCCTGACCTATAAGGTTTCTACTGAGAAGTGAGCTGCTAAGGTGAATTGTTGCACTTTTATGTTCTATTTGTTACTTTTCTCTTGCAAACATATGAATGTCTTTATTGTTCACCTGAAAGAACTTGATTGTAAGATATCTTGGGGTAGAATTGATTGAGTTAAATTAAATAGGTGGCTTTTGACCTTCTGTACCTGATTATCAGCATTATTCTCTGTGTTTGGGAATTATTTACTTGAATAAGCTTTTTCCTCAAATGGCATTCTAAAGTCTTTCTTGAACACAAGTAGTCTGAATATTTATTCCTTTTATACTGCCCCAACATTCCTGTAAGCTTTCTTCATTTCATGTCATTCACTTTTACTTTTTCTCCTACAACTTTATATTTTCCAATCCCCTATCTTTGTGCTCATTAATTCTTTCTTTCTTTGATGTTTCCTGCTGATGATGCTAGGTTTACATCACATTTTTAATTTGCTGTCTATTCTTCAATTAAAATACATTTTTTAATTTTAAAATATTGCTTCTATATCTTTATTAAGTTTCTCTGTTAGAGTATTGAAATGTCTCTCTGTTTACTTCTGGCTACCTGAGTTTCTTTAAAAGAGCTGTTTAAGTTCTGTATCTGAATGTTTTCCCATACTGATTACTTCCTGGCCAGTTTCTAGAATCTCATTTTGAGTATTAAGTAAAGTCAAAGTTTCTGAAAACTCCTGAATGTTGGCATTGAACATCATTTGGGCATTGAGGGATAAAGTATTTATTTCAGTCTTATGAATGTGGCATTTTTGTGTCTGTCTTTTCAGAAATTCTAAGCAGGTTGCTTATATTCTCTCAGCTTATACTCACTTTTTATTATTTCAACAATAGATGGCACCCAGGTCCAGATTTGCCCAAAGTCTGCTGTTGGTGTGTTATTGCTATTTCAGTACTAAAGGGAAATCTAATCCCAGGTTTGTCTCAAATACACTATTGGTGTGTTTTTCAGAACCAAGATAATATATAGACAGGGAGTTCTTGCTCTCAAGTTTCTACCTGGAGCTATAATAGCTCTAGAGGGGTCATTCTAAGGCAGTCTCTTATGGTCAGACTCTGTGAGATTATATCCATCTCTGGGTATAGTCACTGGTGATAGACCAGCCCTATGCTCCTATTCATGGCTGCAGCCACCAATGCTAAGAACATTTGTCATGCCCTGAGCCTATAGTCAACCACAACCAGAATGACAATAGGATAAGTTCCAAGACCACATTTCTCAGGACTTTCTATTGTTAAAGTGGAATTATGGCCTAGGACCATTACAAACAGCCATAGGGATGCTAAGTAAAATAGACCAATAATCTGTGGTCATCTATCTTCCTTTAGCATCAGAGCTGTTTTAGAGGCTCCATCCTTATGCAGGCCTAGAACTAAGGACTGTTGGTATTGACCAATTGTTGGTGTTCACCAGCCAGCACTAAATTCCTAGGCAAAATTTTGTACTTACTACCCAGTTCCACCCCTAATTAATGGAATCTTGCAACCTGTTATGCTCCCTAAGGTTGGATTTGGTGACAGCAGTCCCTCAGCCACCTATTCTGAGAAGCTGAGTTATGCTTGTGTTTCACAACTGCTAGTACCTGCACTGTCTCAGGTTGCACAGTGTCCATGTCATAGTTGGTGGAGATGCAGGACAAAAGATGTTTATCCCACTGGATCACAGGACTCTTCATGGTGTCAGAACAATTCTAAGATCTTATCTGTGAGCACTGGTCTGGTGAGAGCTGTACTGCGCAGGGCTCAGAGACAGGTGATAGAAATAGGCCAGTGCCACTAAGGCTTATTTTATGCTGGTATATAACTGAGTCTCACAGCACAGAGGCCTTTAAGTTTAAGGACTGAATTAACTATTTGTTTCTACCCAAAATGGGAGTATTGCCATCCATTTTGGGCTACTTGAAGTTGGGGGAGGGAAGATGCAGAAAACTGTGTCCTTCCTTTCTTTGTTTATATGTATTTTCAAATTTTTACACAAAAGTCAGGCACTATGATCTATCACTTGATTTCCTTAGCTCTTTGAAAAGTAGTTTAATGTGTGAATTGCTGTTCAAATTATTATACCTGTGGGAAAATGAAAACTAGAGGACCATATTCAGCCATTTACTCTGATCTTCCCATTTATATACTACATATTGCTATGTGAAAATATTACATATTGCTATGATACTACTGCACATCTCTTTTCAACTCATTTTTGGTAATGCTATATGGCCACTTTGAAATTATGTTTGTTGAATAAATGGAAATTCATACCTTGAAAAAGGAAACATGAGAAATTAGGGCTTGGTTTATATTTTTATTGATTTTCTGGATTGAATATTAGTGAAACCATTTTGTTTTTATTTAAAACATTTAACTGTTGCATAGAAACATAAAAATTGTGCATATTCATGGGTGCCATTCAGGCAGTGCACACACACACACACACACACACACACACACCACACGGCATATTTAAATCAAATTAATCACACTGAACATATCAATCTCCTCAAATATCTTTTTTTTAGTTGTAGATGATCACAATACCTTTATTTTATTTATATATGCTTATGTGGTGCTGAGGATTGAAGCCAGTGCCTCACATATGCTAGGCAAGCACTCTATCACTGAACTACAACCCAGCCCTCAAATATCTTTTTTTTTTAATGGTGAAAACTTTCAAAATAATTTCTTGTAGCTTTTTGACATGTTACAGTACATCATTTATATTTAGACTCCCCTTAATGTGCATTATCACATCAGAATTTCTTGCTGCTATGTAACAAAGTTATTACTTATTGAACTACACTTTAAAGTCTTTCTCTACTTTTTCTTTGTGGTAACTACCATTATACTTTCAACTTCTATGAGATCAACTTTATTACATTCAACACGAGAATGAGATCATGTTCTGCATGTCTTTCTCTGCCTGTTTAATTTTGCTGAATGTAATGCTCTATTCATTTTTCCACAAATGACAGGATTTTATTAATTTTTATGACTGAATAGTATTAAATTGTATATATGTACCCATTTTATTTATGCATTCATCAATTGATTGGCAATTAGGTTGTTTCCATTTTTAATCCATTATAAATAATGCTATACTGAACCTGGTTGTGCAGATGTTGGAGAAATTATTAACACAGATTAAATAAAATATTTTTACACTATAGCAATAAATTAAAACTAGCACTTGTAAACAATTATCATCTTAATAAATATTAATTAATAATAAAGAAACAAATTAATAGCTGAACATATTTTTCTTATTAGACTTTTGTCTTATTCATGTAAATAAAAGTGTGAATCAACATTGACATCAAAACTATACTTGTTTGTTAAATACATCATTTGTTTATGAATTAAAGATGTTGGAAATTAAAGATGTTGACTATAAAGAATTTATATGACAAAGTAGGGTTTTTTGTCATTTGTATTTTTATACTAACAATATTTGGAATTATAATAAGAAGATATTTTTAGATGAGGGAAATATGATAGATAAATAAGGTATAGATAGATCATTTTCTTAGAATAAAATCAGAAACAGTTAAATGTAATTCGTGATTCAGAAACAAAGATTATAAAATTCTTCAATCAATGTTAAGATAAACATGTATATAAGCATCTGTTTTATTTATTTGTGGAAGAAGTTTTCTAACTTTAAAGTAGGCCCTTCTTGTTGATATTCATCTTATATATTCATTTCTTATTTTGAAGAGCTTTTGAAATTAAAGTAGTCAAATAAGAAAAGAGTACAGGATGGATAGTGTACTTATAGATTGTTAAAATATGAATTAAGAGGGAAAAGGAAGTATCAGAAAAGATTCCAAATGTTATTCTGTCTCTTGATGTTGGCATTTAAAGCTTCAAAAAGAGAAAAGCAAAAGATACATTAAATCAAATTATTTTAGAGCTTCTTAGGTATCTAAGTTTTCTTAAGTATCTTAAGTATCTAAGTAATAATGAATTTAACTTTATTCATTTAAAATTACTTGTTTATGTATATCCTTGGAACATTGAAAATGTTTACTTTTTAAATCATAAAATATTATATATATATATATGAATATATATATATATATGGCATATATATATGGCAGAGTTTATATCATCAAATCTCACTGCATAGAAAATGCCAAGTAGTTATTCCTATCCATAGCAGAATAGTGGAATTAATACAAAGTCAGTTCATAGCACTCTAAAGAATCTCCTTGGCCACTTTCTCATTTTGACCATATCTAACTAATTTCAGCTTTATTATCTACAAGAGCAGGACTATTTTGGCATAATTGTGTAAGGAAAGAAACAACAAGCTGGCTACAGTGGTGTACACATGTAATCCCAGTGGCATGGGAGGCTTAGGGAGGAGGATCATGAGTTTGAAGCCAGTCTCAGGTCAACTGAAAAAATAGGTCAATTTAATTTTTATTTTCAATAACATCATCATTTGCTGTGAACAGCACGGCCAAACTCGCAGGGCAGTTCAGGCAAGGAAATGGGTAGGAAGATTAGAAAAATAAAGACATGGATTTTGAAGATAAAGTTGGGGTCAGGTGGAATGCTGCTCTCTGATGGAGAAGCATACATAAAGAGTTATGCCAGCAATCTTTGTTTATATATGTCTCATTTTTACATTAAAGTCTAGGCAAGCATTATTCTTTGTATTTAAGAAAGTTACATAACTACAAACATCTATGCAGCTTTTCCACTGTTGCAATCCATAATTGCAAAGTGCAATGTTAAGAGCTTCCTGTAGAGCTCAAAAAGGTCAATTGTTTAAAATTACCTTTAAGTGGGCAGGCTCAGGAGTAGCAGAGATGGCCAAACATTGTAGTTGTCTAACATGAGAATTTCTCTATCCCTGGGAGGTATGTGCCTGAGATCAAGATTGAAGCGCATAAGACTCTTGCACAGAGCCTCCTTAGGCAGGGGATTACCATAGCAACTGGGCATCCTATGCCCTTACACAGAAACATTCCTAAGCACCGGGCAAGCCACAGCCATGAGGTCATCAGAGATCCCCCAATCTCAGTCACTGCTCTCCTAGTCTCTGTCACTGCTCTCCACGATCATTTTTCTAATATTGTTATTATTAATCTATATCAACATTTGAAAGGCTATCTTGTTCTGGGAATACAAAATAACTAGCCTCACTGAAAAACAATTTCTGAAAAAAGAATATTTAACATGGTAGTCAATTGATATTAGTTTATATAAATATATATTAAGAATCTACTTTGCTTCAGAAGTCTGATAGACACATTATATGTGCCAAAAATATGATACAATTATTACCTTGTGAATTTTAATATGCTGTCTATAAAAATAGAATTAACAAATAGGCCATTGCCTTTTTTCAATGACTTGAATTTTGCAAAGGATGCATTGGTATTTTAATTCAAACTTCAAAAACTTAATTCAAGCATATACTGAACTTTGAGATCTCCAGACTTCAAAAAATGTCTACATTTGTTTAACTTTGTTTTTGCCAGCCTTTTGTGCAGTTTCCAGCCCTTTGGGGGTAAATATCTAAGTATGAGCATATTTTTTATTTAACATATTTCAATTTTGGAATTGGGAAATTTTATGGGAAAATTGTCTTGCTAGTACAGTTTATTTATACCCCTTTCCTTTCCCACTAATTTACTCTGTTTTCAACATCTTGCATTAATTTGATATATTTGTGCTAGTGCATGAACATTTTGGTTCCCCATAATTCTTAACCTCCTAGCTATTGATATTAGGAGGTAGGTACATTTGAGAGATGATTCAATCTTAAAGGTGTACCCTTATGAGATTAGCATACTTAAAAAAGAGACCCTAGGGAGATTTTGCCATTTCTTTCATGAAAGGTTAGAGCAAAAACATGACTCTTTTAGTAGTGAGCATTCATCAGATACCAAGTTTAACAATGCAAATCTTGGATTCTAGCCTCCAGAAAATGAAGAACACATTTTAGTTGTTTCCTAGCCATCCTGTTTATGGTATTTTATTAGAAAAGTCTCAAATATACTATAACAAAGAATAAAATTGAACCAAAATTATGATATTATTATTAATTAGAGTATATAATTAGGATCACATTTGGTGCTTTATATTTCTTTATATCTTGACACATAAATCATGTCATGTATCTACTATTAAAGTATTATACAAAGCAGCTTCACTGTCCGAAATATCTCTTGTAGCTCACTAATCACACCTCCATTCCTCCTTCTTCCAATCCCTGCAACCATTGTTCTTTTTATTGTGTTTATTTTTACTCCTTTTCAGAAAGTCATACAGTGAACACATAGTGTATGTATCCTTTTAATTCTGGTTTCCTTCTAATAGGAATATTCATTTAAGACTTTTTATGTCTTACTGTAATTTGATAGATGACATATTTTTATACCTTTATTTTATTTATTTATTTTTATGTGGTGCTAAGGATTGAACCCTGCACCTAGGCAAGCACTTTACCGCTGAGCCACAACCCCAGCCCTGAAATATGTTATTTGATTGCTAAACAGTATTTTCAATCGCATTCACAATTTTTTTATTCATTCACCTGGTAAAAAGCGCTTTGACTGATATCAGTTTGGGGCAGTTATTAAAAAGATTTTATAAACATTTGGGTGCAGCCTTTTGTGCAGACATAGTTTCCAGCCCTTTGGGGTAAATACCTAAAGAGTGTATAGCTGGTTCATATGGTAAGCCTATATTTATTATTGTAAAAAATTGATAAAATGTACTTCAAAGTACAATAAAATGTACTTTTACATTTCTACCAGCAATAAATAAGAATTTCTTTTGGTCACTCCTCCATATCAGCTTTCTGTGTTATCATTTTTTTTTTCAATTTTAGCCATTCTAATAGACATGTAGTAATGGCTAAGGTTTTCTCTTTTAATTCCTGAGTGACGTATGATGCTGATTGTATTTTCATATGCTTACTTAGGAATTGTACAATTTAGTGAAGTATCTGTGTAAATTTTTATCTTTTTATTATTTTAATTTTTATTTGAAATGATTGTATATTTTAGATATAAAATATCATGTTTTGTAAATATTTTTCTGTGGCTCATTTTATCTTTCTCATAAAAGCATATTTCACATAGTAAATGTTTCTGTATTTTAAGTTATTTCAAAACATTTTTTTCTTCCACAATGTGATGGTTTGGATCTAGAAATATACCCCCAAAATTCATATTTTATAATCACAATTTCCATTGCATAAACGTTCAGATGTGGATTTTTTTTAGGCAATGATGAAGGCTATAATTTTATTGGTGGATTAATACTTTTCCTGGATATATAAGTTGAATGGATTACTGCATGGTAGGCAGGTAGAGCATGGCTTGATGAAGTAGGACACTGGGGCTGTAGTCATGGGGACTATAACTCATTCCTGAATACTCTGTCACAACACCCTTGCTTTCTGACTTCCATGAACTGGGCAACTTTCCTTCGTTATACCCTTCTGTCTTGTTATTCTGCCCACATTGACACTGAGCAGTGGAGTAATCTGATCGTGGATGGGACCTCCAAAATGATGAGCCCAAATTAAAATTTTCTTCCTCTATCTCACTCTTATTAGTTATTTTGGTCTCAGCAACAAGAAGTTGAAAAACAATAAAATTGGTACCAGGGACAAGGTTATTTCTGTGACTAACCTGACCATGTGATTCAGAAGCTTTTGGAGCTGGTTTGCAGAAAGAATTTTTTTAATGTTTAAATACAAAGGCTGGAGGAGCTTTAGAATACCATAAGGAGAGCTTAATGAATGATATTGCTGCGTTCCAGGAAGACTAGAATGTTGATAAGACGATACGATTACACACAGTGAAGATAGTTCATGAGATTTCATATGAGAATGAAGACTCCATTGGGAATTGAACAAGAGACATTCCTAGTCTCTTGAAGAATTTCTCTATACTTTGCCCATCTACTGAGGCTGTGAGTGAAGTTGAATTTAAAAGTGACAGACTAATTAAAATTCCAAGGCAGCACAGCATTCAGGAGATGTCATGGGTACTGATGGTAGATTTTAGGTAGGTTAAACAGAAAGGTTAACCAGAAAGAAAGGAAGATTTTACAAGCCTTTGCAGTCTGTCCAAAGATTCACATGCAAAATTGGGGTTAAGTAAGAGATTACCACCACTAAAGAAAATCTAAGTATTTTACACAGAAATAATAGGAAAGATGTGCTTCCATCTCAGGAATCAGCAAATCATGCCCATCACAAATACAAGTATGTAAAAGTGAAAACTTTTCTGAGAAACCCCATGGGGTGCCTTACATGCACAGGAGTTCCTAGAAAGATGTGTACCCAGCATTCTTTTTATTGTGCTCAGCCATCAAAGCACTCAGAGGCTTCTAAAACCACGGGGCCTGGTCATTGCTTGGGCTTGCAGCAGACCTTAGAATCATTCATGTGAACTGGTTCTGCAGGAATGCAGGATGAAAGAGTGAAGGGGTCAAGGAGGATTCCATCAAGATTTAAAAGAAAGTCCTGGGAGTTCAAATAGTGTAGCAGAGTTAGAGTCCCAGTTATAAACCCCTAAGAGAGTGATTTATGTAGCAGTAAGAATGGAGACACCATGAACTAAGAGATGTCAGGAACATTGAACACCTGCCAAGGAAAGTTTCAGGAAACAAGAACTGGGTCAAGAGAAATGCAATATATGCTTCAGCCATCAAGACCATAGGGGTGGGGCTGCCCCAAATCCTTTGGAGATCACATCTTGCTGCTGTGTGCTGTGAACACTAGGTGCAAAATATTAGGACTTGTTTCTCCACTTGGGTTTTGGTCTTGCTTTGCTCCCATCCTTTTTTTCTGTGAACCTATTTCCCCCACTTTGAGTAGGAATTTTACTCTGTGTCACTATATGTTGGATGGATATATAATTTTTAAAATTTTTTTAGTTGTATATGGACTTTATTTGCCTTTATTTGTTTTTAGGTTGTGCTAGTATTGAACTCAGGGCCTCACATTTGAGAGGCAAGTACTCTACCACCAAGCTACAATTCCAACCCCTGTAATCTACTTTTTAAAATATTTTTTTAGTTGTAGATAGACACAATACCTTTATTTATTTTTATGTGTTACTGAGGATCAAACCCAGTGCTTCACATGTGCTAGGCAAGAGCTCTGCCACTGAGCCATAACCCCAGCCCTATAATCTACTTTTGATTTAGACAGGGCCTTATAGCCTAGATTTTGCATTGAGTCTTGGGGGAGATTTTGGACATGGATTTTTGAGCAATTTGGGAATGTTTAGACTATGGAGATTCTTGGAGACAGACTAAATGCATTTAGTACTGTGAGATGGACATGAGTTGTTTGGGGCTGGGGGTGGAATGTTATAGTTGGAATCTGCAAATATCCACCAAAAGCTCATAGTTTGAAAGCATGACCCTTAATGCAGAAAGGTTCAGAGGTGGAGCTTTTGGGCAATGATGAGCGCTGTAATCCCATCAGTAGATTAATCCATTTGATGGAAGAATAATTTGGACTACTAGTTGGCAACTGTAGGCATGTTGGGCATTGCTGGAGGAAGGAGGTCACCAGGGGTATAACTTTGGACTATAACTTGTCCCTGGTTGCTCTTTCTTCCTTTCTTTATGCTTCCTGGCTTCCATGAGTTGAACAGCTGTCCTTCATTATGCTCTTCTTCCTTGATTTTCTGCCTAGCCACAGACCCAGAGCAATAGAATGAGCAAACCATAGACCTGAACCACTGCAACCATGTGGCTAAAATAAGCCTTCCTCTTCTAAGTTGTTCTTGTCAACCATTTTTGGTTATAACAATGAAAAGCTGGTGAACACAGACTGTTGAATTGATGTTGTATCTAAATCATCATCAAATGCATGGCACCATATGCTTTCTTTATGTTATATTCTAAAACTTTTAAAGTGTTACATTTTAAATTTAGATATATCATTCATTTTGAATTAGTTTTGTGAACCCTGTAAAATATGCACTTGGTAATTTTTTTGTTTTGCTTTGTATGTGAATGTTTCCTTTTAGGCAACATTTTTTGAATAGTAGGCTCTCCTCAACCGAATTATTTTTCCTACTTTAGTAGACATTACTTGAAACATCTAGGTCAATTTTTGGCTGTGTATTTTGTTCCAATGATCTATGTGACTATATTCTCTCCAATATTCACTGTTTTAATGAATGCAGGCAATAAATATTGGCTTGAAGTATATTTAATTGAATCACAGGAAATGAGAAATATCATTTGAAAAAAATAATGTCTATTATATATGAATATCGATGAATCCATCTTATATAACTATAAATTCATAATATTATTAATGATTGACCACAAAGAAATCTAGCACAAATTTCATAATAACCAAATAGATGAAATAATTACAATATGAAGAGTGAAATTATACATCACAATCATAGGGATAAAAGAAATATATAGAATCCTAACTTCTAACAATGAATGCTAGCAAAAACAAAATAAATCTATATTATATACTAAGTATAATAAGCATGTGACATCATATAATTTATTAACATATATTTACATATTAATAATCTCTATTATATAATTTTGAAGAAAGTATGCATAAGATTTTGTGACAAATCAAATGGATGGAGGACTAGAAGTTGGACCCAGTAGATTAGTACCATGATAAAAATTTGAAAAGGGATGTTCAGAATGATGGAATATTACATAAGGTGAAAAATTTGAACTTTAATTGAGATAGACCATATGCTAAATTTTAAAATGGCTCAGTAAATTTTAAGTGATTAAAATGATGAAGATTATATTCTCTGGCTGCAAATGAATTAAATTAGAAGCAATACCTAATAGATACCATAAAATACACAAATATTTATAAGTTAAATTGCCTGTAATTGTTTTACTCTCTAGATTCCTCAGTTTTCTAATTTTCAAATGATATGACTCACTTTTTATAGTTTTAAGGACTCAGTGAATTTAAGATGCAAAGCTCTTGAAACAGTGCTTGGCAAAAAGTAAACATTATAGAAATGATATCATTTAGTATAATATGTTTCACTGCCTTAAAATTCCCTAAGTTCTACCTATTTAGTTTTTCATCTCATCACCCTGGCTAACCTCTGATGTTTCAATCTCCATAGTTTTACCTTAATCAGAATTTCAAACAGTTTGAAACATATAGTCTTTTCACATTGGCTTCATTAACTTAACAATATGCATTTAAGATTTCTCCATGTCTTTCTATCCTTTGATAGCAAATATTCTTTTATCATCACATAACTTTTCATTGCAAGAATGTACTATTATGTGTTTATCCATTTACCTATTGAATGACATTCTGGAAATTATGAATAAAGTCACTATGAATATGTGCTAGATATTTATGGACACGTGGTTTCAAATCACATGGGTAGATATTTATTATTGTCATTGCTGGATTTTTATAAGATTATATTTATCTTTGTGAGAAAATGACAGACTGGTTTTTAAAATACACACTTTCTAAGATAATAAAAAGATGAACCAAAGACTAACCTTTTGTTTTCTCACCAGTAATAAGTGAGATTTCCATTGTTTTACATACTTGTCACTATTTAGCTTCATCAGTGTTTTATTTTAACAATTCTAACATATATATTATGTATCTCATTATTGTTTAAAATAGTAATTCCTTAATAACATAAAACTGGGCATATTTTCTAATGTTTATTTTATATATCTTCTTTGGTAAGATATCTGTTGAGATATTTTTTTCCATTTTTAATTTGGTTCATTTATTTTTTACTTTTGAGCTTTCCATGTTCTCTGGATATATTTACTGCAAATCACTTAGTAGAGGTGTCTTTCAAAATATTTTATCACAATCTTTCACGTATATTTCATTTATTTTAAATCATGTATTGTTAAGTAACCAAAGAGATAAAGAAGACATTGCAACACAAATTGTATTTTGAACAATCCTAATGAAAAAACATATTTCAGGATTAATAACTGTACTTAATCAATGTTGAAATGAATTAATTTATTAAAATACTCATGTTAGAGAAAATGTATATAAGATCAATAATTTGAGCAGCAGAATATGAACCTAGAGAAAGAAGTGCAAAATAAACACAAAGTAAAAAAGGAAATGGTAAAGACTTTTATGTGGTTCCCTTTGATCATAGTTATACAGAGCATTTTTAAAAAGTTCTTGTAGCTGCTTCTTCTTACTTGAAAAAAAAACAATAAATTGAGATCTCATTATCTATTCGTTTGGAAGCAAGTTAATAATAGTTGAGTATGAAATTTTATCCAAACTGACTTTCATTATGAACATCAATGTTGTGTCCTCAGAATCACCATATGGTCTCTTTATTAATCTTTTTATATAAATTTCTTTATAATGGCTAAGTTAGTATTTATTTTGAAATAATTTCAAACTTATATAAAAGTTACTAGAAAAGCACAAATATTTTGGCTATTTAACTAAAGTATAAGAGTCTGTTTCTGATGCGATGACATTGCCCTGTGTAACATCAATATAATAAAACTAATCAAGAAATTATCATTGATATTTCACTAATAACTAAATCTGTGGATTTTATTCAGATTTTTAATTATATTTATAATATTCTTTAGAATAAAATCAATGAGCTAAAGACCACATATTGAATATAATTGTCATGTTTACATAGTCTCTTTAAATCTGGAAAAGTTCTTGAGTGTTTCATTGACTTTCAAGGGTTTAACACTTTTTGCAGTGTGTAAATCTGTGAACTATTCCAGAATTTGGTGTTTTCTTTTTTTCCACTCTTACTGAATTTTTTACCAAAAATAGGGATTTTAGACTATGTTTTTTTTATTAATTCCTATCTGGTACATTTTTATTTTCCGAATACATGTGATACTAATTTTAATTATGTTATTTGGTGATTTTCAGGTGTGTTTGCTTGCTACATCACAGTTTTGTAGTCAAGTTGTGTTCATATTCAGAGCATCAATATTTTTATTGTGATAAAGTATGCATAACATAAAATTGACCATTTTCAAATAAATACTTCATTTGCCTTGAAAGACATGCACATTGTTGTACAACCATCCCTTCTATCTAAAGAATTTTTAAAATATTTCCAACTGAATCTCTGTTTATGACACTTATTCTCTTGCTTCCTAGACTTTCTCTTTCTATGAATATATATGATTTTATATATATATATATATATATATATATATATATGTGTGTGTGTGTGTGTGTGTGTGTGTGTGTGTGTGTATAATACAGGATGGTTCCACTGTGT
>NW_026000261.1:14435750-14443582 GCF_001458135.2 Marmota marmota marmota
CTTTGCAGGCGTGGGGGGAGGGGGCGGCTCTGCCTCTCAGCAGACCGCTGCTCCTCTTCTGCCGGTGGGTCGCAGACCCTCCTACCTTGCAGGAGTGATTGGAAGCTCTGCCCCTCCGCGGGCCACTGGGCCTTTTCTGTCGGTGGTCACAGTACCGCCTACCTGGCAGGCGCGGGGGGTGGGGGGCGGCTCTGCCCCTCAGCAGGCCGCTGGTCCTGTTCTGTGGGTGGTCACAGTTCCGTCTACCTTGCTGGCGCAGGGGGAGGGGGCGGCTCTCACAAAATATATTTTTGAAAAAATAATGTCCAAAATAGTTCAACTTGGAAGGAAATTACATACCCAAAAATAGAAGGAACTGAATGAATACAAAGCATGTGATTTATTCTAATGTTCTATACTTGAAAATTGAAAACTTAACAATGTAACATCTTTCTATCTATATAGGCAAGTAAGGATACATGTTTCACTCTAAATATGATAGTTATACCCGTATTCCAAAAAATGTGATTCTAACTTTCACACTGTCATTCAGTTTGAAAGAGTTCTATTGCTATTGTTTTAAAATCATTTTGTAGTTTTTTCTTTGACCTATAAGTCATTTAAGATTATGTGGTTTCATTTTCAGTTGTGTTATTTTCATTATTTTTTGTTTTTGTGGGATGTGAGATCTTAGCCAGGGCATTGTGAATGTTAGGTAAATACTCTAATACTGAGCTACACCCCCAATCCTCAATATTTTCTTAACATCTTATTGTTATTTACTCCTTATTTATCTCTTGTATTCTAAGAACACACTTGGTAAGTAATCAATCATTTTAGATTTGTCAACACTTATTTTAAAGCTTAAATGACAGTTTTGTTGAATGTTCTTTGAGTGCAAGAATAGAGTGTAGTTCTGAAATGTTCAAATGGTTTTAGTAAAAATTTTTTAAGTCAGGAATGTTGATGATATTTATTCCTTTTGTATTGTTACTGTATTTTCTATACTTGTTCTACAAATTTTTGAGTGAGCTGTGATAATTAACAGTTTTCTATTTCTTCCCTTAGTTTTATAAGACATTATTTTAGGTATTTTGAAGACGTACCATAAGGTGAATATAAATCTTGATTATACATCTTCTTGATAAACTAACTCTTCTATTATCGTGAAATGGTCCTCTTTATCTCTGGCAATGTTTTTGATGAGAAAGCCTTATTTGGCTCTTATGAATATAGATGGGCCAGCTTTATAATTCTTAATGTTTGCTTGGAATACACTTTGAATTATTTTGCTTTTGTCTTCTGTGTCTGTGTTTTTGCATCTATATGAAAGACAACATGAAATAGGGTCTTGTTTACTGAATTTTGTAATTAATAAAGTTTTGTTTAGAACTGTTATCCTGTCATTTCTTTTAATTTCCTGTTTTTGTTTGTTTATTTTTTTGGTCTGTTTTTGCTTCCCTCCCACATAATTAGGCTTAATCATATATGGAAACTATATAGAATAATTTTATAAATATTTTATTTCTGCACATTGTCTCATTCTTTTCTCCTTCTGAAACTTCAGTTAGTTTCTTGGACCTTTTCATATGATTCCTCAAATCACTAGAATCATTCATCATAATTCATTTTTTTCTCTGTTCTTGAGATCTGAACATTTCTATAGATGTTCTTTTCAGATTCATTTACCATTTCTGCTATAGTGTTCAATGATATTTTATTTTTTCCCCACACTGTTTATTTTATATTCTAACACTTCCATTTTTAAAATAGTTACTATCCTCTGTTGAAATTCCCATTTCTTTGATAACATCAACCATATTTACATATTTACTTTAAAATTCTTTTTGCTTATTATAGCATAAAAGCCATACTACTGTTGGGGAATTTTTTCCATTGTGTAAAATACATCACATATTCTCATAGTTTTTCGTATGTTCACCAACTTTGAATGTTATACTGAGTGTGGTTAGTATTATAAAAATTCTGAACTGTTATCTGCCTCTGAAACGATTTCACAGTTAGTTTAATTTCTCTATTATTACTACAAATATTAATTTCCTTTGCTCACACATTAATGAAATTCTGTAATAACATTTAATGTGGCTCAGTATTATTAGTATGAATGATGAAAAGCAAAGACAAAATGACTTCATTATTTTTACTAGAAAATATAATATCATAAATGAATAAATTAAACATTCTATGGTACAAAACCGTTATGTGATATTATATCAATTCCTTTGAAGAAAATAAATTGGATTAATTCTAAAGGAAATAAAATAATAATACTCTTGAATTTGAAACAAGACTAAGTCACAGTTTTTATCTTTAAAAAATAATATCAATCTTTCCCTGGGAATCTTAAATTAAGTCATGTAAAAGGTGATTTTGCAAATCAGTACATTACTTGATTATATTTTTTCTGGGATGCTTATGACTTGAAATATGTCCCTACAAACTCAGCAAGTTAAAACTTAGGCAGTGAACAGGCTGTTTACTCAATACTATGAAAATCCCTCTCTGTCATTTGTGTGAAGATGAATGATGATTATACATTTCTTATGGTATTTTAAACTAGCCAAAATAATAGCCATTGACTTATCAATTTCTAGTTATTACAACACATATCAGTAATGCTCAGAAAAAAATCCCACATAAAGAAGAAATAGCTCATGAATGTAATAAAACATACTATTAATAATTGACAATAAATAAATTTTTGATAGGTTCATTGATCAATGTGTGGTATTCTTAAATTTCAGGTTCTACTTGCTTTCTAAAATTCAACATGCCAATAATATCATTAAATTGTATCTGAGACTTTAATGGCGTCAGAATGAATAACAATAGAAAAATGTTAAATATTTCTAATTGATTTAGAATAAAAAGTTTTGAATAACATATCACATAATAATAACAAAACCAAAATGCATCTGGATTATTAAAGTACAACTTTTAATAGTTATTTTCTTAGGGGGATTTCAGGGATTGAAGTCAGGGTCACTTGATCACTGAGCCACATCCAAGCCCTATTTTGTATTTTATTTAAAGACAGGGTTGCACTGAGTTGCTTAGCATCTCGCTTTTGCTGAGAATGGTTTTGAACTCTCGATTCTCCTGCTTCAGCCTCCCCAGCCGCTGGGATTATAGGCATGCAACACCATGCTGACTAAAAGGCAAGTTTTAATTAATTAAAGTTGACAACTATATAATGTTTCTTTAATCATTCTATAAAAACTATTAATAAGTGAGGAAATGGAAATATGAGATTCATTTGTTTCACCAATTTTAAAAAGAACTCATTAAACTCCATGAACTCAATCGTATTCAGAAAATAACACTCAGACAACTAAATACAATTTGATATTATGAACAGAAATAAAGCATTGATAGAAAAAATAGGAAATCTAAATAAAATCTATAATTCAGATGCTTATACTTACTTTGTGGCTGACATTTTCTTCGTCCAGCATACTATACAGTTTAAATAAGAAGAAAGTGGAATACAGGAATTGCAGAATTTCTCTTTTGATTAAATGAAACATTAAGAAAGGTGAACAAAATGGAAATGCATTAATTATAAATATTTTCATATAATTTTAAATGTTAGTGATCTCTCAATATGATATATAAGCCATATTAATTAAAAGGCTTTCCTTTTGTCCACTCAATTTGAAAAAATAGAATGTAAAATATCTAGGAAAGTGGAGTTAAGATTATATTTGAAATCTATAGTATTTAGCTATGAAAATATGACTGTCAGCTCTTTGAAACTATATATGGTGACTATATATGGTTTCTTTATCACATTTTGTGTAAAATTTTTGCAAATAGTTATTCTCATTCATTCAATGAATATTCAATGATATCCTTTATATGTCAAGAGTGTATAACACTATGAAATGAATTAATATGTTCTAGAGATATAATTTATATTTGAAATTTAATATATTTTCAGCAAAACTTCTTGGAAGTAGACAAAATGAATGACATGAACTTCATTGAAGATATTAAGACTAATAATCAGAGAAGATTATGCTTTGTGTAAAGTTACACATCTGGTAAACTGCCTAAATGGAAATTAAACACATGATATGTGTCCACAAGTTAATCTCTTTCCATTATCCTTCCTCCTGTTAATTGCCATTTCATACATTAGAATATATTCCATCCAAAATGTTTTATGAATATGGTGATCATCAGAATTTTTATGATCAGCTGCCATAAACTGGAACAAATGTATTAAGAAGTGAGTTGTCTTATGCCAGTGAAGAGTCTACCATCTGAGCTAAGCATCACAGAAATATCCAAGTGTTCAAAACATGTCATCTGAGTTCGGTCTCTCAATATCTTTCTTCTTCTCTTGCATTATGGTTTGGATGTAAGATATCCCCCAAAAGATGAAATGTGAGACAATTGGGTTATGAGAACCTGAACCAAGTCATTGAATTTATTTCCTGATGATATTAACTAAGTGGTAACTGTAGGTGTGTGAGGTATGGTTGGAGAAAGTGGGTCATTAGGGGCATGACTTTGTGGTATATATTTTGTATCTGCTGAGTGGAGTTTCTCTCTCTCTCTCTCTCTCTCTCTCTCTCTCTCTCTCTCTCTCCTTCCTGATTATCATGTGAGTTGCTTCCCTCCACCACACTCTTCTGCCATGATGATCTGCTTTACCTGGAGCCCTGAAGAATGGAGCTGGCTGTCTATGAACTGAGACCTCTGGAACAATGATCCCCCGAATAAACTTTTCCTCCTCTAAAACTGTTTTTGTTGGGTCTTTTTAATCACATCACTAAAAAAGCTTACTAAAACACTTTGTATTAGCAAAATTATCATGCTCAATTTTACCAAATGGTGTCAAAAATAACCACTTTAGTAGAATTCTAGGATATTACTATGGCCCTATTTCATTTATTAGAAAACTGACAATTTTACAGAATCTTGTCCTTTAAGTGTGAATTTTATATACTGTTAATTATTAAGGAGTGAACCCTCAAAAATATTCTTGAAAGATGACAATCATTTCACTTAAATACATAGACATGAACATGACTTAAAACACAATGGTGGTCTATTTAGGAAAAAAAAATGTTATGGATAGGATATGAGGTATTTCTGGAAAAGTTTATGTGTCAGGTAATACAAAAATATTCAAAGATGAAATGATCAGATTATGATAACTTCAATTTAATTGGTTGATTAATCCATACAATGGAGTAATAATTTAAATGAAACTAAAAGGTGGTAATTATAGGCAGGTGTGATGTTTCTAGAGGAAGTAGGTCACTGGAGACATGCTTTCTCTCTCTGCTTTGTGGCCACCAAGAGTTGAGTGAAAGCTTTCCTCCTCCATGCCTGTATTAATTAGCTTTTCATGGCTCTGCCCAAAATACCTAAGGATGACAACTTAGAAAAAGAAAAGTTTATTTGGGGCTCATGGTTTCAAAGATTTAGTCAAGGTTGGCCAATTCTGTTGCTATTGGTTTGAGATAAGGCAATATGTGATGGTGGAAGGGTATAAAAAGAAAAAAACTACTTTGAGAAGAAACCTTGGAGGCACCCTGCTCACACAGGGGAAACTAGTAAGTTGTTTTTTAAGGACTCAGTTAAGTTTTCTCAGCTCCCAGGAACTCAGAGGCTACTGACTCCTTAGGCCAAGGGGGTCTCACTGTTGCTGAAGCTGGCAGCAGATCTTGGGGGTCATACACATGGTGATAGTTCTTTAGGAATGCATAATGGTGGAGTTAGGCTTTCACTGTGATTTCAAAGAAAAGTGTTCAAGACAAAGCAAAGTGAAGCAGGTTCAGAATTCATGGGGTAGCCCTGAGAAGATGATACATAAAACTATGAGAAGGAAACTGAAGCTACAATGAATTCCCCTCTACATTAAAAGATACCAATAGCATGGAACATCTGGCAAGAAAAGCTGACTACCCCAAGGCCCTTCTACCATTATATTCTGCCTCACCTCAAGCCCAGAGCAATGGAGTTGACTGATCCTGAGTAGAACCTCAGAAACCATGAATGCAAAGTAGTCTTTTTTTTTCTAAGTTGTTCTCCTCAGGTATTTTGGTTATGATGACCAAAAGCTGATTAACACAAAAATTAGTACCAAGAAGTGAGCGCTTGCTGTGACATTCCTGACCATATGATTCAGAAGCTTTTGGAACTGGTTTTGTGGGAAGAGATTGGAACTTCGGAGATGCAACTTGGAGAAACCTTAGCATGTTGTAACCAGAGCTTAATGGGTAATTCTGGTGGAAGCTTAGTAGACCAGAATGCCAATAGCAATGTGACAAGCAAAAACTGTACTCATGAGGTTACAGATGGAAATGAGGACTTAATTAAGATGCCACACTTGGTATACCCTTGGAAAGAAATATTCTATATTTTATTCATGTTCTTAGACTTTCTGTGAGGCTGAATTTAAAGGGGCTGGAATATTTATTCTGATGAGGAATTTTCAAAGCAGTGTAACATTTAGGCAGTGGCATGAGAATTGCTGTCAGCTTTAAGCAAGGTTTACTGTGAGAATTAAGAGCAAAAAGCAGAGAGAATTTTTATTCCTTTTTTTTTTGTAGTTCAACCAGAGAAGCCTGGGTAAAACTGGGATGAAAGTAGATAATAGTTGCTAAGAAGATTTCCACCACTAAAAAGAAGCAGAATTCTTTGCACAGAGATAAAAGAAAAGACGTTGTATGAATCTCAGGATCAGGATCAAAAAGATCATATCCGGGCAGGTTCAAAGGTTGAAAATGGGGGGAAACCCTCTATACACAGTAGTTCCTATGAAGTTGTTTCCCCAGGATTTATCTTATGGGTGTGGCCACCCAGGCACCCTGAGATAACAACAGCCATATTCAAAGGGGGACTGGTACTTCTATATCTATTGTCAGACCTTGGCATTATTCCCATGTTGCTGGTTATGTAGGAATGCAGGACACTTAACTTGGGGGTCATGGATGCCTCCACTAAGATTTCAAAATAAAGCCTAGGAGACCAGGCAAAGGGCAGTATGCCATAATTCCTATGGGAATTTCTTGAGAGGGCAATACCTAAAGCCATAAAGGATGAAGCAAAAACTGCATTGGAAAATCCCAGAATTAGAAAGTGCCGTAAATGTGGAAGGTCTACAAAGGAAAACTGCAGGCTGAAGACAGAGCAAGCCTAAGAGAAAGACCTCATGGAATGCAGCCAGAAAACCTACAGGGTTGGACCTGCCCAAGCCCTTTCAGACTCACATCTCACTGTAAAGTGCTCTAGATGCCAGATATGGAATTATAGGACTTGTTCTCTCAATGGTTTTTCCATCTTACTGTGGTCTCATTTCTTTTTCTTTGCTCAGAGTTTTCCTTTTGTGAATGAGAATATTTACTCTGTGCCATTGAATATTGAATGTTTGTAAATTGCTTTTGAATTTTTAATGGGGACATGCAGTCAAGAGTTTGCCTTGAATGTCAGAAGAGACTTGGACTTCAACTTTTGGGTAATGCCTAAACTGTTAAGACTATGGAGCTTTATGGAGATGGACAGAACCTATTTTGTGTTGTGAGATGGACATGAGTTTGTGGGGATCTGAAGGAAGAATGGTATCATTTGGATGTGAAATATTCCCCTCAAAAGCTCATATGTTAGAACAGGAATATTCAAAGTCAACATGATTAGATTATGAGAGCTTTAACTTCATCAGCAGGTTGATCCACTTGACTCAATAATTGAATGGACACCTAGGTGCTAACTGAGGGCAGGTGGTGTGTGGCTGGAGGAAGTAGGTCACTGAGTATATGCCCTTAGGGTGATTATATTTTGTGCCTGGATGCCTCTCTCTCTCTCTCTCTCTCTCTCTC
>NW_026000261.1:14443602-14450684 GCF_001458135.2 Marmota marmota marmota
TTTTTTTTTTTTTTTTTTTTTTGAGCAGACAGTATAATGGCATTCTTTAGAGATGGCCATCTCCTAATCTGCAGAAACAGTGAATATTCTTTCTTACATAACAATGATATCTTTGCAGATATGATTAAGCTAAGAATGTTGAGATAGAGAGGGGTTAAGTCTAGATTACCAGTGTTGGCCTGATATAATCACAAGGATCACTCTAAGAGGGAGACAGGAATCAGAGATAAACAGAGATTCTGAGCTGCTGTCCTTGAAGCTGATGATAGGAGCCATGATTGAAGAATTGCATTAAACCTCTTGTAGCTATGAAAGGCAGGAAAATGGATTTGCCTTTGAAACTTTTAGAAGGAAAGCATTCTTTCCAGTACCTTGATTTTAGATTTCTAAATATAATAAATTAAATTTGTGTTGTTTAAAGACACAAAATTTGTCCTGATTATTTTTATAACACCAGTAGAATACTTATACTCATATTTCCTAGTTTTCTTATTAAATGAAGTGATCTAAATATAAGGTATAAATTTCATCTGGGAACCATATAAATGTTACACTTAAATTTAACATTTATTGTGTACTTGTTATATTTTATGTAACATATCTGATAATGTGATGGTTAATTTTATCTGTCAACTTGTCTAGACTATGCTGACCACATGTGTATTCAAATGCTAGGCTAGATGTTGTTGGAAAGGCCTTTTTTTGATGTAAATAAACTATTCCACTATTTTGCTGACACAGCTCTCCTATTTCAATTTTTTTGATGACCATGGCAGCATTCCAGTAATAAGGAAAATATTCATGGGAAAGAAGTGAAAATTACAGGAGAAAAATATGGGCAATAAGGGTATTCATATATAGTACCTTTTCATGTTATGTACTACTTTTACCTGTTGTACTGGTCTGTTTATTAACAAAATACTATTACATTCTTAAATAGAAAGTTTTTATAATAAATTGTATAGTAAAAGCATATGATATTTAGTCAATAAATCCAGTACTTCACAATAGTAAAGTTGAAGGGTATGCATAACAAATAGTTTATTAGATTTAAGTGGTGGAATTATATACATATATTTTGCCATTTCTTCTATTTACTTAGTGAATTAAGAAGAAAAATCACCCACTGACAATGGAAGAAAAATTGTTCTTGAAGGTACTATGATAATTGAGATGCTATGAAATACTAATCTCAGCAAATGTGACAGTGAACTCATCAAGGAAATATAATGAGTATGCTGTGTAGTACTAAAAGCCCATTTAAATTTTAAGTGTGATAACAGAAAAAAAAGGGAAAAACATATTTTACAATAGTTGATTCAAATGAAGAGACCTAAATTAATAAAAGCTTGGAAACTGTTAAAAAGTAAGGAAATTGAAAGGCACTCTGAGATAGTATTAAATGATCAGAGGCAAAAATACTATTATTGGATTTAGTCAGAAATAGAATCACCATGGTGAAAGAGTTGTCTGGCAGAAGATTTAGCAACTGAGTGACACAACTGATATAGGCACTCTATCAAAGATTGAATTGATTAGGTAGAAATATTCTAACCTTTATCCCTCCATCACCTGATTTAATTCCAATGCCACCAATTGCCCAAAATCAAACAGGAGCTATTTAACAAAACAGCTCCCATGTTTCTGCCTTTTAGGAAACAGAACCAATGTAAAACTAGTGAAGAATGCATCTATAAAAGTAAGCAAAACAGAAAATCAAATTTATTTGATGAATTTAAAGATTACAAGGATTGATTTGTTTCTTATCCTCCAGCTAATTGTAGCTATTTGGGTACAATCATAAAAATGTTAGTATTAAATCCAAACATAAATTTCTCTTTTTATTTTTCATATCAAAATGAAATCCTAAAATGGCAATTTTCTTCAGGAGTAATTGTTTCTACTTGATTATTTTTGATATTCACATACTTTTTAAACTTTTCTATGTTACATCATAGTTTCCCAAGCCAAAGTAAAATTATCACAATAATCTGACTCAGAATGGCTCATATTTACTTTCTGAAGCCTAAAGATCTATGTTTATGCTGCTTTTATGTTTCAGAATGCATTTCATCCCCAAACTGGGATTTCACCAGTATAAAGAAGAAATAATTGAACAAAAGTTGAAGTATGGAAAGGTAGAAGTTTAGAGAAAGGAATAGGTAGTTGAATTAAGCCAGTATTTTAGGACATCAGGTGTGAAATTGGGGGAAAAAGGAAATGTAAATGATCCAGGCAACTAAGAACTTCTACCTCAGTCACGCACATGCACATGCAACATGTGTGTGCCTGTGTGCGTGCGCGCGCGTACACACACACACACACACACACACCACTCACTCACTGTAGATTTTTATTTGTTTAGTTTATTTCTTTAATGCTACCCATGCTCTATTTTAAATAAATTTCTTCTGTCCGAGAAAAGGGGGAAAACGTACTCTATAAACATTGAGGACAATTAAGAGCAAATTTGCTCTTCATATGCTAACATAATCTAATTAAAATATAAATATATTAAAGAGACTGATTTATTGTAAAACTTGGTTTAATAAAACTTGATTTTTAGAGCCTTTTACTTGCATTGCTTGTTTAAAAACTGTGTACTTATTTTTGTTTTCAAAACGTTGTGCCCTTTTAAAAATCAGGCCTCACAAAATTATATAAGCTTCTGATTCCACAAAATTTGGTAAAATGTTCATGGTGAAGTATTCAGAGTAGTTTTAGGAAACAGTTCTGAATAAAGCTACTTCTGAAAATATTCTGTATTCTCTAAAAACATCCGTGGAAGAAGGAACCATACTGCCTTTGGGAGGATAGGTACATTAGCCACATGCTCTTTTTTACCCATGGGTACATACACATTTGTTTCCTGTCATCTCATTGGTAAATTGCAAAAATGAGCAGAATGAAGGCTGTCTATTCAAGTAACTATAGCCAAACATTTTTAATAAAATAAGAATTGTATGAATATAAATATTAATAGTCCTCCCTGACAAAACAATGATCATATTGAGATCACCTCAACTTTTAAAAAATAATTTCACATAAATACAAATTAGCCTGATTTGTATGCACACAATTTCTCAATTGTTTTCTTCTTAAAATATACACTTACACTAAAAAAGTTGTATAGCTTTTGAGCCAAGAGGAAAACAATTCAGTTTGATTTGATATAATTATGTATCTGAGATACTTCAATCTTAATTTTAAAAGAAGTGTCAAGATCACCTTGCATAACATATTGATAATTTCTCTTATGACACATAACTTAGTAATGCACTGTGCTGAGAAAGAAAAGTAAGGGCTGCTTTAATGAAATTTAAATAATAGTTGACTCTAAAAAATAAGGATGCTTAAGCATTGTATTCTGCAAAGTTTATTAAAGGCTGTTAAACTTCAAAGATATTCATGTACAGAGGATTATTAGAAACATCATAACCCCAATAAAACAACATCATTGTGATAATTTTATTTATGAGATGACTATTGTCTAGACTGAATTACACTTTTAATTATAAGAAGTAATACAGAAGTGTATTATCAGAGTTTTTCTGACTTACACTCTCCTTTTATTCTCAATAATATTAAGCTGATATTCCAAAATAATATTTTATTATTTAGCAAATAATTTTCATACAGTCTACATTTTTTCTAATGAATAAGTGTAGGAAAATAATACAGAAAGACAAAAGAATATATTAAAACTAATATAAGTCTGAATTTGCCCTAAAATCACAACAAATCAATATCATAAAAACACAAAATAATTACAAGGACACAAGATCACAATATGTTAAAAGTATCTTTGGAAGCTCCTGTTTTAAGTCTATATTCTGTGCCCTTTATAATCTGTCATGCTCATAATTTTAATATTGTAAAAAACGAAAAAGTTCTTAAACTCAAACCTTCTCAAATTTGATATTTGTTTTATTCTTACCTAAATTACATACAAGTCTTGTGCTGTCTCTAAAGAGTTTCTAATTTTACTATAAGGATGATTTTATTGTGCATTATATCTGCAAAACTAGTCATGTATGGTTTTCTCTTAGCATAATTAAAACCTTACATAATCTTTCTAAATCAAGAAGCTTGCTAATATCTAAGTTACTAGAGCATCATTTAATATAATTCACGTGTATGGGCCTAGTCATTACAATAATGTTAATGTTTAGGTTTTAAAGACTTTTTTTGATGGTGAGCCACAGCACACTGTTTTAGTCAGGTTTTTTGCTGCTGTGACCAAAAGACCTTAAAGGAACGTTTTAGAGTAGGGGCCCACAATTTTATTTGGAGCCCACAGTTTCAGAGGTCTCACTCCACAGACAGCATATTCCACTATCAAACTTATTTTTTATTTCCCAAATATTAATGTATCTAATGTATAAGAACTCTAAGTACTAATAAATATTGTTCATCCTATCTGAAACTGGTTATTATTTTATTAATTTATCTAATGTTTAATATTCAGCTGCTAGAGACACAGATGTTAACAAAGGTTGTGTTGTTTCAAAGATTGTGATTGGGGTGGTAGAGACAGTGATTAATAAGTGCATTTATAATCTCTTTACCAAATGTAATAATAAAATATGCTAGGTAAAAAATTTAAGCACTGACAGGACATTGGTTAGTTCTGATTAGGGTGTTATCTGACTTTTGAAAAAAGGCACCTCCCATTTTCATTTTGAATGACTGAATATCAAATGTTTCCAAAATACAATTTTGGACACACATTTTTCTTAAACTTATTTTCCCATTTTATGTCACCAGAGAACCCAATGTCTTTTTATTGAACACACACACACACACACACACACACACACACACCAGGGATTGAACCCAAGGACAATTAACTACTGAGCCACATCTCCAGCTCTGTTTATCCTTATTTTTATTTTGAGACAGGTTTTGCTAAGTTGCATAGGGCCTCACTAAATTGTTGAAGCTGGCTTTTTCTTTTTTTTCCTTTTTGTTTGGTACTGGGATTGAACTCAGGGGTACTTGATCATGAGACACATCCCCAGGTTTATTTTGTATTTTATTTAAAGACAGGGTCTCACTAAGTTGCTTAGCACCTCACTTTTTGCTGAGGTCAGCTTTGAACTTTCAATCCTCCCGCTTCAGCCTCCAAAGCCACTGGGATTATCTGCATGTGCCACCATGCCTGGCACCATTTGATAATTTTCAATATATAGATATTTGTTAAATGTGTACATGACTTTTTCATTATATGTGAGATAATTATAGTATTTATGTTAATTTTGATTTCTACATGTATAGTGTAGTATTTTGATACATGAATTTTTCTTTGATGTTGCCTCCCTAATTTTCCTGAACTCATTTAATAACTTTAGGAGTCTTTTAGGAGTCTGTTACCCAGAATTTTCCATGTAGACAATCATTTCATGTGCAGATACACTTTATCCTTCTGCTTATTGAACTACAGGCTTTTTGTTTCTTTCTCTTGTCTTGTGCAAGAGAATTTTACAATTTCCATGGCCATCTTAAATAAGAGTAGTAAGAACAGACTCCCTTGCCTTGTTTTCCAAATTATGAAGGTAACATTTCATTTACTCCTGATACTGACTATGTGTGTTTTCATGTTTATATCAACCTTTATAAAGTTTATAAATTCCATAGGTTATTTTCAAATAATATTTTAATTATGATGTTAACAGTGTGTTTTTGTATATGCCCTTTCTGAATATGAAAATTTTCTTTTATCTTCCATTAAAGTTTTTAGCAGAATAGGTCAAAAACTCTGCAAATGCGTTTTTTCTGTTTCATTTCATGTGATACTTTCTCTAATTTGTTCACAATATAGATTATATTGATTTTGAAATATTAAACTATCCTTGCATTCTTGGAATAATTAACTGAGTCACAGCCAATATCATTTTGCTATATATTTTTGAAATGGGTTTGTTTCCATTTTGTTCTGGTCCTGAAGATTCCCTATTTGGTGGAAATTTTAATTATGAATTAAATATTTTATAGTTATGGACAATGTAGGTTTATCTTTTTCATGTCATTTGAGATTTGCTAGTTCATCTTATTTTCAAGTTGTGTATTTTCAAGTAGTTAATACACATCTTTCATATGTTATTGAATTTATGAAAATTAATTTGCTTGGTATATCTCCTTATCTTTTAAAGTTTTTGGCATCTATACTGATATTTATTTTCTCTTCTCAATGTGGTGATTTGCTATTCCTCTTTCCCTCTTCTCAGCTTTGTCAGTCTCCTTAGAGTTTATCCATTGCAGGAATTTTTTCAAATATTTTTTTGTTTTCTTTATTTCCTCTATTGCTTTTCTAGATTTAATTCCATTAGTTTCTTTTCTTACCTTAGTGACTTCCTTCTGTTTGTGATAATTCTTTTATTATAGTTTTGTTTATGAGTTAGGAATTCACACCTGTTTTGATACATTTACTCTTGCTAATGTGGGCATTTGCCTCTCATATAATTATGTCACATTTTCAGTTGCCACCTTCTTGAATCCTTCATAGGGGCTTGCAAGTTGTATGTATTATCTTTGCATTAAATGGAGTATCTGTATATGTAAATTAGTTCCTGCTGAATAATGGTTTCTTTCATATGTTCTATATCTTTCCTGATTTTCATTACTTTTGTTATAATTTTTAATTGCACAAAATAATGTGTTTCATTGTGACAAATTCATATGTGCTTATAGCATACTTTGATCATCTCCACCCTCCCTATTATAATTCCTTTCACCCTTTTCCCCATCCTCCAGTCCTCTTCCCATTCCTAGATACTCCCATTTCTATATTCATGCCATCTTTATTTTATTCTAGATTTGACAGATGAAATAAAACATCTGATATTTGTCCTTATGAGTCTGGCTTACTTTGCCCAATATGATATTCCCCTGTTCTATCTATTTTCAAGAAAAGATAAAATTTCTTTCTTCTTTATGACAATAGTATTCTATTGTGTTTATATATAACACATTTTCTTTATGCATTCATCAAATTTGATTTGGTACCTGGTTATTGTGAGTAACACCATGACAAACATTGATGTAATATGTTCTTATATTATGCTGACTTTGATTCTTTCATA
>NW_026000261.1:14451099-14477919 GCF_001458135.2 Marmota marmota marmota
ATATATCCATCCAGGAGGGTTATAGCTGAGTAACATGGTAGTTCTATTTTTAAGCTTTTGAGGAACCTTGATACTGTTTTCCACATTGGGTGTACTAATTTATATTGCCTGTAGATCTACATAAGTTGTAAGAATATTTTTAATATTCACAGAGTACTTTTATATTATGTTTATTGTATATATTTTCTTTTTTACTGTCTATATCTGCTTTCTCATCCACTTTGTCTTCAAGTCCTGATATTATTTCTTCTGCTTGAACTAGTATGTTGGTAGGATTTTGAAGTGAGTTTTTAATTTGACTTATTAAACTTTTTATTTCTATGATTTCTGTTTGCGTTTTTCAGAATTTCCATCTCTTCATTGTGTTATCCTTTTATACCCTATGTTGTCTTCTTTGGTTTTGTTTGACTATTCATTTTTATATCATTATATTATTAAGTTTATTAATTATTTTAACATCAATCTTTTGAATTCTTTGACTCTTCATCCACTTTGATATCATTTTAAAATTTTGGAAGAGTAAAGTTACCTTGTTCTTTCATGTTTTTGTTTCCATTTTGAGGTTTGTGCATTTGTTGGGATGGGCCTCTTTTCCACTTTTGTGTATCTTTTCACTGAGCAGCTTTTTCTTGGCCATGTAAACTGGGATTTTTGTTTGGTGTTTAGTATTGAGTTTAATTCCAAAAGGACTTTATATTGTACTTTTTTTTCTGTGACTTCTTTTGCTGTGGTTGGTGATTTTGATTCTGTGTATACTGTGTGAGAAGCTGAGTGACTCACTTTCATTTCAGGGCCTAGGAATAGGATCCTTCTGCTAATTTAGTCAGGTATAGAAGTGTGACCTCTGTGGTTATTCTTTCAGACCTGCCAGCACTATGTAGTCTGAAAGTGTTTGAGAGTTATGTTGGAATATTTTTGCGTGTGGTAGAGAAACAGTTTTGTTTGTTTTGTTGCTAAAATGGTCAACATTCAGTGTTGGATCTCCAGGAACCATTTTTGTGCTCACTTGAGCCTGATCATCAGCTGTCTGCCTTTAACTTCCATTTAAGTTGAGGTATCTGCTGAAGGATGAGTAGTATTAGGTTGTGGATAGAGTAAGATACAAATTCTTTCAAGAGGATTTGGAATATAGCTCAACAGCAAAGCATCCACAAAATGTATTCAAAATACTAGCACCACCTTGAGAGGACAAACTTTTTAAAAAGCAACCATATGTAAGGACAAACTTTTTTAAAAGCCAGATATATTCATACAATAAAGCCTATTAAAGCAACATCTGCAATGCTTATAACCATAGAGAAGAAAGAGACAATGATAATGTAGAGGAGACAAAAATATAAACATTAATGGAAGTAAAATTAGTGATAAAACAAAATTAAAAGAAGAAAACTGGAAAAAAGAAGTAAAAAGAGAAAGAGAAAAAGAAATGAAAAGAATAAAAAATATGAAGAATTAAAAAAAGCAAAATCATACAAAGTAAAAATACATAAAGTTAGATAAAAGTATAAAAATAATGAGGGAAAAGAAGAAAACACACACACATACACACACACACAATAAAATAAATTAATAGATAAATAAACAAATAAGCAAATGCCAGAAAGAAGTCAAAGATTTCTCCTTGTCAAGATATTTAAAATGGAGAAACTTCTTTCTGACATCTTTAATTTTGGAAAACATTAGGTACATCACAGTAGTGGGTTGCAGCTACAGTCCCGTGTACTCTTTTTCATCTTCAGGCAAATAGGCCAAATTAGTTCAGGTAATATGTAGGCTGAACCCTACTCCTTTTAGCCTACCAGCACAGATGAAACCAAAATTTTCTGCAGCAGACAAATTCAGTCTGCAGGCCTCTGTGTTCACACCCAGAGACTGGGACTTGGCAATAACGTGAGCCACCTGCCAGTCATTCTTAGCTGCCAAGCCTGTGGATGTATTTATGTCCCTTTGGTTACAAGACCTTTAGTGATTGTATTCAGTGTCCTGGAAAATGTTCAAGCTGTATCAATGTAGCCTCTGAATGCCTCTGTATGTGAAGAAAATGATTAAACCAACAGGATCTGCACAGGAGTGGGGAGCCACAGGAACTAAGTGTTTTGCCAGTCCAGGTTTTCTACCCAGCTTCTGTGTCCAACCACATAGTTCATCTAGCTTCTCACCAAAGAGGTTAAATTGTCAATTTGAAATGCCAACACCTTTTGCTTTCCTCTGCCACACTAACTATATATCCCATTGCAAAGAATTCTCAGTGGCTTTGTGTCATAGTCACTTCCCTGGGCCCAAACTGATTCACAGATTAGATTTAACATGTTCACTGACTCTCTACTGCAGCACTCCAATACTCTCCTTTAACACCACCCACCTCAAAAAACAGCTACACACCCATTGTTTTGGATTGATATTATGTAGCCTCGGGTGAGTATTGAATGCTGCTAAACTGCAGGCTTCCAAAACTCCTCATTTTGTTTTTGTGCTTGTTTCATATGATGAGAAGGATGTTTCAAAATATAACTGTGGACTTTTCCAGTTTTTCTTACAGTTATATCATTTTTTTTTACTTCATATATCTTGACTTTCCCTTATTTGATGTATTTAAGTACTGGACCATTGTGTCTTCATATTTTATTTTTATAATTATATATCTTTTAATTTCTATTTACTTGCTCTGAAATCTGTCTTATCAAATATTTGTATACACATTATATTTTAAATTCCTATACCATACTTTTGATTTTGAACCTACCCATATTGATATATTAGAAGTACACTTTTATTTGTTCCTTTTTTTAACTGTACTCTGCCAATTTGCATTTTTTGATTGGTATATTTAAACATTTAAACTCCATATAAAGAGAGATATGTGAAAGCTAATGTCTACTATTTCATTTTTGTGTTTTCCTCTGGTTTTAGTACTTCTATGAACTTATAATTGCATTTTTATGGGTTACTTAAATTATTTTAGGATTCCATCCTGATGTATGTATGGAGTTTTGTGTATATGTTATTTATAATTTTCACAGTGTTTACATATATGACCAATATCAGTACCAACATTTCACCACTTAATGTATGGAAGACTTACTCTTATTTCTGTCCCTTTATCTTCCTTATTTTTAAGGTCTTTGTCATGAGTTCCAGATGGTGTCACATTTTTGTTTCAATCATTAATATGATATATAAAGCTCATGAAAAAAAGGATGTAACTTTTATGTACTTATACTTCTATTTACTCACTTATTCTTTTTTTCTTTTTTAAAAAATTTTAGTTGTAGATGAAAACAATTCCTTTATTTTATTTATATGTTGTGCTGAGGATCAAACCCAGTGCCTTACACATGCTAGGCAAGCACTCTACCACTGAGCTACAACCGCAGTCCTCTTATTTTCTTCATAATGCTACACGATTATTTCTCTTAAAATGTTTTATTAGTGCATTATATTTCTACATGATAGTGGGATTCATTTTGATGCATTCATAGAGTTATGGAATATAATTTTTTTTCATTTCAATGTCCAGTACCTCTACTTTTTCTCACCTCCTCCCTTGTTCTCCCATTTCTGCTCTACTGGTCTTCCTTCTATTTAGTTATTGTTTTATAAACAAAGGGGGAGTTACCTGTGGTATATCTATACATGTACACAACATAATTTTCTCAATTTCCTTCCATAGTTATTCCCTTTGCTCATTCCTCCTCTCTCTCTCCCCCTGAATTCAGCCTCATCCTCTACTCCACTGATCTCCCTTTACCTTGCATGGTATTTCCATCCCCCACCACCTTGTTTTTTTTTTTTTTTTAATTTCTGAAATTCTCTCTAGTTTCTGCATATGAGAGAAAATATTCAGCCTTTGATTTCCTGACTCTAGTTTATTTCACTTAGCATCATATTCACCAGTTCCATCTATTTACCAGTAAATGCCATAATTTCATTCTTCTTTATGGCTAAAACCTCATTTTGTGTGTGTGTGTGTGTGTGTACACTCTGTACATTTTAATGTTGATCAGCTGGTTCCATAACTTGGTAATTGTAAACTGTGCTGCTATAAACATTAATAAACCTGCATCATTATAGCATGCTGATTTTAGTTCTTTGGGATAATTACCAAAGAGTGAGATAACTGAGTCATCTGGTAGTTCCATTCCTTTTTGTTTGAGGAATCTCCATGCTGATTTCCAAAGAGGTTGTATTAATTTTCAGTCCCACCAGCAATGTATGAGTGTACTGTTTCCCCTATATCTTCCTCAGCATTTACTATTATTTGTATTCTCTACGATTGCCATTCTACGTGGAATGAGTTGAAATCTCAGTGTATTATTATTCTTTTTTGTATTTCCCTAATTGCTAGGAATTTTGAATCTTTTTCCTCATATTTGTTGGCTATTTCAATTTGTTCTTTTGAGAAATGTCTCAAGTTTCTTGTCCATTTATTCCTTGGGTTAATATTTCAATTTTATTTATTTATTTATTGTTTTGGTTTCAAGTTTTTAAAGGATTTTTTTTTCTTTTTTGGCAAACTTCCTATTTATTTACTTATTTATTTATTATTTGTTGATGGAACTTCATTTTATTTATTTTTTATATGTTATTGAGGATCAAACCCAGTGCCTCACACATGCTAGGCAAGCGCTCTACCACTGAGTCACAACCACAGCTTGGCAAACTTCTTTTATATCTTCTTTAAGTGTAGGTTTATCAGTGGCAAAAATCCTTTGATTTTCTTTGAACTGATATATTTCTATGTCTCCTTCCTTCTCAAGAACTATTTTTTTTTCTGCATTAGGATTTGGGGTAAGAGTTCATTTCTGTTATCACTTGGGAAATGAAAATTATTATTTCCAGGGTTACCAGTGAAATTCTGTTTTAGGATTAATGTTCTCTTACCACTAATGAATCATTTTCTTCTCTGCCTTCTTTTAAGCTTTTTGTCTTTTATATTTGTCTTTAATAATGTTTCAGAAGTTCAATTACAATGTGGGGGTTTCTTTGAGTTTGTTCTGAGTTCTTTCCTCTTGAATCTGTAGTTTTTTGTGTTTAAGCATGTTGAGAAAGATGCAATCCTAGATTTCTCTGTATACTTTCCAACTCCCACTCTTTTTTCTTCTTTTGGAAATCTGATGATATTGAGGCTGTGGGTGGGGGTGCAAAAAGACCATCAATATAGATAATAAATAATTGGGTCCAATCTGGAAGGTGGGGGTTGGTTGGAAAGGAAAGGAAATATAAAGCTGAAAACCCAAAGCCCTTTCCCCCTCTTCCTTCCAAACCCTTCACCCTCCTGCTCCAACCTGTTGCTAAGGTAACCTGACTCAGGAATTGTTCCTCCCTACAGGTGATGTTAAGAGTTGTTAATACTTCCTGGCTGTTATCTTACTACCTGGATCACTCTACCTTTTGGCTCTCCCCCTTGCCCAATTGGCCCCCCACTCCTTTGGCTCACCTAGCCATTGGTCACAAAGGCAGGATGGGGAAAGATAAGGGAGAAGAGGGCAAAAGAACAAAGATAATCTAAATTTATAAAAAGGGCAGGACACTTCTACTTCTTTCAATACCAACTCAGGGTCCCCTTCTCTGGGAAGAAGTCTGTATCTATTCTTTACATAAAACTTGCTTTCTACTCTTGAGAGTATCTCTGGTGTTCAATCTTCAACATCTGAGAAAACGGAATTCTTCATCACTGATAGCAGACAATATCAATATAAATGTTGTATACTTGATATTATCTCACAAAACACAAAGTCTGTTCTTTTGTATCACTTTTCCTGTTGTTCTGAATGAGTGAATGATATCAATCTGTGCTCAAGTTCACTGATTTCATGCTTTTATAGCTCAGGCAATGAAATTTTATTGTTTCAATGCTATTGTATGTATTTCATTAATTTTAATGATATTGTATGCTTCAGTTCTGTAATATTAATTTTTATAACTGTTTTTTCTGAAATTTTCTATTTTTCCCACGTATTGCAAGAAAATGTATAACTGATTGGTGGAATATCTTTAGAAATGAGGCTTTAAAATCCTTGCAAATACTTTCAATATCTAATTCTCCTCAATGTTGGCAGCAAGTAATTGTCTTTTCACAATCATATCTTGGGGGCTGGGGTTGTAGTTCAGTTATAGAGTGCTTGCCTAGCATGTGTAAGGCATTCGATTCAATTCTCAGCACCACATATAAAAACATAAATGAAAAATAAAGCTACATCCACAAGCAAAAGAGTATTTTTAAATATCATATCTTGGTCTTTGTGTGACCAATACATTTTTATTACCTCCTGAATGTTAAGAAATTCTGGAAAATTTTATTTTATTTTTTTTTAGCAAGGATTCACTCTGTTCATGTTTAATATGCAGGTCCTGGACTAATTTTAGCCGATGAAGCTCCAATATGAGCTAAATTTTCATAGTCTTTTTTGAAGTTGTATTATTATACTGAATTTATTAGATGCCACTGGGCTCCCAGTTTTCCATGCTGACTCTGCATAAAGTTTCCTCCGGCTCAGGCACTGAGTATCTCTTATTGGGACTTGGTGTCCCAAGACTGCTGAGATAAAGAGATTTCCCTGGAAAGACTAGTGTTTTACAGGATTGTCCTAATGGTACTCTCTCTAGCTGCTCTGGTATCTAAGAGTGAAAGAAGGCAGTTTTATACCAGAAGGAACAAATGCTCTTTCTGCCATTGATTGTCCATTGTAGCAGGATTCCTCTTACCAGTTACATGTGATTATGGACTCATATCTTGTGTAAGAAAAGAGAATATCAGACCTTCAGGAGCTTTGGTGGCAAATTGTTGTTTGGTCAAGCTCTTCCCCACGTGTGGGCAATAGAAATTACATATTAGGCTAGGCTATTTGTTGAGATGGAATCCCCCTACTAGTAGTTCTCACTTTCCCTAACATACTCGAGTAAGGGAGATAAATTGCAGACTAATTGGAATGGAGAGGATCCTGGGCTCTACTGATTCTTATGGGCTTCTTATGGTCTTTCTTGTCAGTGCTATATCTTGGTATGTCTTAGGGGAAAGAGAATCTCAGGCTCTCAATGAAAGAAGATTATTTCTCTTGTCTACATAGTGTTATCTAGGTTCCAGATAGTTACATTCTTCCCTTAGTTACTACTTGTACTGGAAGTACAAAAATTGTGTTGTGGATGGAACGAATTGTCAAACCTGAAATATCTGTTTTACTAGATTGCTGGTTATGAAATACAAGGTCTAATGTATCTCGTCAGTTTGGTGACAGAATACAAGATGTCCTGCAACTGTATCATTTCTTTAGCTGTGTATTTCAAAATGAAATAACTTTTTTCTTACCAGCATTCATAGTCCTGCTTGGTTTCCTCCTTATTTTTCTAGGTTTCATCATTTTACTTAAGGAAAGAAGCAGAAAGAAATGTATCTATGCAATCTTTTTGATTTTGGACACAGGAACTCTGACTTGGTGAAAACAAGTCAGGCAAGCAAAAGTAGAGGTAAAGCATTCATTAGTGATTTTCTTTAAGAAAGACACACACCAACTAGAGAGCCAGCTAGAGGCTGGCTCCCAGAACAAAGACAGATAGTTAATTTTATTTATGTTGAAGAGCTATTTGAAAGGTCTAAAGTGTAGGAATGATGATTGGCTTTATGTACATTTCAAAGATGTGTTTTTCTTTTCCAAAGTAGACAATTTACTCTCAGGAAGTTGTGGTAAGAAGGTCGTCCTGGAGCCAAATGTTAATTTTACATATCAATGCTGAATTCTGTAAAAACATCTCTGATTTGTGCTAAGGATAAGTATCTGAAGTTGTTAAGAGAACACACAGGTTGGAAATGAACAAAACACAAATCATGGTAAATTAAAAGTTCAAGGCCTGGGGAATTTGCCATTTTCATGGCTCCTCAACAGTTTTTATTCTTTATGTTATTCATTCTTTGACAGTAGTGGCAATGTTACCAAAAGTACTGTTCTTGTTCCTGATGCCAATCCAATAATTAAGACATGGTTTTGAGTAAAAGAATAAAGAAGTGTTATTGCTTTACTAGCAAAGGAGAAGAATATGGACTCCTGTCCAAGAGGCTTTGATTCTGCCAGGGAAAACCAAGGGCTTTTCAAGGGGCTCTTCAAAGGATATATTCCATGTGTGCCCTTATAGGGGGTTCCAGGTGCACCCCCATGGTATGTTGAAATTCACTTGTTAATTTAGGAGATAGGTACTTTATAGATCTGTAGGTGGCATCTCCTTCCTGTGGTGGGTATGGACTCAAGGACCTATAACTTGGTCTAGTATGGAAAAACATAATCTTCTTCCCCATCCCCAGGTTAGGGAGGAGGAGAGGGAGAAAAAGAAAAGAACAATATGTATCTTTCAAAGTAAGCAAGAGGGATATATTCAAAAGACAAAGTAGACCATTTTTACAGAAAGAACACCTTGGCCTAATGATGGACGCAAATAAGATTGTTTGAGATAGGGTAGATAAGCCACATACCAAGCTTCTATAACAAATAAGCTATGAATAATAGTGAGAAAGCAAGCAGGAAAAAAAAAAACTTATACTCTCTCTGTTAGTCAGCTTTGTGTCACTGTGACAAAAAATAATATCTGACAAGGACACCTTAGAAGAGAAAAAGTTTATTTTGCCTCGCAGTTTTAGCAGTTCAGTAAATGATGGGTTGACTCTATTACTCTGAGTCCAAGAAGGGTCAGATCACCACAGTTAAAGGGAATGGTGGAAGAGCATTTCTCGATTCACAGCAGCCAAAAGCTAACAGAGAAAGAGAGGTAGAATAAGCTTCAGGGATGATGAATCCTTCTGGGGCATGCCTCCAGTAACTCAATTCTTCCAACCACATCTACCATGCATACAGTTACCACTCAGTCCATTCAAAATAGCATGCATTGATTAAGTTACAGCCTCACAATCCAATCAATCCCTCTGTGAATATTCTATATTTACATAGGAGCTTGAGGGAGCAACTTATATCAAAAGTCATAGCATTCCACATTTGGCCACCAAAAATTCATGTCTATCTCACAATATCAAATGCAATTAGTTCATCTCCAAGAGTCTCATTATCTTAGTTACAGCATTGTCTAAAAGTTCAAGTCCAAAATTTTACATGAGACCCAGGGCAAATTGTTTTCTGGGAGCCCCTGTAAAAATAAAATCAAATTGCATATATCCAATATACGATGGCGCAGAGTAAATATTTCTATTTGATAAAGAAGGAATAATAACATAAAAAGAAAAGATGGGGCCAAAAGAAGACCAAAACCCATCTGGGCAAATAAGTCCTGCAGTTGCACATCTGGCCTCTGGGGCACGAGATGGAGAAATGTGTTCTTCAAAGGGCTTTAGAAGAACTGCCACATTGGTAGCACTCATGGCTTCTTGGACATAAGTCTTACAGCATCCAGCTGTTTTCTCAGCAGACAGTTTACTGGCATTTCTTAACTCCTGGGGTCTCCATTCCAGCTACAGCTTCACCTCCACAACTGCATGCATCACTTTCTCAGGATTGGCCCAGAGGGATTCTGATTCAGTTACACCTTTTTCTGACCTCCCCAGGCCTTCTTTTGAAATATTAGTGGAAGCCTCTATGACCCCTTATCTCTGGCATTCTGTGTTCCTATGGAACTAATATCACATGGATAACACCAAAGTTTTCCACCAGTTAAAGTAGTAGCTGACCACTCTAATATAATGGCTACAGTGCCCTGTGAGTGCCCGGACAGCTGAGTAAAATTACTACCTAGGCCCCTTTGTGCAAGAAAGTTGCTCCCGGGCTGGGGATGTGGCTCGAGCGGTAGCGCGCTCGCCCGGCATGCGTGCGGCCCGGGTTCGATCCTCAGCACCACATACCAACAAAGATGTTGTGTCCGCCGAGAATTGAAAAATAAATATTAAAAAAAAAAAAAGAAAGTTGCTCCCAAGGTCTTTTAAGAAAATATTTTTTTTTTTTTTACTTTTATAACAGGAAGCCTACAATGGATGTATTGTGACAATTTTGAGATGCCCTTACGCCTTCTTTATTATTGTTTTTTAATTACTTAAAATATTGTTAGTATCTATGGTCTCTTCAACAATCACAACTTCATTAGCCCCAGTTTCCATAAAGATGCATGTTCAAATCCTCCCTCTCTGCTTTTTGCTGCTTATCCTCATGATAAACCTGGTTAAATACTGCCAGAAATATACTTACCTTTTCCTAAATGTTGTGTTGCCTTCAAATTTCCTCCACCAGATTAATCACTTCATCATCTTTAAATTTTTCCTCACAAAGCTTCAGGAGATGGATAAAATATAAACAAATTCTTTGCCAGAATGTAACATGTGTGGCCTTTATCCCAATTCCAAATTGAGTCCTCTCTCTTCTCTGAGACCTCATGAGCACTGTCTTTATGGTTTTCATTCCTATTGACATTGTGTTCTTCTGAGTTTGCAACAGAATTGCACCCAAAGCTCCACTTACAAGTTTCTGAAGTTTCTCTAGCCTGCATCACCAAACTTTTACAAACTCCTCCCACACATCAGTTCTTATGGCTTCAGAACCACACAGTCAGGTTAGTCACAGCAACAATGCCACATCTGAGTACCAATTTCTGTGCTATTTAACTTTTTGTCCCTGTGACCAAAATACCTGATCAAAACTACTGAGAGATAAAATTTTTATTTTTTTCAAGTGTCAGAGGTTCAGTTTGTGATAGGCTGACTTCATTGCTCTAGGCCTGAGTGTGAGACAGAATATCTATGTTTGAAGCAGAAGGTATGGTAGAGGAGTGCTGCTTCATTCATGCTGGCTAGGAAACAGAGAGACAATTAGGGAAGTGGGCTGCAGGCAACCCCAGTCCTTTCAGGGCAGACTTCCAGTAATCCTTCTCCTCCAGCCACACCCTACTTGTGTAGAGTAATTCACAGTTAATGTTTTCAAATTAGGATGGACTAATTAGGTTTTAGGTATTGTAGTTTAATCACTTCCCCTCTGAACATTTCTGCATTAACACAGGAGCTTTTGGAGGATACCTTATATCCAAATCATATCTTATTTTAATGGCTGTCAGGCCATGAGATCATCCCAGTAGTACATTACCCTTTTGTCTCTAGGTCAACTATCTCATTATCAAAACAGGAAGATATTACATGATTTTAAATACTTGTTCATGTGTATTTATCATTTATGACAGTACCTTGATAATAACAGGCTCTAAGAATATTTTAAATAAACTACAGTAATTAATGCATAAAAGTGCATGAGCACCACATGATTACATTTATAGGTAGAATCTTAAATTATTTCATGGAATTTGATTGTAAAATCATGGTTTTCAGAGGACAGGGAGAATGGGGAATAAAAAGGAATAGGGAACTTTTTTTTAAAGAGAGAGTGAGAGTGAGAGAGAGAGAGAGAGAATTTTTTAATATTTATTTTTTAGTTTTTGGCAGACACAACATCTTTGTTTGTATGTGGTGCTGAGGATCGAACCAGGGCTGCACGCATGCCAGGCGAACACGCTACCACTTGAGCCACATCCCCAGCCCGAGAACTTTGATCAATAGATAATATGTTACTGAAAGATAGGGCAAGAGTTTCTCATTTGCTTTGCACATTAAGATGATTATAGATGACAACAAAGTACACCACATTTCAAACAAGTAGAAAAAATATTTTTGAATATGTTTTTCATAAAATGATAAATGTTTGAGGAGATAGATATATTTATATATGTATGTAGGGTAATAATATCCACTTCATTCTACTGTCCTTCCTACACCCATACCTCCTCCCCTCCCTTCCCCCCGCCCATCTAGTCCAAAGTATCTCTATTTTTCCCTAGAACCCTCTCCCTTATTGTAAAGTAGCATCTGAATATCAGAGAAAACATTTCACATTTGTTTTTTGGGGGATTAGCTTATTTTACTTAACATGATATTCTCCAGCTCCATCCATTTACTGCAAAAGTCATCATTTCATTCTTTTTAAAGGCTGAGTACTATTCCACTGTGTATTATATACCACATTTTTTATCACCATTCATCTGTTGAAGGCACCTACTTTGGTTCCATATTTTAGCTGTTGTGAGTTGAGCTGCTATAAAAATTGATGTGGCTGCATCACTGTACTATGCTGATTTTAAGTCCTTTGGATATAAATCAAGGAGTGCAATAGCTGGCTCAAATGATGGTTCCATTCAATGTTTTCTGACCAATCTCCATACTGCTTTCCATAGTAGTTGCATCGATTTGCAGTACCACCAGCAATGTATGAGTGTACCTTTTCCCCCACATTCTTGTCCACATTTATTATTGCTTGTATTCTTGATAATTGTCACCAAATAATAATTTAATTTTACATTTCATGGCTGTAGAAAAGCAGGGACAAACTAATTTCAAAATGAGTCGAAGACAATGAATATTTTAGGCAAGAGCTAAAATTAATGAAATTGAGAATTATTTTTAAAAAAACAAAGGAACAATGCAAAAGTGAGTTTGTTCTTTGAAAATAGAAACAAAGTTGATAAGCAGCCCAAACAAAAGAAGACCCAAGTCAAGAAAATTATAATTAATTTATTTTTATTATTATTATAATTTATATTTATTATTATTGACCTAATTAATTTATTTTTTTGGCATTAAGTTTTTTGAGTTCTTTATATAAACTGGAGATTAATGCTCTATCTGAGGTGCAGGTGGCAAAGATTTTCTCCCATTCTTTAGGTTCTCTCTTCATGTTGTTGATAGTTTCCTTTGCTGAGCAGAAGCTGCATATGTTCCTCTCACTGGTGTGGTCAATTAGTTGCTCAGCTACCTCAGTCGCGGGGGTGGTGGGGGTGGGGGGTTTGTTAGAGACAGGGAATCAATACACCAACTCCAGGAGCTGGTGAGAGAACTGGCTGGTGACAAACCTCAAGTCGACATCCAGTAGCTCAGTTTATTTTTGAAATGCACACAACTGTTATAGGGTTTGAGTGGGGTGTGCCCATCAATTATACATAAGCAAGACAATATCCATAAGCCAATCATCTTCTGCCTAATGTAACCCCACTGTGAGGAAACTCTAAATATTGCTGTCATGGTGGAAAGCAATCTGGAAGGGTCTTTGTCCCTAAGGGAGGAGGCTTACTGAGTCAGGGATTTCATGCCCTGAAGCCCCTGCCTCTCTGTTTCCTGGCACTTCTGAGCTGCTCATAGCTGCTAGCTGCAACTGAAAGTTATTACAACAATAAGCTTTTTAATTTGAATCTATCCCACTTGTCAATTGTTGATTTTACTTCTTGCACTTTAGGAGTCTTGTAAAGGAAATCTGATCCTAAGCCCACATGGTAAATATTTGGAACTATTTTTCCTTCTGTTAGGCACAAGGTCTCTGTTCTAGTGCCTGAGTCTTTGATTCACTTCAAGTTGAGTTTTGTGCAGGGTGAGAGATAAGATTGTAATTTCATTTTGCTATATATGTATTTCCAGTTTTCCCAGCACCATTTGTTAGAGTCTATCTTTTCTCCAATGCGTGTTTTTGGTATCTTTGTTTACTATGAAATAACTGTACTTGTGTGCATTTGTCTCTGCAACTTCTCTTCTGGACTATTGGTCTACGTGTCTGCCTTGGTGCCAATACCATGACATTTTTGTTACTATGGTTCTGTAGAATATTTTAAGGCCCGGAATTGTGATGCCTCCTGCTTTGACTATTCTGAGTCTCTTATTTTCCACATGAATTTCATGACTGCTTTTTCCTGTTCTATGAAGTATGTCATTGGGATTTCAATAGGAATTGTATTAACTTTGTATAATGCTTTTGGAAGTATGGCCATTTTGATAGTATTAATTCTGCCTATCCAGGAGCATAAGAGATCTTTACATTTTCTAAGGTCTTCTTGAATTTATTTCTTTGGTACCCACTTATAACTGTGGAAGTGAACAAAGTTCAATATAAAAGTATCAGCAAAATTAAATCCCACAATAAACTGAAAAATATTATGTATATTATAAATGTTGTCACTTTTTAGAGAGTGTATTTCTTATTTCTCTATTAACCATTTTATACATAGTAAATCTTTATATAGATATTATAGTGATCACAAACTACATTAATCATTTTTTCTTGTTCTGTTAGAGATCATGTTTTCATTTCTTCTCTTCAATCACCTGAATATTATAATATTATAATTTTTAAAAAGTATTGACAAAAAGTCTGATTTATGTATGACCTTATTCCTCTTTGTATTCATTATATTCTGAATAGTTATAGGTTTGAATTTAAATTTTTTATCTATTTTTATTTCTTTAATACTTATTTTTTAGTTGTAGTTGGACTCAATACCTTTATTTTATTTAATTTTATGTGGTGCTGAGGAACGAACCCAGGGCCTCACACCTGCTAGGCGAGTGCTCTACCACTGAGCCACAACCCCAGCCCCAATTTTTTTTTTTATCTATTTTCTTAAGGTATATAGCCAACTTTGGTATAAATCAATATGGTATGATTACTTTAATATTTTTTGTAACTTCACCTTTCTGTACTCTGATAAGCATTCTGTTTACTTTTTGAAAGTTTGCTTTATACCCAGAAAATACAACAAGCTACTTCTTTTGTTTTGAAAAACATGCAAATATGTAACTGTTGAAATTAGCCTTGCTCTTGTTTAAGCTACTGCTTTGCATATCTTAGGACTTAAGTCACCTATATTCAATTAATCTATGTAGACGTGAAATGTGGAAAATTAATTGGTGGCAGATGTGACCTAAAGTGCTTTCAGTTTCCTCCAAACTTTCCAGTTGCACAGTTTCATTATTTAACTTGAAATGTGGGAATTTAAAAATAGCTTAATACCCTTTTATTAAAATAAACATTTTAAATAATTAAAATTATATTGAATGACCTGTGCTATACAAGTTACTGCTTTCCTTCTTTATTCTCTATTGGGTCAATAAGAGTAGAGTGTGATCATCATGGATTATTATGCAAATTTTTTAATGTTCAATGTCTTAAATAATCTAGTATTCAGTATTCAGATCTAATATGCCTATTTTTGCTGCAGTCTGGCTGGGCACAAAATCACGATCCACTCAAGCAGGAACAAACTTTATTTTTTGAAACTGCCGCCAATGTCCAGTATGTGCCCGGGAAGATTTTTTGATCCACCCACACGGCCTCCTCCCGGAACCGCCAGAGACAGCTCCTCCCCCGGAACTCCCTCCTACTGTACTTCCCCAACCAATGGGAACTCTCCAGGAGTCCTGTAGCAGGCCTAGGTGAACAGCAGGAGTCCAATATCCGTATGAATGCAAATCTTAATATAATCATATCATCTCAATGGCTAGCTGGAGTCACCTTTCAACCAAAAATGCCATGTATCATATACTTGGCTCTTAGCATCTCCCCCCTTCTGTTTAAGTAACAAGCAATCTGGCTAGGGACCGTGTCTGTTAGGTTTGCCCAATTCAACATATGGTTCTTACCCGTCATCGGAAAACTGACTTTTAGGCGTCAGCCTCCTGTCTTAGGTTGATACCACTGCAATTGGATCATACCCGTCACTGACTACCGGTCCAGCATATAGCNNTCTTTCTTTCTTTCTTTCTTTCTTTCTTTCTTTCTTTCTTTCTTTCTTTCTTTCTTTCTTTCTTTCTTTCTTTATATTTCTGTGGTGCTGAGGATCGAACCCAGTGCCTCATAACACAATGAATCCCAGCCTAAGTGTAGTGATAATATTTTTTCTCATTTTTATGTTTTTATTAGTGCATTATAGTAATATAATATTGAGTTTTATTTTGACAAAATCATACATACATGTAATATAATTTGCTACGTTTCAATCTCTAGTACTTCTTTCCTCCCCTCTTCCTGCCTCCTTTTCTCCTTCTCTTCTTTCTATTTATTTATGTTTTTTTTAACTTGTGTTTTATAGATATACATAAACGTGAACTTCATTCTGCTATATTCATACATGTTCATAGCATAATTCAGTCAATTTCATTCCACTGTTTCTCCTTTTTTCTGTCACTCTTCCCTCCCCCTTAATCCCCTTCCTCTAATCTACATATTGCCCTTCTATTTTCATGGAATTCCCCATATTTTTCCCCTTAATATTTTTTAAATAAAATTTTCTGGCACTTTCTTATATAAGAAAATATACTAAATGATGTTACTGATATTTTGGATTTTTGCCACCTTTATTGTCTTTTCAAGTGTTTTTTAGGCCATTCAGAAATGTCAGTTTCCTCAGAGGTAATAAGATTGCTATAAAAAAAAGCAATTACTCATGGTTCAGACTCTATACAGTAAAGCTTTAAAGAAGTAGGTCCTTTTGATGGTTTATCAATTCACAATATTCTTTCTCTGTAAAATAAGTTTTGCACATAAAGACAATTCCATTATTAATACTTTATCTTGTTTGATTAACTAAAAGTTGATATAATATATTTGTTGAAGAAAACTGACATTAGACCACAAAGCAGTTTTATTTTGGAGATCTACATAGCTCAATTTCTTCAACCATTCAAAAGTTGACATATCTTTAATTCATATGTAAGAGTAACTAAAATATCAATTTAGCAGATAGAATTATCAAGACAAGTAGTATAAACAAAGTCTCTATTTAAAATAGACTTTCCAATATTTTCATAGACTCATCACTTTCTGTATAATGACCCAGCTAGCTATTTAATTATAAAGAGGATAACCATATTCAAAGTTAATTCATTTTGCTTACATATACAAATCACCATTTCAAAAATCCAAACATACTTCATGGATATAAAAAATGACTTTTCTTTAGAAACAAATAAATTTTACAAAGATAGTCAAAATTCTTAGTTTGTAAAAAGTTATTGATGTCATGTGATTTTACAAAATATGTCAAATATATAAGAAAAACTTGAAGACATAATTCTTTTCTATATATATAGAAAAGTAGCTAATACAATAATTCCTCACTGTCAAAACAAAAATTTAAGCAGCATGTTACTTCTACTGTTACTTTCTTCAATATGAAAAATTAGTGCTAGTTGATGAGGTCTTTGGATAAAAATACCAGAGAATGTATGTGGAAGAATTAGTAGTATAACAAATCAATTGTTCCCCTCAGAACACAATATTTAGTTCATTCAAAGGTCATTAATAAATTCTATAACCAATGGATGAAATACTAGCTGGTAACTATATTATTATAGTAAGCCAAATGGACATCACTTTCTTATGTTCATGTATTAATAGACGACCAGTATAACTCCACATCATGTTCAATCACAAGAATTAGATAGTAATTAGAGTAAGTCATATCCCACATATGTGTAATAAGTCAAAATATACTCTACTGTCATGTATATCTAATAAGAAGAAATAAAAAAGAAAAATAAATGAATAAATAAATTGAAGGTCATAAGTGGAGATATACACACACACACAAAAACACAAACACAATACAGGGACTAAGCAGTATTCACCTGAATAAAGTGATTAGCCTGGACATTATTAGGATTAGAGCAATCAGACATATCACATGTAATGTGTTACTGTTTTGACGCAGTATGGAGTACAGAATATTGCGATTATAGTAATTTAATGAAAAATGTTGAAGTTGAATCTAATCTAGTTACTACATACATGTAACTTCCAAATGAAAAAATCATATAGAAAAAGAAGAATATAATAACCTGTGCTACTAAATAGTTATACATACAAAGGACCTATGCATCTTATTAGAATGATTTCAGTAGGTATGTGATAAATACCAAGAACCTACATTTCTGACAAGTTTCCCAATTGATGTAGATAACATTAGTTTCTATGACACATTGAGAAATACACATTAAAAGATAAGAACAATGTACAAATAATTCTAAAATACAAGACAATCTGCTTGATTACTGGTCTCCACAGTGGCATGAAAACAAATAGGGACAAAATTGTTCAATGTTAAAGTGACTTCAGAAACCTCAAAACCAAATGCATTATGAAGATTTTGCATATTGTTGAATAAAATAAATCAATTTTTTGAAACGTTATAGAGATAATTGGTGATGACTACATACATTTGCTATTGGGATTTATCTTAAATTTTGTTAGAAGTGATCCATTACATAAAAATATCGTTTTGAAATAAGCATACAGGAATATATAGACACATAATGTGATATTACTGGAGACTTGCTTTAATATGCATCAGCTTTATCTAGATAATGGATATTATGTTTTATATAATATACTTTCTCATGTACAATATATTTATGAAAATAATCAATAGAAATTTTCAAAAGACATTTTTCATATTTAAGAAATAATAAGAATTTCTAGTGAGAGTCCCATATGTTAATGTTAGAAAAGTAATTTATTTTTATATGACATTTTATTTATTATTATGCATTGAAAATTTTGCATGCATGTTTACAAAGCAAATATTTAATAAATGTGTCCTCTGGACCACTGTTCACTGGTATGAACAGATGGACTTACAAGAATATTTTAGACATAGAAAAATTAAATTTCAAATCTTTAAGGAACAGGCACAGTCATAACATCTGCCAAAATAAGTCTTATTAGTAGGTTCATACATCATGAAAAAGTGAAATTTATCCCTAAAATGCAAGGACAGTTCAACTTAAAAATTCAATTAATGTTAACACTATAATAATAAAATGAGTGACAATTATGTTTTGGATGTGAATTGTCCCACAATCGCTCATGTGTTGAAGGCTTAGTCAGAGCCTTCACTATTCAGAGGTGAATCATGGAAGTTGTAATCTCATCAATTGAGTAATGTATTAATGAATTTATAATTTAATGGGCTATTGGGACATGGTGGAAACATTCGGACTGGAGTATCAGTGGAGGAATTAGGCCAATTGAGAATTGAGAAATGCCCTTAAAAAATATATTTTATTACTGGACCCTTGCTCTTGTTCTTGTCCTAACTGCCATGAGGTTAACATCTTTGCTCTACTATTCTCTCCCTATTGTGATATTTGGCCTCATAGTGGCCCAGAAACAGTGGAGCCAAATGACCATGGACCAAAACGTCTGAAACTGTGAGCCAAAATAAACATTTCCTCTTCTAAATTTTCTCTCTCAAATATTATTTTCATATGATATGAAAGCTAACACATATAATTTTAAAACTACATTATCATCTCAATAAATGCAAAAAAATGCATTTGATAAAATTCACCACCCATTCATGATAAAAATGCTCAACAAACTAGGAACAGAATGAATTATACCATAATAAAGGTCATGTACCACATGAAAAGTTCACAGTTAACATCATACTCAATGGTAAAAGCTGAAATATCTTCCTCTAAATTAAAGAACAAGGCAAAGATTTTTCCACTTGTATTCAATATAGTAATGGGAATCTTAGCCAGAGCAATTAGGCAAGAGAAGAAAACAAAATGCATCCAAATTGAAAAGGAAGAAGTAAAACTGTTTCTACATCATATGATTCCATATGTAGTAAGACCTAAGGAATCTACAAAGAAAAGCAAAACAAAGCAGCATAGAATTACAAGTAATAAATGAATCCAGTAAAGTTTAAGGATACCAAAACTATATGGGAGAATCAATTGCATTTTTATATACTAGCAATGAGCATTATATTTAAGGAAATAATCCTATTTGAAATATCTGCATTAAAAAATAAGATACATAGGAATAAAATTAATGTAGTGAAAGACTCATAAATTGAAACTTACAAAGCATTTATGAATAAAATGTAAAAGATATAAACAAATGGAAAGACATTCCACATTCATGAATCAGAAGAATTATTATTCTTATCAATAGTGCCCAGAAAAATATAGAGATTCAATTCAGTGGACCCTGAATACTTAGAACAACCATGGGAAAGAAGAACACTGCTGGAGGCATCACACTTCTTGATTTAAACATATATTACAAAGCTACCCTAGTGAAAAAGAATGGGACTTGCATAAACACACAAATATAGACCAAAGGAGAAGAAAAGAAAGCCCAGAAATGAGTCCATGTGTATGTAATCAAATGATATTTGACAAAAATGCAAAGAAAGCACGTGGAGAAATGCAGTCCCTTAAACAACAAGGTGTTGGAAAATTGGATATCCTTATATAAAAATTAAACTGGACCCTTGTCTCATACCAAACACAAAAATCAACTCAAAATAGATTAAAGATTTAAATGCAAGTTCTGAAATGTAACATTTCTGGATAAAAACTGGGAAAAAAAACTTCATAAAATACATCTTCAAAATTAATTCTTAGATCTGACTCCAAATTCACAGATAATGAAAGAAAAACTAGACATGAACAACTATGTAAATTAAAAAGATCATGCACAGCAAAACAAATATTTAGCACACTGGAAATGAAATGTATGAAATGAGAGTAACTATGTGCAAATAACTTGTCTGAAAATGGATTAATATCCACAATATGTCAGGGACTTCTTCAACTACAGAGCAAAATAAATAATTTGATTTAAAAATGGGCAAAGACTTGGGCTGAGGCTGGGTCTCAGCTGTAGCGCACTTGACTGGCTTGTGTGAGGCACTGGATTTGATTCTCATCTCAGCATATAAATAAATAAAGTAAAGGTCTATCAATAACTAAATAAAAATATTTTTTAAAAATGGGCAAAGACTTGAACAGACATTTATCAAAAGAGAAATAATAAATGGTGGACAAGTGTGTGAGACATGTTCAACATTACTAATCAATGGGGAAATAAAAATTGACCTAACCTCATAGTTATTACAATAGATAGTATTTTTGAAAAGAATATAAAGTTGAAAAAATAGAGAAATTGCTAACCTTGTACATTGTTGATAGGAATACAATTTAGAGTAGCCATTATGAGAAACATTATGGAGTTTCCTCAAACAATTAAAAATAGAACTACCATTTGACTCAACAATCCAAATACTGGTTTCATCCAAATGAAATTAAACCAATGAAATCCCATGTTCATTGAAGAACTATTCATAATCGCCAAGAAATGAGTATACGTTATGTACCTATCAACTGATGAATACATAAGGAAAATGTGGAGTTTACATAAACAAAATACTATTAAGCTTTAAAAAGAAGGAAAACCTGTCATTTCCAGCAACATGAATTAAACTGGAAATCATTGTATTAATTAAAATAAGTAATGCACAGAAAGTCAAGGATCCCCATAAATCTCACTCATATGAGGTATTTAAATATTTTTTTTCTCATAGAAACAAAGAATAGAATTAGAGTTCCCAGAGTATGTATTTTTTTGGGGGGAATGTATTATGAGAGTCTGATGAATGGAGTAGTAAGTTACAGTTAGACTGGAGCAAGAAGCTTTGGTATACTATTGCGTAGTAGGGTGATTTGGAATTAATGCTGATGTACTCTACATTTCAGATAGCTAGAAGAAAGGATTTTGAAAGATTTTGCCACAAAAAAATGATAAATACTTGAGAAGATAGATATGTTTAGACTGATTGAGTCATTTTATATATATATATATATATATATATATATGTACACTAGTATTGAAAATTACATGGTATCCCATTAATATGTACTCTTTTTTATGTTTTATATATCAGATAATAATAAATTAAAGAATGATACAAGAATATAATCTCATTAGAAATATCATTAAAATAATAAAATATTATGAATAAATTTAACCAAAGAGGTAAAATATTTGTAAACTGAAAACTATTAAACACTCATGAAATAATTGAAGACAAAAACAAATGGGAAAAAAGTCATATCCATGATTTGGAAGAATCAATAATGGCAAACTTTCCACACTATCAAAAGTGATCTACAGACACAATGCAATCTTTTTAAAAAAATCCTAAAATTCACATGGAATAAAAAAATCCCCAAGTAGCTAAAGCATTCTTGAACAAAAACAAAACTAGAATCACCACCCTTCTGTTTTTTTTTTTCAAATTATATTATACAAGATGCAGAAATAAAAAAAAATATGGCATTGCTATGAAAACAGACATAGAACAATGAATGAAACAAAATAGAATGCTTTCAAATAAATGCACACTTGTATATTCAACTAATTAAAAAAACTTGCTATGAGTTCACAATGTAAAGTATATGGAATACTATTGTGTAAACTAAAATATTCACATGTTGAAATATAGACTATTATGTTATATCATATATAAAACAACACAAAATAGATTAAAGATTTTCTGCAATTAGAAAACTACCAACATAAAATAAAGGAAAAGCTGCCTTCTTTTGATCATTAAAATTATTCCTTTGGTGTAATAATAAAAACACAGGCAACACAATAAAATAATAGACAAAAAAATGCAAAATGTATAGCAGCCTGAAAAATGTTGCCAGTAGAGGAAATAAGTAACAGAGTGAAGAGGCAATATAGACTGGGAGAAAATATTTACATATTCTAAATTGAATAGCTGATTAATATCCAAAATATATAAAATTGAGTGACAAAGTAGAAATGATAATAACTATAATAAGTTAATTAAGATTTAGGAAAATGATTGGAATATATTTGTATTCAATGGCCAATAGGTAAATGAAAATTACTATTAATCAAGGAAATGTACTCAAAATTACAATGAGTTATCACCTTGCATTTCTAAGATAGTTATTATAAAAAAGCAACAACTAAATGTCAGGTTAAAAAGAAATAAAATATGTATAAAGAAAAAGAAAGTCTTAACAGACCTATAATGAGTAGCAAGATTGAGTCAGTAATAAAAAATCTTCAATCAAAGAAAAACCTAGAGCAAGATATCATTACTGCTGAAAGTTATTGAACATTGGCAGAAGGAATAATATTGATTTTCTCAAATTATTTCCAAATATTGTAGAAGAGGAAATTCTTCCAATGCCAATCTAAGAGGCCCTGTTAACAAAAGCAGACATGGACACAACAAAAGAAGAAATTTACAGGCCAATATCTGTGATGAATACAGAAGCAAAACTTCTCAACAAAATATTGGTAAAGCAAATATTATAGCACATTAAACAGAATATTCACAGTGACCAGCTGGGATTCATCCCAGGGATTAAAGCATGTTTTAACATAGGCAAATCAATAACCATGATATACTACATTGATTGGATGGAGGAAGAAAACTACATGATCATCCCAATAGACACACAAAAAGCAATAGATAAAATTCAACTTCTTTTCATGGTTAAAAACTATGAAAAAAAATAGGTACAGTGGGAATGTTCAAAAACATAATAAAAGTCACATATAATAAGACCACAGCTAACATCATACTGGAAAAGAGAAAAACTGAAAACTTCCTAAGATATGGTAAAGGACATTTAACCAATTTTACCAATGTGATCCAATATGGCAATGGAAGTCTCAGAGCAATCAAGCAAGAGAAAAAAACAAGGGATCCAATTCAAAAAGAAGGAAGTTCAGTTTTCAGAATTTGCAAATGACATGACATTATACCTACAAACCTCTAAGACCTCTAAAAACAGAATCAATAAACAAATTTGGCAGTTTCAGTATAAAAAAGCAGCATATGAAAATGAATACCAACAAATGGTAACAAACCATGACACAAATGAAGAAACAATACAATTAGAATAGGTACAAAATAAAATACTTAGGAATAAGTTAAATAATTTAAGAATAAATTTAATCACAGATAAAATATTTCTGCAATGTTAACTATAAATCATTAATAAAAGTATTGCTAAAAACATACAAACATTGAAAGATGTCCCGTGTTTGTGAATTTGGAAGAATTAACATTGTAAACATATCCATAGTTCCCAGAGTATTCTACAGATTAAATGTAATCCATATAAAAGTATTGGTGATGTTCTTCACAGAAAAAAAGGTAATTTTGTATGTAACCACACACACATACACACACACACACATACACAAACGATATAGCAAGAGTCCTGTATATAAGGAACAAAGTAGAAGATATTAGGACACCTAACTTGAAAATATTCTATAGATCTCTAGGAACTATATCAGCATGATATTGTCATAAACACAGAAACACATCAATGCAACAAAATATAGTCTAAAATTAGACCCCAAATCTGTACCCAACTGATCTTAAAAAAAATTGTTTCTAAGAAAATAGATTGGGGAAAGAGGAGTCTCTTCAAAAAATGATGCTGGAAAAATTGCATTTTTCACATGCAGAAGAATAAGAAGAATAAAACCTATTTCTCACCATAAAAAGGAACTTAAATTAAAGACTAACCCTGAGTCCTGAATCTATGACACTTCTGAATTAAACATTAAAGAATTACTTTAGGATATTGGAATGAGTAAAGATTTTTTTTTCTCTCTCTGTGTGTATAGTGCTAGGGATCCAACTCAATGCCACACACATGTTAAGATATTACTCTACCACTGAACTACATTCCCAGCCCAGAGTGTGTGTGAAAATATTTATATATTAGAAAAAATATATATATGCATATATATACATATATATACACACACAACACACATGTATATTAAATATACATTTGTATGTATATATATAATACATAACTAAAACATGAGTGTATATATTTTTAAATATATGTAAATATATATATACATAAATATACACACACATATATATTTAAAAACAGTAACTGAAGCCAAAAAAAATTACATTGAACTAAAAAGTTTCTACACAGCAAAGGAAACAACAGAGTGAAAGAAAACCTATAGAATGAGATAATATATTTGAAAATTATAAACATAATAAGGGGTTAAATCCAGAGTATATAAGAAACTCCAAAAGCTCAATACAAAAACAAATAAACCATTTGAAAAAAAGTGGGCAGTAGGCCTAAATAGACATTTCTTAAATAAATATACAGATAAGTAAAAAATGTTCAATATCACCAGTCACCATAAAATTGCATATCAAAACCGTATTGAGCTATTACTTTGTTAGTGTGACTATTAGCAAAATGACTAAAAATAATGAGTGCTAGTGAAAATATGGACTGAAATGAACCCTTATACACTGTTTATAGGATCATAATTAATACAACCAGTATGGAAAAACAGTATAAATATTCTCCAAAAATATTAAAAATAGAACTACCTTATAATTGATTCCAATACTAGATACACATCCAAAGGACTTGAGATTAGTATGTCAAAGAGACATCTATACTCCAATTGTTATTGCTGCACTATATACAATAGCCAAGAAATGGAAACAGATTCTAAGTGCCCATCAAATGATTAATGGATAAAGAAAATATACATATAAATATATGATATTATTCAGCCATAAAAACTGAAATATTTTCATTTGCTATAATACGGGTGTAATGAAAAACATGTTAAGTGAAATGAGCCAGACACAGAATGTGAATTCTGCATGATTTCCCTTACGTGTGGAATCTAAACATGTAGATATAATAGAAGTTGAGTGCAGAGTAATGGTTACTACAGTCTGGGAAATAACAAGGGAGGGTTGGATGGAAAAATAGTGGTCAATAGGTTCTAAGTTATAGTTAGAGAAATACGTTCTGGTGTTATATTGCACATTAGGATGAAGATAGATCAACATAACATGCTGTATGTTTTATTAAAAAAAACAGAATAAACTATTTTGAATGATTTCACCTCAAAGAAATGATAAATATTTGAAGAAAGAATATGGCTACCTTTATTGAAACACTACACAACATACACATGTAGTGGACAATCATATGGTACCCTATAAGTATATGATGTTTTTGGTACCAATTAAATGTATAAAAAATGTGAAATGTATACACAAACACACATATACATAATTAATATTTCGGCTGAATCAAATATTCAGTATTATAAAAGAGAATAATGTCACTCATGAAAACATAGATGAACCTGTAAAACACTATGTTAAATGAAATACTCCAGGCAAAGAAATTCATATATTACTTAATCTCACTTATATATGGAATCAAATTTAGGCATGCTCACAGAAACAGTTTAGAAGGGAGGTTACCAGAGGTCAGGTGGTGGATGAAATGGGGAGAGATTGCTGAAATGGTACAAACTTAAATTTATAAGATTAATAATTTCTAGAGATCTTATACAGCATGGGCACTCCATAATTAATATAGTACTTTTTCCTTGAAATCTGTTTAATAAGTAGACAAGTGTTCTCACCACATACACAAAAGTATTTAACTATGCTTGACTCTAGTGAGAATTTCACAAAATATACATTTATGAAAACATTATGTTCAAGACCCTAAACAAACACAATGTTTACTTATTATTTATACCTTGATAAAACTGAGAAAATAAATACTTTCTCAATCAGTATATCCTCCCTTTCCTATTGGAAATTCTTTATAAAAGCATATAGAAATTAGCTAGGTGCAACGGTGCACGTCTGTAATCCCAGAAGCTTGGGAGGCTGAGGCAGGAGGATCGTGAGTTCAAAGTCAGCCTCAAAATTTAGCGAGGCCCTAAGCAACTCAATAAGACTTTTCTCTAAATAAAATACAAAATAGTGCTTGGGATGTGGCTCAGTGGTTGAGTGTCTCTGATGAGTTCAATCCTGGTACCAAAAAATCAAATAAAAATATTAAAGGCAGACATACTGTTTTTAAATAATATAAGAATAAATTATGATGCTAAAAAGTAAATAAAATTAAATTTAAAATACAGCAAATTTATATTTGTAATTAAAAAGAAGTGTGTAATAGGAATATTACCTTTCCTCAACAAATAACCACAAGTAATTATAGGCATAGTTTTAGAAAATTTTAGAATTTTTTTCTATTGATCAAGAAATGAAAATTCATACTAAATTTGCAGAATTTTTTAAAAATTAAGAACACTTTTATAATTTATGCATCATAGCATTTTCACATTATGCATAAAATGAAAACATGAATAATATATATATATA
>NW_026000261.1:14478697-14492748 GCF_001458135.2 Marmota marmota marmota
TATATATATATATATATATTTTCCCAGTGATCTCCTATTGTGTAAAATCTGGCACTTAAGAGTATTTGATTTCAATACCAAAATGGAAGATGATGAAAGTCAAGAGAAAAATATATATATATATATATTCTAAGTGAATAAAATATGTTTCATCACAAGAGAATGACTGCCAGTTAAAAATATATTACCCTTGGTTGGGTTAGAATTTCTAGTGAAGCCAAGGAACCCATTCTCATTTTTCAAATTAGGCACAGTGAAAAAATTAAAGAAAAGTTTGAATTTTAAGATATCAAAAGCTTTGTAATAAACTAATATTCTCTGGATTTAAAGGAGAATATCATTAGCAAGACCACTTTTGTAACTTCGTCTATAAAATATATTTGCAAGCATAATTTCTAGTTATAACTATCTTCCAACATGTCCCTATACTACATCATAGTAAATTTCTGAAACTCACAGGCCATATCAGGGAAAAACAAAGAAAATGTTTACATATTAGTAACTCTTTGTTCAATGTGAGTAAAGGAGTATACCCTAAAGAAATCCTGTAAGGGTCTTTAAAGCATGAATAATTCTGAATTTAAAGCAAGAATATCCAGCTAAACAGGTTCTGTGTGTATTGTGAACATGCTTCTTAGAAAATAGTCTATTTCTCATCATGTGTTGTTCAACTTACCTGGCTGAAGAACATGAAGATATTCTTCTTAAAGTATTAGTATATGTCTTTAGTTAAGAAAGTACTTTTTCTAATTTTATTGTTTCATCCTACATGAAATGTTTAATAGGAAAATATCTTAGAGACAATCCAGTATAAATCCTTTGTTTTATAGAGGAGAAATTAAACTTTAAGGTTTTTTATTTTGTACCTTAAAAAAATGTCATAAAAGTAAATATCATATTGTCATGAATGTACACATAGTAACTTCAATGTGGGCTATGATATGTTTTCTAAAATGTGTAGTTTATTTTGTCATACAATTAATATGCACAATGTGTATCATTTCTTAGTTAAAACAAAACCAGGCTAAATATCAAAACCAGAAAATCAGCTTTATTTGAAACAATATAAAGAAAAGAAAAAGTTTGTTTTTTTTGGAAAGAACATTCATAATTGTGCCACAATTGTAACAAAAATATAGGTATTGGCAATATTTGTAAGCATTATTATGTCTATTCATGACCAGTCTCTGTGTTCCTTCATATTCTTCTTATCAATATACAGAAAAAGGAAGGAGGAAAACTTTCTCAATGATGCTTTTGAGATACATTGTTGACATAAAAAGGTCCTTCAGTTTCTATGGTAAACAGATCTCTAAAATCAGCAAAAAATGCGAATGTTATCTACAATTCTAACCACGAGTTTAGAAATACTATGTGATGACAGCTGATATGTGAGATATGGAACATCAAGTTTGTTTAACACTGATCACAGCTGCCTTTTCAACTTCAAATAAACCTGAGAGTTCTTTGTATTATTATCTTGAATTAATCTTTCAGCATTAAAGGAAATTGAATTTTGTGAGAATATAATTCACTTTATAGAATACACAAACTTTTTTCTTTTTGAATTAATATTTTGTTGTCTTTGTTCTCTCTTATTACATAAATATTCATTTTTTGAAAATAAAAATAGAGGGAGCCTTCAGGATTTGACTTCAATGGAATGAGCAATTATTCTGTTTTTTGGTCAGTAAGGAAAATGATTAATAATGGAATTAAGGAGATGTCTTTCCTATGCGTTATTACTATCTGTCCACAAGACATCATGAAAGGGGTTGGTAGCATTGAGGAAAACGGATAGTCACAAAGAGTATTTATATTAAATGTTCAGGATTATCATTTATATCCACATAATCAGCAACAACAATAAATGCATGGATCTATGCTAGGTAAGACAGGAGAAAATGTTTAATAACCCTTGCCCTAGTATAAGAAACATAAAATTGACACCTAGATGCAAGTATAACAATATAAACATTCATAACTAAGCAAGAAGAACTTAAAGGAGAATGGCAAAATGAAAATCATATCCCAAAGGCACTTATTTAAAAAGCTGACTTGCCCATGGGTAAAGTCAAATTTGTAAATATTTGCCAAATTTTTATCAAGTAATTTTAAACCATGCATGTACTTCTTTAATGTGGACTACCTTATTTGTCATATAACTGTATGTGAATTTAAAATACAGCATGATTAGTCTGGGATTGCATTTCTTTTGGAAGAATACTACAAATATAAAATTATTCCTAAATTTTAAAAGTTAGCAAATTGAGCTTTAGGGATGTTATATTATTTAACCAAAGTAAAATAGTTCATAAATTTAGAAAAGAGTCAGGATTTAAATCTAGGCCTACATGCCCACCAAGCTAGACTTCATAATAAATGCACATGGCTCATCTTCTAGATTATACCGAAGATTTCCATTAGGTGAAATAATTTATTTTGTTTTCTTCATTATTTTGTTTTTCATATCTATCAAACTTCCTGCTATATATTCATTTTTCACCAAATATTTGTTGAATGAATGAATTATCATTAAAGTATAAAACATGTAGGCTTTTAAGGAAAAGGACAAGGAAGAGTAACCCAAAGAGTAATTATACAGCACATGGTCCATCAAATACTAGTGGTAAGACACAGTTAAAAATAACATTCTCTGAACATATAGCAAATTAAAGTTTTAAAGTTAATATTCCCCAAGAGGGCTCTGATGTGATAGCAGGGGGGTTTGGGGAAAAAGAAAAAAAAGAAGCACATTGAAATAACAGAAATTATTGTAAAAAGAACCTGGAGGGATGACATTGGCATTGACTGCTTCTTTAAAAACTAATAATTTCTTTAGAAGAGCTTTAAATTTGCAAATGTTGCAAGTATTACCATATACCCAATGCCCAATTTCCCTTCTTATAGTATTAAATTACATTATCCTGGCATATTTTCCCAAACAGATCAATATTGATATGTTACAATTAACTAAAGTCCACATGTTTTTCAGATTTCCATAATTTTTACCCAATGTCTTTTTAGTAAGATTTCACCCAAAGTATAACATGAATTTTGTCAACATATCTCATTAAGCTCTTTTTGCCTATGATAGATTTACCAAATTCCCTAAATTTTGAAGACCTTGTCAGGTTTGTGGCATACTCATCAGGTATTTTGTAGACTTATCCTTAATTATGCTATGTCAAATGATTTGTTCATGATTAGACTGGGATTACATTTCTATTGGAAGAATACTACAAATACAAATACCTTCACCATTGTATTGTATCAAGCATAAATGTATGAATACAACTAATCACTGGTACTGTTAACCTTGTACACTTGACAAAGTTAGATTTTTTCATATTTCTTCACTCATAAAAGTCAGTCTTTGTCACTTCCTTACTTATATAATCTTTAAAAAAAAGACCCTACATGCAGCCACACTTAAGGAATAAGCTCCTTGAGTACAGTAAATCTGTGTAAACTATTTGGAGTTCTTCTAAATTGGACATTTCTCTAATCTTTCCCATTTATTTACATATTTATTCATTTATTCATGTTGTTAAAAACATCTGTATTTTTGTTGTATACTTTGAGTTATAAAATAATGCTAGTTTATTTTGTTAATCATGTTATTATAACTTTGGTCATTGGGAATGCTTCAAGTAAACTCTTGTGTCAATTTCAAACACACCATCAATGTGTGTGTGTGTTTTAATATTTGATTGTTGAAAATTCCCTTTTATTTTCTGTCATTGCACAATATTTCAGGATAATCTTTTATATTTCTTATCACAACCTGAAAATCAGCTATTTTATAGGTAAACCTTATTGTTTATTAATGATGGCACTAAAAATCAAATATGGTTATTGACTCTGGTTACTGATTTTGGTAATTTTTATTGATGTGTCATTATTTAAGCTCTTTTCAACTAGAAGATCAATTTTTGTATGTGTTTATATGCAACTATGTGTGTATATATTTTATAAATCCATAACTTTTTTAATACAGATTTTCATTTATATTAAACTAATAATTATTCCATAATTAGGTTTCAAATTTCAGTATCTTACTAAAACAATCACTCTAGCCTCTTATCTACGCTTATACTCCAACAGTAAGAACCAGTCAGTCATTATTTGATATCTATTTTCTTAATTATTCAATCTATTACACATTTATATTGGTTTCAAAATTTTTACTCCTGCGTTGCAGGTAGAACTTAGTGGTAGAGTGGGCCTGGATTCAATTCCAGCACTGCAAAAACAGACAAACAAACCACAGTTGTTCATCATTACTTCATATAAACTTCTCTATCAAATAAAACACAAAATATGACATACAAATATCTTCTAGAAAGGGTTCTTCAATTTGAAATAAAAGGACACTAGATATACATGTAAAGCCACATGAAAATATCCCTAGTAAAAATAAGTATGCTGAGTATGTGGATAGGTATAAAAGCAAAGATGAGTGCATCTTTGTTTAGAAAATCACATTTTATTTTCTGTAAGATTGAAAAGAAAATCCTGTGACATATAATGCAGCAATGGTAGTCATGTTAATACAAAAACATAATATTCACTGTGAATTCTCAAAAACATTTAAAAAATAACTAGCACCAATCCTTGTGAAACTTTCCTAAGACTGGAACAAGAAAACATTTCCTAATCCACTCTATGTGGCTAGCAGTACCCTGATTAGAAAGAGAGAAAAAGACTCTATGTGAAAATTAAAAACCGTTACTCCTGATAGATATTAATTTTTAAAAATCAACAAAATACAAACTGAATGCAACATTATATTAAAAGAATTATACACCATGATCAAATGAATTAATTCCTGGACTACAAAATTGGTATATCTTGGTAAAATCAATTAACATAGTATGCCACATTAAATGAGGGAAGAAAGAATGACACTGATCACCTCAATTGATTCTAGAAAAGATTTTAAAATAAACATCTCTTGATAAAAACAATAAAACAGGAATAAAAAGAAACTACCTTCATATAATAAAGTACATATATGGAAAAACAACACACAGCTACAGAGGCAAAAGCTATTTTCTTCCTCCTAAGATCAAGAATAACATATGGGCTGGATGTCATGGCACATACCTGTAATCCTAGCAATTTAGGAGGCTGAGGCAGGAAAGTCACCAGATAAAGGCCAGTCTCAACAACTTACTGAGACTCTACCTCAAAAAAAAAAAAAAAGGAAAGATAAAACAGGCTGGGGACGTAGCTCAGTGGTAGAAACTGTCTGGGTTCAAATACCAGTAACAAACAAACCAAAAAAAAAAAAAAAAACCTGAATCATGAATAAATGTCAGGTAAAATTACCAGTAACAAAATAAATAAATAAATAAATAATTCGATTAATTAAAAATAAATAAATAAATAAAAACCTGAATAATTTGAAAAACTTATGGATATTCACATTTAACATTTTGATCCTCATAGAATTCCATGTTCCAGTTTAAAAAACAATTAGGTGAAGAAAAATGTTTCAAGGGCTCCAATGATCATAGTTTTATCTTCTATATTATGTTATGAACATTTTTGTGTATATACATACATATAGTAAGAAAACATCCTCTATTTATTCCATCTCTTATTCTCTTATCATGTAACATCATATGTATAGACTTTACATCTGTATTTAAGATTTTTGGTTTGCATTATCCTATTCAAGCAATGGATACAAGGATAAGAGTACACAAGAATTTCACCTCTTCTCATGGAAAATGAATTAGCATTTGTTCAGTAATAAACAGAAAAAATATATTACATTAGGTAGAATTATGGCTTTGTTATTATCTCTATTTCAAGATTAAAACTGGCTTAAGGAGATGAACATAAATTCAAAGTTAAAAAAGAGTGGACTTGTGATAGATAATGTGTCAACTTCCCTGGGCTGAGGAATGCCCAGATAATTGTTAAAAGATTTTCTCTTGGTGGGTCTGTAAGGGTATCCTCCAAGTAAATTTAACATTTAATTTGGTGAATTAATTAAATGAGATGGCACAGTCCAAAGTGAGTGAGCATTATCCAATCAGCAAAGGATCTAAATAGAAGAAAAATGCAGAGAGAGTATGAATTTCCTAACTTTACTTGAGCTGAGACATTGAGCAATATTTTCACACAGATATAAATTCTCCTGGTACTTGAATTATCAGACTGAGACTAGGACTCACACCATGGGACTACTGATTCTCAGGACTTGGAATGTGAGATGAATTATACCACAGAATTTCATAGCTCTCTAATGGGTAGATCATGAAGATTCTAGGACTTTGTAACAACATAAGGCAATTCTTATAATAAATCTCCTCTTATATTCCTACATTTACATTTATATCTATGTATCTGTCTATAATTTGTTTATCTGGAGATCTCTGACAAATATAGATGCACTAATCTATTTCTTATATATAAATATGTATAAATGATTATTAATTAATATCACTTGTATAGATTAGTTTAAAAATATCTTACTGTTGCATCGTAATTATACACAATAGTGGGATTCATTATGCCACAAAAATAAATGCATAGAAAACAATTTAATCAAGTTCATTCCTCATAACATCCTTTTCCCTCCATTCCTCAATCCCAGGATCTTTTTTCTCTACTATACTGACCTCCCTCCTATTATTTTTATTATTATATTAATTAGCATGATACATACAGAGATACAGATCTATATTTATAGATATAGATAGTTTGGAATGTAGAGTTCCCAAGAAAGCTTATTGTGAGACAAGGAGTATTAAGAGGTGATATGATTTGATTGAGTGCTATAATCTGATTACTAGATATTTCTACCTGATGAATCAATAATTAGAAAGGACAACTGTACTGGGTGGTGGTAGATTGTAAATAAAGGAAGTAGGTCATTGGGGGCATGCCTTTGGGGTTTGTATTTTGTCCTTGAAAAACAGATCCCTCTCTCTCTTTCTCTTCCTTTCTTCTTTCCAGCTGTTTTGTCTTGTGCTGTTGTTCTCTGTCATGCCCTTTAGCCATAATAGTCTGCCTCATCTCAGGCTATGGAGTCAGACAATCAAGAAATGAACCTGTGAAACCATGAGCCAAAATGAACTTTTCCCCCTTTAAATTGTTCTTATTGGGTATTTTTTGTCACAGCAACAAAAAGTTGACTAAAACAAAAATTGGTACCATAAGTAGGGTTGTTGCTGTGACTAATTTGACCATGTGATTTAGAGGCATTTCAAAGTTGAAGGGATTTGGAAAAATTTGGAGATGCAGGGTGAATAAGACTTAGAACATTATAAGGAGGGTGAAATTGGTGATCCTCTTTGGAGCTCAGAAGACCATAATGCTGATAATGTTTCAGAAGACAAAGACTATTCTGCTAGCAATTGTAGTAGAGACCATTTGTATTACATTCTGGCAAAGATGTTGTCTATATTTTAGCCATGTCCTAAGACATTTTATGAGTCTGGATTTGAAGGTGGTGGAATGTTTAATCTGGCTTAGGAAAATTCAAGGCATCACAGCATTTAGGTGGTGTCATGGACATTACTGGTATCTTTTAGCCAAATTTACTGTGATAGTCAGGAGCAGAAAGTAGAGACAAAATTTTTTAATTCTTGCAAATTCAACTGAAAATTGCATGTTAAATAGGATCAGGGTATTTTTTGTTGAAGAGATTACATTGGCTACAGAGATGATAAATACTTTGCACAGAGAAAATATTAAGAATAGCTTGAGGGCAATGCAGGAATTGGAAAGTCCAAATCCATATTCAATTCAAGTTTACAAAACTAAAAATTTCTTAGATACCATGGGATCACCTTGCTTGCACAGGGAGGATTTGGAAGTTATTTCACCATGCTCAGCCACAGTCCCAGGAGACTTGGCAACTGTTTCAGATGGTGGCAGATCTTGGTGACAGCCATGTAGTACTGGTTCTGCAGGAATGCATGATTCTAGAGTTAGGGAGTCATGGAGGCTTCCACCAAGATCTCAAAGAAAGACCTGGGAGGCTAGGCAACATGTAGCAAGGCCAGAATCCCTATAGGCTGCATCTGAGAGGATAATGAATGGAGATGTATAAAAGGAAATTGATATTTCAGTGGAAAACCATAATATTAAGGGATGCCAATGATAGGGATATCTGCCAAAGAAGGTTGAAGGAATGTAGAAGAAACCAGAGAACATTATGCTGCTGTGTTGTGTTCCTGAGATGTTGAATGTAGAGCTACAGGACTTGTTTTCTGAGCTGAATTTGGGATTTACATTGGTCCCATCCCCTCTTCCTAAGCCCTCACTTCTCCTTGGTGGAATGGAAATATTTATCCTGTCATTATATATTGTATATCTGTAACTTGCTTTTGATCATGGCTCACAGTCAAGAGTTTGACTTGAGATTCAGATGAGATTTGGACTTGGACTTTTGAGTAATGCTGGAACTATTAAGACAATGGGTATTCTTGGAAATGGACTAGATTTATTTTGTATTTTGATATGGACATGAGTTTGGGGGATTGGGAGTAGAATGTTATGGTTCATATATGATGTATCCCCCGCCCCAAATTGTGCTTGAGACAATGCAGGAATGTTCAGAGGTGAAATGATAAGATTATGAGAGGTGTAACTTAATGAACGGATTAATCCACTGATACAGATTAACTGGGCAGTAACTTTAGGCAGGTAGGTTGTAGCTGGAAGAAGTACATTACTGGGGGTGTGAATTTCGGGTTTATGTTTTGTTCTTGGTAAGCAGAGAACTTTGCTCCTTCCTTGTTGTCATTTCCTAAGATGATTTCCTCTGCACATCCTTCCACCATGATGTTATTTCTCACCTCAGACCCATGGCTACAGAATCGGCCAACTGTGACCTGTGAAACCATGAGACAAAATAAACTTTTCCTCTCTATATTGTTCTTGAAATCTCTTTTGGTCACTGACAACAATTTAACCAAAACAAAAGAAATATGAGTTTGCAAAATAATCTCTAATGATCCCCTATATTTCAGAAATATATTTTCTGATGTCTTTTATTATTTTTAATTTTCATGTCTTGGGTCTTCTCCTCCTTTTGTTTTGGTTAAGTGCTTATCCACCTTGTTTCTATTTTCAAAGAACCAAATCACTTTTTCATTGTTCCTTTGTGTTTTTTTTTAAATAATTCTCAATTTGATTAATTTTAGTTGTGGTCTAAAATATTCATTGTCTTCTACTCATTTTGGAATTAGTTTGTTCCTGTTTTTCTACAGCCTTGAAATGTAGGATTAAATTGTTTATTTGATGGTGATTATCAAGAATCCAAGATATAATAAGTGTTGGTGAGGATGTGGAGAAAAAAGGTACACTCTACATTGCTGGTGGGACTGCAAATTGGTTCAATCACTGTGGAAAATGGTATAGGGATTCCTCAGAGTACATGGAACAGAACCATCATTTGATCCTGTTATCCCACTCCTTGTTTTATATCCAAAGAAATCAGCAGAGTACGGTGAAGCACCCATCTGAAAATTTAGAATAGCTCAATTCACAATAATTAAACTCTGGAATCAAACTAGATGCCCTTCAACAGATGACTGGATAAAGAAACCCTGTTACATATACACAATGGAATATTAGCCTTAAAGAAGAATGAAATTATGGCATTTGGTGGTAAATGGATGGAACTAGTCAATATCATGGTAAGTGAAATAAGCCAAACCCAAACAACCAAAGGCCAAATGTTTTCTCTGATAAGTGGATGCTGATTCATAATGGGAGAGGGGTGTAGGGAAGGAAGAAAGAACTTTGTATTGTGCAGAGGGGAGTGAGGGGAGGGAAGGGGGTTTGGGAATAGGAAGGACAGTGGACATTATTACCCTAGATAGATGGATGATTACACTACCAGTGTGATTCTGCGCCATGTACAACCAGAGGATAGAGAAGTTGTGCTCCATTTGTGTACAATGTGTCAAAATGCATTCTACTCTCATGTATAAATAATTAAAACAAACAAACAAACAAATAAATAAATAAATTATTTGAGATATTTGTGCTATTGTAGGCACTTTGTGCTATAAAATTTTCTCTTAAAACCACTTTTGTAATGTCCCAGATATGTTGGTATGTTGAATCACTATTCTCATTTCATTCTAGGAATTTTTTTTTTAATTTCTCCTCTCATTTTTTTAGTCAGTTTTTTTTTTTTCAGCTGTGACTAAAAGCCCTGACAAGAACAATTTTAGATGAGGAATAGTTTATTTAAGGGCTCACAGTTCCAGAGGTCTCAGTCCACAAAATGTTGGCTCCATTACTCAGATATTGAGGTAAGGTGAAACATCATAGCAGAGGAGTGTTGTAGGGGGAAGCAACTCACAAGATAATCAGTAAGCAGATAAAGGGAAACTCTGCTAACTAGAGACAAAATACCCCAAAGGCATACCTCCAATGACCCACTTCCTCCAGCTACACCTTACCCACCTTCAGTAACCACTCAGTTAATCCTGTCAGGGGATTAATTCACTGTTTGGTTCAGGCTCTCATAATCCAATAATTTCTTTTCTAAACTTTCTGGCATTGTTTCACACATGAGCTTTTGGGGAATACTTCACATCCAAATCATGACACATTTACTATATGATTCAACTCATTTAAATGAATATTGTTCAACATCCATGTATTTATGTAGTTTATAAATTCTCTTGCCATTGATTCCTCATTCCAATCCATTATGAATTGATAAGTAACAATATATTATACCTTTTTGTTTGTTTGTTTTTGCTAAGACTTGCTTCATGATCTACAAGAGAATATAGTTTGGAAATGTTTCCACGAACTTCTGAGAAAAATGTGAGTTCAGATATTGTTGGAAAAAATATTATACAGATGTCTATTAGGTCTATTTGATTTTTAATATTTTAGTCAGAGTGTTTTTATTGCTTGTATGTATGGATGACCAGTCTATTGGTAAAAGGGTTGTGTTGAAACCACCCAATATTATTGAATTAGGGTTTATGTGAGACTTAACATCAATAAATATTGGTTGTATATAGTTAAGTGCACTGATATTTACAGTGTAAATACTTACTATTGTTATATTATCCTGTTGGATTGTTCCCTTTCCCAGTATATAGTGACCTTCTTTGTCTATTTTGACTCATTTTGGTTTGAAATCTGCTTTGTTGTATATGAGAATAGCTATACCTGCATGTTTTTAACTCCCTTTGCTGTTAGGAGTGGCAATTGAATTATGGATTTTGAGCTGTCCTGTGACACAGGTGATGCTCTTCTGGGAATACTTTTGGTATGAGTGTACCAATGGTGATTAGAGTTGCTATGGTTATGCCCTGTTCAATAGGGGGTTCTGTGCTAACCACAGAGTCATTTAGTTCTTGATCTAGACCCCAGACTCCAGCTCCCAGGGATAGAGGATTCTGAACATAGTAAGGTAACCACAATGTTTCACCAATGCTGTAACCTTCAAGCCTGCCCACTTAATAGAAATTTTGGACAATATGCTTTCTGGGTGTCACAGGAAGCTCCTAGAATTTCAACAGTGAAATGGCTACAAGAATGTTTCTAGCCCTGTAACTTTCTAGTGCACAAAGAACAATGCCTCTATAGTCCTTAACTTCCTGATTATGAGACCCTATATAATAAACTGCTGGGCCAGCTCTGGGTGGCTGTTTATCAGAAATCAATCATCCATCTGAACCCAGCTTTCTCTCTATATTTCTGTGTTTTTTTCTTAATCTCCCATTACTCCTTGCTTGTTTCTCAGGTTCAGCGGTGCAGATGGCAGCATTTTGCATTGTATATGTTTTTTCCATCCTTTACATTTCTGCCCACAGATTTCCTACTGAGTTTTTTTGCAAATAGTATATAGTAAGGTCTTTTTTTAAATCCATATTTCCCATCTCTGACTTTTTATTGTACAGTTACTTTCAAAGTTATTAAGGATAGATATTTATTATTCCTGCAATTTTGTGTGCTTTATATAAAATATAATTCAATTTCTATTTTCATTTACTTACTTATTCTTCTAAAGAGAACTTAATTTATTTCAGAGCTCTGGAGTTAGTTTCTGAGTTCTTCTCCACGTAGTATGTCCTTGTAGTACGTAGTGCTTGTTTAGTGATCATGGGTTCTCATAGTTTATTCTAGCAATGTAAAGTGTTTATTTCCTATTTCGTTCTGAAAAAATAGCTTTGCTAGGTAGAGTAAGCTTAGGTGGCAGTTGTTTTCTTTAAGAGCTTGGAATACATTATTCTAATCCCACCTGGATTTTAGAGCCTGGGGTGAGAAGACAGAAGTGAGAAATATTTTTTTAATCTTTGTTATTTATTTATTTATTTATTTTTATGTGGTGCTGAGGATCAAACCTAGGGTCTCATGCATGAGAGGCAAGTGTTCTACCACTGAGCCACAACCCCAGCCCAGAAGTGAGCAATATTAATTTTCCTTTCATTGTGACCTGATATTTTTCTCCTATGATTTTTAATATTCAATTCTTACTCTCTGTTGGACATTTTTATTGTGATGTACCTTGGAGAAGTTCTTTTTTGATTTTGTCTAATTAGGGTTCTATATGGTTACTGCATGTGGATGTACAGCTCATTTCTAAGGTTTGGAAATTTTTATTCAATATTTTTCTAAAAATGTTCTTCAATCAGGCATGGTGGCACACACCTGTAATCCCAGCAACTGGGGAGGCTGAGGCAGAAGGATCATGAGTTCAAAGCCAGCCTCAGCAACTGCAAGGTGCTTAGCAACTCAGTGAGACCTTGTGTCTAAATAAAACACAAAACAGGGCTGAGGATGTGGCTCAGTGGTTGAGTGCCCTTGAGTTAAATCCCCAATACTGCCCCCCAAAAAATTGTTCTTCAGGCAACTAACCTGTATCTTCATGCTTTCTTTAATTCTAATTAATTTTCAGTTGTTTTTATTAATGTTGTTCATGAGTTTTTTTATAGTCTGACCATGGTCTCTCTTTTTATTTTTGTTCTCTGCTGCTTATTGAGGCCCAATATTGAGGCCCTTTGGGACTGAAGTGCTATTTTCTACATAATTTCATCTGTTAATAACATATTAAATGAATTTTTAAATTTTATTCACTATGTGTTTAATTTCCAGGTTTCAATTGGTTTCTTTTCAGAATTTCTATCCCTTTATTGAAATGGTCTTTCACCTTCCATATTTGAATTTTTATTACATTCCTTAGATCTTCTTTTTGGTTCATTAAATATTCACAAAATCAATTTTTTAGCTTTTGCTTGGAATTTAATCCCCTTCAAATACCTGTGGATTCCTTTGTTGAGTGACTGTACTTGTTTGGTGTTTTCTATTGTGTTTTCAGAGGTCTTCAATTGTGATTCTTTTGAGAGGACTTTGTCCTCTTTTATGAAGATACACTTTGGTGTGCAGCTATCTCTTTTTTAAATAAGTATTCTATTTGTGGCATCTTTTATCTGCAACCCAAAAGTTGAGTGTAATTGAAGTGTTAATTTCAACTGCAAATTCTTCTCAGTTTGCTATTATAGAAAATATGATTTAATTCACTAATTCTTTGAAACAGATTGGGTTCTTCTGAGCCAACAAGAACAGAGAGAGAGAGCTCCTATTAGCTCCTAATGTAATAGGAGCTCTCTCTGTTCTCATTGTAGGAATAAACATCCAAGAGTGGGTTATGAGCAATTTCTACTTGAGGTCTGGTCATTGATTTGAGGGTTTTCCCCTATATTCCAAGTGTTAAAGTATTACTGAAGTTTGATGGGGTTAGTTTGTGTGTGTACCAAAGTTTACTTTCACTTGGCTGAGTATTGTGTATAGCTCAACTGCAAAATCTCTACTCTGTGACCTCAAAATGTCCCAGTGGCTTCCCAGCTCCTCTCAGAAAAAGGGGAAACAAACAACAGAAACAGTAGTAGTGACAAATATACAGGATTAAAATTAATTATGTAGTATATTGTAGTATACTACAGTGATATAGCCATATCAATATTTATAGCAGCTCAATTCACAATAGCTAAATTATGGAACCAACCTAGGTGCCCTTCAATAGATGAGTGGATAAAGAAAATCTGATATATATA
>NW_026000261.1:14498240-14502883 GCF_001458135.2 Marmota marmota marmota
AAAACATTTTATCCCAGGAGAGGGATCAGGATTGTCTGACATATACCAAAAATTTTGACTTAATATTTTTTTCCGGTTTGCATTCAAAGGTTTGGAGCACAGAATATTGTTGTCTGATCAGTCTCTCTTATTATTATTGTGATAATCAACTTTAAGTGCATTCCCCACTTACAATTTTACCCAGACTCTTAAAAAAATATCTATCTCTATGGCGCTCTGTCCAATGAAGATCACATTGACCATACAGACTGTTATGGACCTTTCTTTGCAGAAATCAACAGAATCAGTACATGCAATACTGTGTACATTGGGACTCAGGGAGTTCATTGTATTTGAGATCTGTAGGCCGCAGTCAAGACTGTACCCTGAAGTGTCACCTAGCCAAATGGGGCATTCTGTCAGAACTTAAAAGGGAAGATTATTTTGTTCCCAGATTTTAATTTAATAGAACTGAAACCCATTGCCATGTTCTTTGTGACTGGCAGCTTTCTCTCTTCACCCACATAAGATAGGCTAGTTAAGGGCCTGGGGTTGTGACTCAGTGGTAGAGTGCTTGCCTAGCATGTGTGAGGCACTGGGTTTGATTCTCAGCACCATAAATAAATAAATAAATAAATAAATAAATAAATAAATAAATAATAAATATCCATCAATATCTAAAAAAAAAATTCTAAAAAACTAAGCTAGTTAAAAGTTAGACAATGAGGTTAATGGGTCATAATGTGAGGTTAAGCAATCTAGTCCACTGTTGTGTCCCAGGGCTGTAATAAAATTGAAATGAGTGTGAACTCAAATATAACCTATAAAAAAGAATTCAGACTTAAGGACTAAAAGTGACAGCCAACTAGAAAGTCATGGGCCAAGCCAATAGCCTTAGTACCCTCCCCAAACCTGTACAGCAGATTCCAACAAGTAGTTCCAAAGCTTTTTAATTAATGTTTGTTCAGCATGAACTATGATCATGCCTTTATCCAGAAGCCATAATTCCCCAGACTCAAGTGGAAAAGCATTCCACCGGTTATCCCCTCACATTATGACCCATTAACCTCATTGTCTAACTTTTAACTAGCTTAGTTTTTTAGAATTTTTTTTTTAGATATTGATGGATATTTATTATTTATTTATTTATTTATTTATTTATTTATTTATTTATTTATGGTGCTGAGAATCAAACCCAGTGCCTCACACATGCTAGGCAAGCACTCTACCACTGAGTCACAACCCCAGGCCCTTAACTAGCCTATCTTATGTGGGTGAAGAGAGAAAGCTGCCAGTCACAAAGAACATGGCAATGGGTTTCAGTTCTATTAAATTAAAATCTGGGAACAAAATAATCTTCCCTTTTAAGTTCTGACAGAATGCCCCATTTGGCTAGGTGACACTTCAGGGTACAGTCTTGACTGCGGCCTACAGATCTCAAATACAATGAACTCCCTGAGTCCCAATGTACACAGTATTGCATGTACTGATTCTGTTGATTTCTGCAAAGAAAGGTCCATAACAGTCTGTATGGTCAATGTGATCTTCATTGGACAGAGCGCCATAGAGATAGATATTTTTTTAAGAGTCTGGGTAAAATTGTAAGTGGGGAATGCACTTAAAGTTGATTATCACAATAATAATAAGAGAGACTGATCAGACAACAATATTCTGTGCTCCAAACCTTTGAATGCAAACCGGAAAAAAATATTAAGTCAAAATTTTTGGTATATGTCAGACAATCCTGATCCCTCTCCTGGGATAAAATGTTTTGTCTAAATTAAATGTACAGATAATATTATCACCCACCTTAATTGACAAGTGACTCCCCAGAAAAGGAAACAGAGCATGCTCTGCTGGAGGTTTATGAAAAGCAAGTAAGGCCATTTGGGCCACAGGACCCTGAGAAAGGTGAATAGGATTATCATAACCAAGATTTTGTTTAAAGAGGAAACAACTTGACACAGGGGGATAAAATAACCCCTTAATAGAGATACATTAATAAGAATTCATTCTCTTCTGGACACATGTTTAAAACATGAATTGAGTCAGGTTTGCCAGGTAACCTACAATATACTTATTCTGCCTGTTAAAAAAAAGAAAGAAAACAACAACAACAAAACACCTCACCCTGATGAAACAGATGACTTAAAATGTTAACTAGGCTTGATTTTTTTATGAATAATCTAAACACATGTGACTAGAGATATGTATACATCTGAAACTATGTTTATCTGTGCCTTCTCTAAGTTTTCTGTAAAATTTTATAGAATAAAAGTTCAGGACTGGTGTTGTAGCTCAGTGGTAGAGCACTTGCCTAGTATGTATGAGACACTGGGTTCAATCCTCAGCACCACATAAAAATAAACAAATAAAATAAAGGTATTAAATCCATATACAACTAAAAAATTTTTTTTTAAAGTTCATATAGGTTTAACCAGTAAGTGCTCTCTTTTATACATTGCATCTGGCATAAAATGTCCATACCTCCATTTGAAAAACTGTCTTATATCTCTCTAAGTCTGTTTCTGATCATTGACACTGTTTATATAATGCATAAGAGATTTAAGGCTATCCTTGATTTTTTCTAGAACTTCTAAATTTTGTGAACTTATAATTATCTTTGAATTCTGATTTTTACTATAAAAGTTAAACCTAGTTAATATAAAGACATCTGTGTAATTGTGACACTAACTATTCCTGGCGTCTTTGCATATTAGATATATTCATGTTTTTCTAGTATTTAAAATACAAAGCTTAGGAGAATATTTAACCAAGTTGATGTTCTCCAAATTTTAGTTGTCTGTAATAGTAATCTCTTTTAGACATATTATATAAAAATAACAAATTTAATTGGGGATTTATTTATCACATTTAATGTTCTGTAACTTGATACAGGTAACATGTTATCACTAAGATATATATCTTAGGATACTAGAGAACAGGAGGAAGCCAACCAGAGCACATTCTGCAAACAGGAGAATCTTGGAAAGAGAAATGTCCCTAATATTTTCAAGAGAAGCCACCCATAGTCAGCAAAACTCTGGACCAATCCTGGCAGATGGCAGTACTGGTAGAAGAAGCTGAAGCAGGCAAGCGTCTTTTCACATGTTCCCCAGAGTGACACCCTGAAGAATCTCAGCTGACTCTTAAAAGAAGATAGGAACAGGTTAATTTTGACCATCTTGGTCTTAAATACCTGATAGAATAGTATGACCAAAGCACACTAATACATGAACACTTAAAGAATATTTTTTTAATGTAATGTAAGACGTACATGTATTAGCCCTATAAAAAGTAAGTAAAGCTGGAAGCTGTAAAGAAAGGGATATTATGTTAAGCCTAATATTTAACTATCATAAAGGACTCTGGAGTCCCAAGCTTGTCCTGCATTTTAGAATCTGGCTGAAATACTGTCTTTTGTATTAATTATTTACAAAAAGAGTAATGCTTTGCTGTCTTGTTTATTTGTGTCCTGCAGGATCCTTGCCTAATATATGCCTTGTCCAGTCACATTTCAAATGCCAGCATGGACCTCTGGACCATTCTGATGCTGAATACCCTTAATTGTCCATGCCTCACCTGAAAGAGAACAAGGACTTTGGGTCACTTCTTCCCTGTCAACTTTACCCTCTCTCAGCAGGAACAGCTTGGAGGTGTCCTCACCCATTTGTCAATAGAAATGGAATGTACAAATTGACAGTGGGTATATGAAACAGTGGTCCCTTGATCTTTTGAATATAGCCTTAGCTGCTTATTTTAAATGAGACTTGTTTTTCTTTTCCTCTACTCCCTGTCCACCTCCCTAACCGGGGCACATGGAATAGGATTACCATACCCTAGACCTAGTTATCTGTATTTGAGCACACACCAACACAGGAAGCAAGTAATCCACACTTGAGGGATGGCCCAGATCTAAGGAATAGCTATCTTCCCAATTAACAATGCATCACTATCCCCCTTTAGGGCAAACTAGAATGAAGCCTTTGAAGAGCTTCTTTAAAAGACCTCTGTTCTCCCTTATGGGCAGAATCCTGGCCTCTGGAATAGGAGTTCATGTTCTTCTTTTTTTGCTCTCAATGCAATAAACCTTTTCCTTTTGCTCAAAACCATGTCATCATTATTAGATTGGCATCAGGGACAAGGACCATGCTTTTGGTAATGGTAATAACCAAATTACAAACTTTACCTGGATTTCACATTTTTATTTGTGATATCTAGTAATAAGAGGGATATATGGCATGATAAAACTAGTTCCAAAGATTCAAAGCAGACAAAAATGGCAAAAATGTCTGGATATTTGGGTGTGGTGAGTTTCTAGGAATCTGAATTTACCCCCAATGACAGGAATAGAAGCTTATAAAAAGTTAGCTTTTTTTCTAGATAACTCTTGATCAATGATGTGAAATGAACAATTTTACTCCATATGGGCATTTCCTTTATGCCCTTTGGAATTTGTCGGGCAGCCAAGTGTGAGAGGCCCCTCTTTGCCTTAAATGTTAAGGGTAAAATATTTTGAAGTTATTTAGCCTTACTGCACAGACCTCTTCCAGTCACCAATTAAAGTGTTAAGAGATATAGATGTTTCGTGGTTTTGGACTCCACTGTTTTCTTTATGTTCTCTCTCTCTCTCTCTCTCTCTCTCTCTCTCTCTCTCTCTCTCT
>NW_026000261.1:14507085-14510423 GCF_001458135.2 Marmota marmota marmota
TCTCTCTCTCTCTCTCTCTCTCTCTCTCTCTCTCTCTCTCTCTGTCTCTCTCTCTTTCGTAGGCTGTGAATGAAACCCAGGACCTTTTACATGCTGGATAAGCATTTTATCACTGAACTACTTCCAAGCCCCTTTTAGTACTTTGTTCTTGATGCATATTTGTGAAACTAATGCTGAATTATATTATTTTTTTCTTGGCTTCTGTTAATATGGTTAAATATTTCTCGAAAATATCAATATAAAAATAAATATAAAAAATGTAAGGTGAGTGTTGCCCTCATTATACAAGATAATGTGTTTCCTTTTCTTTTTCATATATATATATATATATATATATATATATAGTGGGCATTTAACCCAGGGCTTTGTACATGCTAGTGTAAGAGGACAGATAGATTAGGATGGTGGAAACATGAGGTTAAAAGGAAATTCTGTGGGATGAACCCGCTGTGCTGACCCCCCATCTGCTTGCTTTGCCGAAAAGCAATCTTCCTGAAGCCCTCCCTGGCCTGAGTGGACAGGATATGTCACATTCCTCAGCAAACTGAAGCAGGGGGTGAAGCACAGGCAGTCAGTGTAGGCAATGAATGATGGGGGTCTAGAAAGGATGAAGACAAGTCATCAAAGAGGGGACCATGGGTTGTTAACCTCTGTGATTGTGCTCCTGGGTGCTTTATGTTGCTAATGATTATCCTCCACATTTATATAAAAGAAGAAGCCCCTCCCTCCAGCTCTTGGCTCCCAGGCTCCAAGGCTCCAAGGCTCTAATTCTCTTGGGAGCAGTCTGTCTCTATCATTTTCTTAAATAAAACTTGCTTTCTATGCTTGCCTTGGCGTTTCTCAGGTGTTTGAGCTTCAACACTAGGGAACAAAGACCCATTCCTGATTGACAAGATTGGTATCAGCAGGCAAGTGCTCTGTAACTGAGCACTGAAATCCTAGCCTAAGGAATTAAATTACTGATATTTTTCTACACCCATAATCACACACAAAAAGGGCATGGGCACAATGCATACATTTTGTGCATGTACGTACTTTGACTTTCTTTTTCCAAAAATTGATAAAAAATTGCATGCTGTTTTTGAATTGCTTTTTGACATCCTCCACACATTACATTTGACTACATGTCTATGCCATTGAACTTAATTACTAGATTCTTTTCAGCAGTACAAGAATTATTTTATTTTATCAAACCCATAATCTGTTTTAATTTAATAATAATAAACTATGTGAAGACAATTTTGTATATTATGTATTTATAATTTTATCAAATATTTTCCACATAATCAACTCCATAAACATTCCTTGTTTGAACAGTACACTTTATTTTTCTTTGACTCATTCTTAAATAACAGCTCTAAAAGGATATACTATTTTATAATGCCACCAAATTGCATTGAGCAGTTGGGGTTGTGACTCAGTGGTAAAGCGCTTGCCTCACACACTTGTGAGGCACTGCATTCAATTATCCACTATGTAAAAATATATAAATAAAATAAGGATTTTTTTTTAAAAAGTGCATTGATATACATATTTTAACAGACTCTCAAAAATATTGTTTTTTAGAATCTATTTAGTATTAACCAATAAGCTATGAGAAAAGCATACCCAGTTTCCTTTTATATGCATGTCATTGATTATTTATAAAAAGTAATTAAATTTTTAGGTCAGTCATTTGTATTTTTTTTTATAAATTGTCCAGAATTTTTGCTCACTTTTCTATTAGTACAATCTAGATCTTTATTGATTTGTAGGGGATAGGGCAATAATAAATTTATTTATGTATTACATGTCATATATATTACCAATAATATATTTTAATCATTTGCCTTTTTTTAGAATGGTTGTAAAGGTTTTTGTCTGTTTCAACGTTGCTTTTATACAGAGATTTCTAACATTTATATAGCTACATTATACAGTTTTTAATCTTATAATGAATTTTATGCAATTATTTTTGTGTGAATCATAAGAACCATATTTACACAAACACATATATAATTTCATGGGAATTCATAATAGTATTACATAGGAGATAAAATTCCTAATACTTTCATACTTACTGTAAAAACAAAAGGATTCCTTCTTTTTAAAATGTCTATTCACTTTACCTTACTTATCATTTTTTATATAAACATAACACTCCCATCTTCATCCTTCCTAAGTATGTTAAATGAATTTGTCAGTATTCCTTATGCTTTCTAACACTACCACATTTTCACTAAAGTGAAATTAATGATAGTTTCCTTTATAGTCCTACAATTTTCTGCAAATTGTAAGTGAACCAAAGTAAACTTTCCAGGTTTATGGTGTTTTCGGCAATATTCTTTATTTTCAGGGGTGAAGAAGCATTCTTCATCAATGAAATTGAAAAGATTATCATTCACAGTCCCATAAAGTCCATGAGGTTGTTCTTGTATTCTGTTTCATTAACCAGTTTATGCATATATGTTTGTGATATTTATGATGTCATTTTAATGACTTGCTACTTACAAATATAATATCTAGTAAGAGAAATGTTTTTACTTCAGTTTGCTCTTTCAAAAATGCCACATTATATCACATATTTATTCCTCCAACTAAAGTTTAGAAACATTTTTTAAAATTTCAACAAGGCAGAAGATAAAAGTAGGTTCAGAGTAGAAGTATTTTATAGGTAAAATATTCAAATATAATTGTAAAGAGTGGGGGCACAATGGCACGTGCCTGTAATCCTAGGTGATCAGGAGGCTGAGACAGGAGGATTGCAAGTTCAAAGCCAACCTCAGCAATTTAGTAATGCCGCAGTCTGTCTGGGCACAATTCAGGAGCCACTTGTCAAAAGAAACAGACTTTATTTTTAGAACCACACACGCCAAACAAAACAGCTCCTCAGGAAAAACCTTCAGAACCCAACTGCCACCACCGGCTTCCCACAAGCCTCTCAACCTCCCCCACTCCTCCTGCTCTTGAGGCCGATTGGCTGGGTCACATGGGCAGAGCCAAAAAAAGTCCCCCAATGAGCAGCTCCGTAGTCTGAAAGGGCAGGGAAACAGCCCAATGAGCATCACCGCAGAGGAGCCAATCAGCTAGAAGTTGCTGGGGCTGCTGTGGCTCTCAACAAGTAAGACCTTGATTCAAAATTTAAAAATTAAAAAAAGAGCTTGGGAAGTGGCTCAGTGGTTAAGTGCCCCTGTGTTCAATCCCAGTACCAAAATAATAATAACAACAACAATAAAAATATAAAAATAAAGATAATTAAATTAAAACAGTGATATTTCCTTTTCCTATTCAAGAAGAAAATAAATGCTAACATCTATTAATTTCTGTCTCTCTCTCTCTCTCTTTTTTTTTTTTTTTTT
>NW_026000261.1:14511691-14530645 GCF_001458135.2 Marmota marmota marmota
AGCCTAATCCCTTGGAACCTCTTTCTACAGTACGACTGGAAAATTTATCATGTAGGCTGGGTATTATTAGTAACTGTGCTATTCTATCTCCTGGTGAAATTACTGATATACCCTTTGGAGAACTGGCTATAATTTTTATTTCACCTTCATAATCGGGATCAATTACCCCAGGACTTATCATAAGTCCTTTTAGAGTAGAAGAGCTGCGTCCCAATAATAAGCCTACTGTTCCTTTGGGAAGAGGTCCTTTCACCCCTGTGGGAATGATTTGAACTCCCATCTCTGGAGTTAGTACTGCTCTGGCGGAGGCGCAGATGTCCAACCCTGCGCTCCCTCTGGTTTGTCTGATGAGGGATCTGATGGACAATGTGTCCTGGGCACTACCCTGATGGGGTTGCTGGGTTCCTCCAGTGCTCCGTATATTTGTGGTTTTGGGCCCCGGAGCATTGGGCCCCCCTGTCCATTTTTTGGCAATGGAGCCCGATGCCTTTCTCCACGGTATCGTGGATAAACACCTGGTCCTTGTTCGTTTTTTGATAATGGAGTACCCTCTATGGTGGTTTATGATTATGTACTACATAATGTTTACAATGTATTTTCTAAATAAATTTGATGGTATATGTTATTGTTTCATCTTTTATTTGTTAACTGGCCACCTCACTTAAATGTTATTATTTCTAGCAGTTTCTGAACTGATTTTTCAATATTTTCTATGTGGCAAATCATGCCATCAACCAATAATATTGTCTCCTTTTTATATATAATGCATTTACTTTTTATTGATTCTATTGGTTCAAACTTCTAAGTAATATTATAGTAGTGAAATGAAACATGTTTGCCTTGCTCATGAAACTGAAAGAACATTTTCTTTACTATTAAGTACAAAGCTATGTATGAGAGAGCTTAAGTCTTTGTGCAACCTGTTATGTGGAGAAAACATCTTTCTATGCTTGATTTCATATGACATGTTTATCAGAAATTCATTTTGGGCTAGGGATGTCGCACGCCTGGAATGCGTGCAGCCCAGGTTCCATCCTCAGCACCACATGCAAAGATGTTGTGTCTGCCAAAAACTAAAAGATAAATATTAAAATTCTCTCTCCCTCTCTCTCTCTCTCTCTCTCTCTCTCTCTAAAAAAAAGAAATTCATTTTGTATCATTAACTTCCATCAAGATAAAACATTTTTAGCAATTAATCTGAAAACTGTGTGTGTATATTCTCTCTCTCTCTCTCTCTCTATATATATATATATATATATATTTTTTTTTTTCTGATCTTATATTTGCTTTCTTGGATTGAAATCCACTTGTTCACATGTTTTATTTTTCTTGAGTCACCTTTAATATTCTTTTTTAGTTGTAGATTGACACTATACCTTTATTTTATTTATATATTTATTTCTATGAGGTGCTAAGTATCAAACCCAGTGCCTTACAAGTGCTCTACCACTGAGTTATAACCCTAGCCCCAATCAATATTTTATTGAGTAATAATTTATGATTTTATAAGTGAATCTGACACATTTTTTGGCCCTACTTCATGAGATTTTAACACCAGGTCATGCAAGATTTATTTAAAAATTGGAAAACATTTCCTTAACATTAATGCTATGACAAATTTTAAGTTCAAAGGAGATCATTTGCTTCTTAAATTGAACAAAGTCAGTAAGAAACTATAAGATCTATAAGTCTGGTTGGGAAATAATTATCTTGTATTTCATCCTTGTTTGTTGGTTTATTTCAAGTTTCATATACATTACACATACCACCAGTCCTTCCAATACTGAAGTTTATTGCTGGATCCTACATGTTTCTTCAATTTGTTTCAATATGTACAATAGCTGGTAATAATTATCTAGATAATTTAAATTTGAAGGAAAAAAATGTGCCCTCCTTGACAACTTTTATTTTCAAATGTAATAGAGCTCAGTAACCACACCACTAATTTTGGCTTATTTCAAGTCACAATTTACATATTAGCTTCATCTAACATGGGGGGGGGGTGAGTTCCATGTACTTGAAATATCAAGAAAATATTTGTCTTGGTGCAATGGTAGAGGCACATAATCTCAGCAACTGGGTAGGCTGAAGTGGTAGGCTGAAGTAGGAAGATTGCAAGTTTGAGGCCAGTCTGGGCAACTAACTTAGATTCTGCCTCAAAAATTTGATATCTAGGCGCAGTGGCACACATGTAATCCCAGCAGTAGGGAGATGAGGCCTGAGGTTTACAAATTCAAAGCCAGCCTCAGGAACTTAGGGATCCTGTCTCAAACTAAAAAATAAAAGGAGCTGTGGATGTGGCTCAGTGGTTGAGCGCCCCTGGGTTCAATCCCTAGTACCAAAAGGAAAAAAAGCTCTGGGGATGTAGTCACTGAAGATTACCTGTGGGGGTTAAATTTAAATCAATTCAATCTGTAATGTCTGCAATTAGTTATTTCTAAAAACCTATAGTGCTCCACGTTTCTAACAACAAAAACAATTTCTCTTGGTTACTTAATTTCTGTTGGCTATCATGACCCAAAAGCCACAATGATGTCATGACAAAGTCACAGATTTCAAGGTCATAGAGAAGAAAAATCACTATAGTAGGGTGCAAAAGTGTAGTTAAAGTTATTCTTAAGATTGTCTTTGAACATGGAAAGTAAAATCAAAATGAAAGAAAACAATGGACTTAACTAGAAAAACAGATTTCTTCAGAGAACAAAAACTGGAGGAGAGAAATACAACTCCAAAGAGCTCCCAACTCCTCGGGTGAAAACATGCGCATTGGAAACTATGGAAAAAAACCGAACAGTGGCACGAGGGTGAACCAGGAAATGGAGGGGAGGGGCAGTGCACGTAATGCGTTTAGGGGATGTGACGTCACAGAGCCTGTAGATTGTGCGGTTAGCAACTCAGTTCATCTCCCTGGGAAGCAACGGGTGAGACTTCCCGTTAGAAAACTGTTCATGCCTTTTCTTATGGATCTGCCAGACCTACATTAATCCTACCTTAGCCTTTCCAGACTTTCCAGAGATTGTGAACACAGTCCTCAAGAACATGGAGGCCGCCGAGGGTAGCCCATCGGAAATCCAAGGCCAGGTCCAAGAAACCTCAATCACATCGAAACCTAACAGTAGTACAGACAAGGTTCTAACCTCAACAGAGAGCAAGAGGCAACGGAAAGGGTACCTGCCATCAGAGTCCGTGAAGATTCTCCGCGACTGGCTCTATGAGCACCGGTTTAAGGCCTATCCTTCAGAGGCAGAGAAACAAATGCTGTCAGAGCAAACTAATTTATCATTTCTTCAGATTTCAAACTGGTTCATAAATGCCCGCAGACGCGTTCTCCCGGAAATGCTTCAACAGGATGTAAACGACCCTAACCACCTTAAAGACAAGGCCGTCGATGAAGCCCAACAGCAGAGCACTGATCATTTTGTGCAGGTCAAGTCAGGGGCCAAACTTCCAGACAAGGTACAATGCTTGCCTGAGTCCCTGCTGCCAGTAGGCCAGGAGTCAGAAGAGAGGCTTACAGATCCGGAGTTTGTCCCAAGGCAGAAGCTAATCCTAAATGCCCAGCCAAAGAAAAAGGTCAAGATTTCCACTAGTGAGTCCTTTTCTTCTGAATCTGTGTGGCCAGAGGAGTACGAGGATTTCAGCAGCTTCCACTTGCTGGTAGATGCAGCTGTACAAAAGGCAGCTGAAATGGAGCTGCAGAAGAAGCAGGAGCTGGATCCATGATCGCCGCCTGCCAAAAAAACACGAACAACAACAAAAAATAACCCCAGGTAGTCTCTTGTCTACTGTGGTAGGTTCATTTATGCTCATCCCAACTAACTCAAATGTTTTTCTTTTATAGTGACATGTTTTCTTCCAGAACTTTTATGAAAGCCGTTGTTAGATATTGTAACTGAATTTTGCAGATATTTCAGTATTTTTACATGGAAGACACTAGCCATCATGATTTACATTTCAGCAAAGTTCTGTCTTCATCTTCCTGCTGGATTTATACTCTTCAGACAATCAGACTAATGACATCTGAGATTAGACACCATGCTGAAACTTCAGAGGATATTTTGTTTTTCTAGCTACAATTTTTCCATCCCAGTGATACGGCCAAATACTAAATCACCTCTCTTTCTCCCTTTCTCTGTAACCTTCCTTATTTATTAGCATAAATGATAGAAAAGTATCTATAAAAGATGGCTACTATACCACTGGCCTCATTTTAATGTTGAATTTTTTTGTGTGAAACTTTCAACTCTTACATTCTCTTCATACAGTTTATTTTAAGGAATACTTAGTCTCTGCAAGGGGATGAATGTGACAGCCAAAGTAGATGGGATTCCTAAACATTTTACAAATAATGGTAAATTTTTTTCTGGGGTACCAGTGACAGATTTGTAGTAAAGACAATTCCAAATGCTAGTGGTTGTTGTTTAGTAAGTTGGTTTTAGAAAATAATTTTTATTAGTTTTATTTATATGCATCACTACAAAATGGTAACAACAAATTCACTTGAAAAAAAATCAGAGGAAGGTAATTTAAAAAGAAAGAAAAATATGTTGGCAACGAAAGTATACTCAGGTATTCTATTATCTTTTATTTTAAATTTTTACCTTTTTAATGCATTTTCCTATTAAAATTTTTGAATTGGTAGGATTTGGTGTAAATATAAAATGCTTCAGTCCTTTCCATATAGAAATAATCCTGTTGTCTTGTTAAGGCAGCTTTTTCTTATGTGTCAAGTGCAGGCACAGTTTCAATAAGACTTGAAAGTTATTTCTTCAGACGGAGTTAACTTAGCTTCTGTGATTTTAGGGAGCTAAAACCTGAGGAATCTGAGTGGAAATTGAATGCTAGCCTCAATTTTTTCTCCTTCCCTGAAGTAAAATAGATTGTTTTGGTCTCTATTTCTAGGCTCTGTTTTTTTATATTTCTCTCTAATTAGAGACAATTCTTAATATGAGGTGACTTACCTTCTTTAAGCATCTTAAGAAACAACAGTCAAAGTATATTACTCTGGATATTGGTTTCCATGATACCAAGAAGAAAACAGGCCCACATTTATCACACTGCTATTCTCGAAATTGACTCAAATAGTAAGAAGTTCAAGTTTCTAAGGTGCATATGAATTCAGAGGGATTTTGCAGGAAGAATATTCATTATAACATTATTGAGGGAGGGTCTCTATCCACTCAAGGAAGCTCCCATACCATTTCTTTCTTTGTCCCTGGGTTGAACCATTTTCTGCATATGGAGGGATAGAAGGTTCTTATTCAAGGACATGAAGCTTATTATGTGGGTGGTCAGTTTTTAAGATTAACCTATGCACATACTCTTGAACCCTTACCACAATGTCCTTTAAATTTTATGTCTGACAGGTCTTGGTACTCAAGTTTATCTCTGGCTCAGTTGGAAATGAACCACTTATTGCAACCTTAGTGCTGGAGTCTGGAAAATGAAGTTTCTTCCTGTCAAAACTTTTCTACCTTTTCTCTGGAGGCTAAATCCAGTTGGATTATTGTAGAGTGATTATTGTTTAACCTGTTCTAAGAGTAATATGTTAGGATGAAAGTGGCATTTTTCTTTTTCAATTGTGTACTTTGTAATGGATCATGCAATACCATTGTATTCTAGTTTTATCTGCATTGTGCGGTTAGAACATGGGGGAATTTTGCTTTCGTTGTGCTGCATACATGGGGGAGAAATTATTTTTTCTTTAGTGCTTAAATTGATACTTATGTAGGGAATAACTTTTATTGTTGATGTTTTTGTCAAACAAATGTTTTTCATTAATATTATTCATATATAACAATGAGACACTGTATTTGCCATTCCTCAAGCTTTAACCATTCTGCAGTTTCAACTTCTCTGTGCTGGCACTTTTCTTTGAATAAAGCATAGTAAACTTTAATCTACTTCAATTTGAAGTGGAGATAACTTCTAAGGAAACTACATTTTAAATCATCTCAAATGGGGTGGGTTTAGAGCTCAGTGATAACTCTAGCATGCACAAGGTCCTGAATTACATCATCAGCACCACTAATAACATGTTATTGACTTTAAAAACTGTGTGAAGCTTAATAGAGAAAAGATTTTGTTGCTAATACCATGGTTTTATAGAATTGAAAACGTAAAGGTAGTGTGAAGAAAAAAAAAATTGATTGGATTATTTTTTTTGAGAAAGGTCGATTTTTGATATCTTTGGAGTGAGAGAAATCTGGAGAAATTTTGGGTGAATGGAAAGTCTACCAGGTGGCTAATAAAAAGAAGATGTGATTATGAATAAGGTTGCTCTGTTCAGTCATCCTCCCTTCTCTGTCTCTTTCTGATGGTGTTGAAGTGAGACTCATCAATATATACTCCACAAATGTCATATTAAAATTAGAAAGGGATGTTGCATTTTTAAAAAAAAATTCAGTATGTCCCTGCTCTCTTATTTGACCTGTTTTAGTTTTTATCAACTATTATATTTCAGTTACCACACACTTGTGTTGTCATTCTTTTTGGAAAATAATTCTTTGTTTATTTGTTTATTGTTGAAAATTTGGCCTAGGCATTTTGAATTTTCCAATTCAACGAGGTAAAATAAGGATAATAAAGGGCAAGGAAACAGATTTAGCCACTGATTCCCATATTGTTGCAAAGAGGTGATATCCTTTGGAGTAGGCAAAAAGTAAATTGAAGGTAGAGTATGGTGTTTTTGTTTTTTTCAAAAAAAAGGGCATACAACTATTTTTGGTTAAGTAGTTATGAATAATCACTGTGTATTTTAGACCTTCATGATGTGGAACACACTAAAACTTGGTCTTCAAAAATTATAAATTGTGTGTGCTCCCTCTCGTCCAGTGAGGAGATCCACAGAACAGGGTAGAGGAGAGTGTGGATGCAGAGTCACAAATCAAGACCTCTGGAGACCAAGCTGGAAGCAGGTCTGATTTTATTGCATAGTTACCATGTACATATACTCGGGCAGTAGCTAAGCAGGTTATAGGCAGCCACCAATACAATTTCTGGCCAGCTGTCCTTGCAGCGACCAATCAAGGAGCTGACTGTGGAGCAAGCGCTAGGACCTCAACATGTAGTCTTATGCCCAGGGCTGTGCCTACTGGGTAAGTGGTTTGCCACACAGGTGCCCTTTACATATGCCACATATGCAGTACTCCATGCACTTATCCCCACAATTAATGACTAAGCCAATATCAATTTTAAAAGAAAAGTAAATTTCACTGGCTGAAACCATTGAGGATGAAATCCATGTGGTCAACAGGATCTTTCACAGGGTACTTTTGCCTATTGTATAGCCTGTAAGTCCAATCAAGAGTGTCCCGTAACACTTTAAATGCAAATTGGAGATGGAATAATTATGTTCTATAGCTCCCTTAGTTGAACCTATTTTGAACCCATTTTCAGTTTCAACAATGTTTTACTTTTGTTCTTACTAGCTCAATGATACTGATAATACTTGGAACTTTTAATTTTATATTAATTTGTATTTATTTTATAGTACAAAAAATAATAACAGCAAGTGACCAGTGTTTTTCTACTAGATATTCTATATGTTGCAACCTGCAGTCTCTTATCATACCCATGTGTAACAGATAATTGTTCTTTATAAGATGATCATTCATTTAATAGAACAGGGAAGTCTTAGATATTAAAACCCTGAGTAGAGATTAGTGAATGTCTTGGTTTATATATGAAATTTTTTTATTACTGTTACTATTATTTTGAAAATGCTAAAACTTTTTCCTTGTTATACTAAAGAGAGTCTTAACTATATCGTGCATGTGTTTTTTCTTAGCTTTTTAGAATATAATGTAAGAGCAAGTTAAATAAAGTATTGCAATTGGTGATAATTTTTATAAAAGACATAAAAGTGCTTATATGATCATTAGTTAACTCTGCAGCATGATATAAACTTTCATTGTGAAATTAAGATATCCTCAGTTTTTTTGAGTGTTCACTAATCATTGAGTTTTGCACAATATGCTTATGAGATTGTTGAAGAAAATAAAAATCTAAAATTGAAAATAACAAAATATTTTACTAAATTGGGAAAGTTTACACAAGTCTGAAGTAAACAGTTGATAAATATTTTAGATGAACTTATGAGTTCTATATCCTACTCTGTCAATCACATATTAAGTAGAATCTGTTAATCTCAGGAACAGTAATGTGTGTGTGTGTGTGTGTGTGTGTGTGTGTGTGTTTGTGTGTGTGTTAGAAAGAATCCAAGAATCCAACAAGAGGACAAAATTTACTTCCAAGTCAATGCAGTGTGTTAGCAGAATCTTCACTGAAAAAAAAAAGCTCAATTGATACAGTACACAGTAGAATTTTACTTATAATGGATGTTTCATAAGAAAAGTTTGACCTCTAATAAGCAAAATGATTACAAAGATTCCAACCAAATATATCTGGATTTTAAAGGACCAAGAGTCTCTATAAGCAGCTATTGTGAACCTATATGCATCTCAGAACATTGTTATTTGTACTAATAAATATTACATAATTTTGAAAGTACCTAAAATAAAAGGATCAAGATTTTATCTAATGACCAATTGACTGGATACAAAAAATAAGAAAATTTAGTTTTAAAATATATTAAACATAAATTGTGCATGCATTAAATCAACTCTTCCATATCATAATTTAGGGAAAATGTATAGCTTTTCAGGAAAATTCCTATCAGATTTAATTACCTATTTGTAAATATGTGCCCCTGGTAAATCTTGCCTTATACTTCTAACTTAACTATCATTGTACTTAAGAGTCAAACATGTTTCATCCATTGACATTCCAACATCAAAAGAAGTTAAATTCATTATGAGGGTAATGAAATAGATGGTCTATAAATCTCAGTTGTTTTGAATTAACAAAGTTAATGTTGTTTCTCCCTATTGTCCATCACAGACAAGACTACTTCAATCATTTTTAGCTATTTGGGATGGTATCATAAAATGATATTTCTGCCATAAAATGAAAACCTCATTTTTAGTAACAACAACAAAACTTCATTGTTAGAGTTCACTCTTGTGAATATTTAGCCTCTGTATTTAAATGCAAAACATGTGCAGCATTGAATGTATTACCTGTCACAACAGTTCTTCAGACTGGATAAATTATATCCCTCAGTTGGGTAGTACAAAGGTAATTCTGTTGCCATATGTTGTGTGAAAGAGCTACTGCTGTGACAGGGTACATCATGGATGATCTCTGTGTGATGCCTATTTTCTTCTTGTTGTACAGAAATTCCATCCCTACAAATACAAAATTTATGCTATCACAAGAGAAAGCATTGTAAGACCTAGAAATTCCAATGTATGTATAAGTTCCATTCCAGTTTAGAGCAGAATCATTTTGCAATCATTAGAAAGAGTCTGATTTTATAAATATGCAGTGATCATTATATCCAGTCTATGCAGGGATTTTTAGTGGAAGAATGTTTATTTTCTTTTTAAACACCTCAAGTCTCAAGATGTTTTTAAGAGTATATCAGCAACATATATATTGGCAATCACATTTTTCCCCTTGTATTTTAAAATGATCTGGTAAAAGTATTCCATTTTATTCTGCTGTGGCTCATTTATGGGGAATGAAGAAAAAGTAATCTCTAAAAAACAATTTTATTGTCATCAGGCCATAAAAATATGGGGATGGGTTTATGAATAACAAGGCCACTGAGGCATACCACAGAAGTCCTTCTAGTGCCTATTGCTACAATAGGTTACATAAATAAGTAAATATCATAAGATAATCTTCTGTATGTTCTGGAGAAAGCTAATATCACAAACATTTATCATACAGAGAAGTAGTGAGCCAAGAACATTTCTAAATACATTCAAATGAGTAAAAAACTGCTTTCAAATGGCAATGTTAATTTATGAAATTCAGTCTCTAAACCCTTGCAAAAAGTACTATATTATGGACATATTTGCTGTTTTGTCAATTCTAGCAGTCAAATGTTTCACAGAGTCATCAGAGAAAGGCTTGACCTGAACTTTTTAAATAAGAAAAAATGAATACAGTTAAATTAATAAACTTTGAGCTGGGATCAGAAGCACAACCCTGTTATCCCAGTGATTTAGTAGTCTGAAGTGGAAAGACTGCAAATTAGAGGCCAGTCTCTACAACTTAGCAAGAACGTATTATAAGATACAAAATTTAAAAATGGCTGTGGATGTAGCTTAGTGTTAGAGTGCCCCTGGTTTCAACACTTAGTACCATAAATAAATAAGTAAGTAACTAACTTCAGAATGTCTTAAAATTATGTTGTTTCTTCATTGTAAATAACCAAAAGCATATTAAAAATCATCATCATATACTGGTGTACTTATGTTCTTGGTGTTTTTTGGAACATAGCTGGTAGCTAAGCTAAACTACCAGAATTTAATGAAACAGTTATTTTTACTTTTATATCAGACTTCCATATTGTATCTCTGATCCAAAGATGGAAATAAATAAATGCATGCATACATACAGAGAACATAAGGAATTATTCTATTGTTATTCCAACATTTTGATACATAGCTTCTTCATTAGTTTATGTCCATAACGGGATGTTGAAATTAAACTGCATCTAAAATATGGATCATTGAAACATCTAGATATGCATGGATTTCTCCAATCAGAAATCATTTTAATGTATATCTAGCTGAGGAATATAATTAACTCAATTAATACAGCATGTATAAATTATATAATTACATCAAAATTCTAAAATGTGTAACCTGACAATGACAAGCACTATATTATTGACACAACCCACAATCCTGTTAGTTGCCTTATTAGAAAGAATGTAGTAAAAAAACACATTTTTCCAAGAAATGATTTTGTATCCATAAAATATGTTGAAAATATTTACATGTTCTGATTCTTGTGAGTACACTCAAAAGTTCAAAAGAAAGTTTCAGTCTTTTTAAATGAATACTGTCACTATTGGCTTTACCTCTGTCTTCCAGTCTTAGTCATAACATGAGGAAAATAACTCCCTATTATGGGCAGGATTATGTGTCCCTAAAAGTCATGTTATAATCTTAACTGCTAGTATCATAGAATATGATCATATTTGGAGGATTGTTAATAATGTAATTAATTTAAAATAGGGTCATTGGGGCCATCTCTTAACCAAAATGACTGGTGTTTTTTTTAAAGAGATTAAAACACAGACCCACAAAGAAAGAGAGAGAGAGAGAGAGAAAGAGAGAGGAGAGAGAGAGAGAATGAGAATGGGTACACACAGGGAGAAGATGACCATCTAAATGCCAGGGAAGACAGGCTTCAGATGAAATCAGCCCTTCTGACATTATGCCTTCTGACATTGTGGTCTGAGAATCTAGGCTCCAGAACTATGAGACATTATATATTTGTTATTTAAACCATGTAGCCTGTGACAATTTCTTATCAGAACCCTAGCATATTAATTTATTTTGTAGCCCCAAAACCTTGGGAATACATAGATAAGATTATCTTCTGCATTATGCTATTAAACAAATTTTTGATGTAGAAGAAACAACCATATAAATTAATTAAAATGCAAAGTATCTACTAAAAAGAATCTTGAGTATAATGCAGTTGTGAGTACTAATATGTATTTATTTGTTTATAACATAGTTTGCCAAAAGGTAGAGAGTAGATCAGATACAGCACCATATGAAATAAATAGTAGGAAATCAGGTCTCCTGATTTAATATCATGTACATGAAATTCAAAGGCACTTGAAATTATGGATAACAGGAAATTTTTAATAATTGATAACCGTAATAATAATCACATATTGTTTTATTTAATCATTATAAAAAGGAAGTATAATCAGTAGAATTGAGTAAATGGCCTGCTTTATAGTTATGTTTTAAGCTGTATTTTAAAAGTTGGCATTTTTTTTTTACCTCAGAATCATACAAATTAAGTTGGTCACTTTGAGTTAATCAGCAAAACCTAATCTCTGAGCCCAATATGAAATTTAGGCAGCTGGATGTGGCAATCACATCAAGGCACTAAAAAATTAGCTATTTCTCTGGGTGGGTGAACTTCTTTGCCTAGGAAGTAAATACATACCTCATTATTTGTTCTTTTCACAGTGCCCCCACAAAGAGATCATATAATTTTGCTCTAGGTTAGTGCATAGTTAAAACTTCAACAATATTTTTTATATTATACTTCTAAACAGATTAAATTTATTAATATCCTCGACAATGGGAAGAATACTGGATAATGTTACTGTAAGTATCAGACAGTATGGTTTATTTTATTTTTTTTATTTTTTTCTAATTTTTTATTGTAGACAGTATGGTTTAAAATAAAATAATAATTTTCTCTGATTACGAGAAAAATTTTGCCATTTATTTCAATGAAGGAAGCCTAGCTAAGTGCTTGATTTCGTGGAATCCAATTATATTACATTGATGGCTTCTCACAGGTTAGGTGAAAAACAGTGTTTGGTTTGATTTTCAAGGGTGAACAAGGGTTATTAACTAAGGTAGGCCAAGTCACACTCTGCAATGGGAAGGTGGCACATAATATGTTTGGTCCTCTTACAGTGCATTATGTATTATTCTTCCAGAACTTCCGTAAAAAATGCCAAATACTGGGTGGCTTAAACTATGAAAATTTATTTTATCACAGTCTGGAGGTGGGAATTCCAACATCAAGGTGTCATTATGGTGGTTTTCATTTTCGTTTTCTTTATTTTTCCTGAGGCAGTTCTGCTTGGCTTGTAGGTACTTGCCTCATTGAAATTTTTTCCATGGGCCTTTCGTTTTCTTGCTTATACATGGTGTCTCTGTTCTTATAAGGACATTAGTTATATTGGACTTTGGTCCCAACATGTTGACTTCATTTAACCTTAATTACTACTTTAAAGGGTCCATTTCCAAATATAGTCATATTGCAAGTTGAGATTTTAACACATGGATCTTGCAGGTCATGTTAATGGTTATATAACACCCAGAACAGCTTTATCACAGGCATTAAAAATAAAATAAAATTTTTGAATATGAACAAAACATATGACAAGTAAATAGAATCAATTGTTGTCCTACTCCCCTTCTACAAAAAGTTGTTTTATGTTTATTAAAAATGGGTAAGGAAATGGAAAAAATTAAGTACTTAGGTAGTAACTACTAGATTGATGAATTACATAAGTTCAGAAAACATAGAAAATCTCTTTCCCTCTAAATGTTAAATTTACCTGTCTTGCTTCCATTTAAATCCTTTTTTGATATCTGAACAAATGATAAGTAGGAATCATTTATTATAAATATACAGAACCTATTGAATATGTACTTTTTTCTATTGCATTATTTTTGTTAGAATAGAATAATCTAATGTCATCAAATTCTGGAAAATATATAATAAAGAGTTCTTGACAACTTAAACCTCTGTGAAATCTGATAAAATTGATACAGCAGCTATGAGACACATTATGTGTTTGTGCTTCCATTTAATTTTAATTCTTTAATCCCACTGAATTTTTCGTGGTTCTCCAGGCAATTAAGAGCAGTAGGAGGTATATATTGCTGTACCATGTTTATGGCAAACATGATAGTGGGATGGCAGAACATATCACAGAGATATGAAAGGTAATGAATCTATAAAAGGAAAGATAGGATTGGGGATATAGCTCAGTTGGTAGAGTGCTTGCCTCACATGCACAAAGTCCTGGGTTCAATCCCCAGCACCACAACAACAAAAAAGAAACTAATAAGTATAACTAATATTTTGTATAGGGGGGAAATCTCATAGGGTAATAAGAACATATGTAAGTGTTCTCTGACATTTTATTTGTTTACACTGATAACACAGCTTTTACAAAAATATGTTCTGTGTATATGACAACAAACATAGTGAGCTGTGGGACACAGTGACAATGGGAATAAGATATTTACTGTTATCCAGAACATAATGCCTTAGGAATGTTGATGAGATTATAGGTAGCCCAAACAGTCCTTTTAAGTAAAAAAATAGATTGAGATAACAACCAGGTGGCTTAAAACACCATCAACACAGTTTTTTTTTCTTCCCCCTTTCATGGTATAAATGATTAGATGTATGTACTTTGCAAGTATAGAAATGAACCTTCTCTTGCTGCCACCTAAGACTGCCTCATATTAAATTCCTTCTAAATAAATATTTGATGATTTACAATTTGATTTTCTCTTTCTTTGATCTAAGTTTGTCCTCCACTTATGAAGAACTATTCATGATTATAGAAGAGAATTTTTCTAATACATGCATATGCAAATAGACATCCTATGTATTGAGGAAAAATGTGTTTTCAAGCATTCTTTATCTAGATCTGCCTTTTTGAATATGACTCACTAATCTTATGTGCCTAATAGAGCACTTGTAATGTGGCTAGTCTGAATTAAAATGAATTAAAATGAATCAAAATAGTGTGAATTTAAAAGTGCAAAATATACAGTGGGAATCAAAGGTTTAGTCTGAAAAAAAGTATAGTATCACATTAATATTATTCATGCTGTTCATATGTTTTGACTATAATGAGCTAAAAAATTATTATTAAAAAACAAAATTGACCCGTTGCATATTTCTATTACTGGATTGCCTTCTCTTATATTTTTATATGTGTCTTTTATTTTTTATCCCCATACCAAAGACTTTTGATTATTCTGGTGGCACAAAGTCTATAAATCAGGTGAGGTAAATCCTGCAATTGTGTTTGCATTTCTAAAAATCATTTTGTTTATTTTAGTTGCTATATATTTTCATAAAAATTTTCAAGGAATATTACCAATTTCTTAAAGCCTTCTGTGATTTTTGATTGTGATCATGTATCATGCTAAACCTACATATCAATTTGTGGAAAATTCCCATATTAACAATAGTGAGACTTCCAATCAAGGAATTTAGTACTCTATTTATTTAAGTACTGTTAAATTTCTTTCAGAAAAATTTTGATATATTCCATATAGAAGGTGTTTACAACTCTTATTTATTCTAAAGTATTTGTTTTCACACCACTGTAAATAACAATTAGAAAGTGAGATTAAAATATAATCCAATAGTTTGCTGCTAGAATGTTTGGAAATGGTTTATTTTTTTATTATATCCTGAAGCCTTGGGGAATTCCTTTCATCGTTCTAAAACTCATTCTATAGATTCTTTGAAATTTTCGATGTATACAATCAGCTAAAATAGAGACAGAGTCATTTATTTTATTTCAAGACTTACCTTCTTTCTTTCTTTTAATTGCCTTAATGCAATGTATAGTACCTTCAGAACAATGTTGGAAAAAATAGGTGTAAGCCAGAATCCTTGTCTTCAGACCAATTTCAGAAAGAAAAGTTTCATTTTCCTATTATGATTTCAGCTATAGGTTTTTTCATAGATGGCCTTCACCAAATTGAATAAATTCACCATCTTTTATAGTGACGTAAGAGTTTTTATAATCACATCAAAATTGTATTAAAATGTATTTGAATATTTTCAAATGTACTTTTTCTTTTTCTTTTTTCTTTCTCTCTTTTTTGTACCAGAGATTGAACCCAGGGGGACTTATTCACTGAGTCATATCCTCAGATTTTATTTTATTATTTTTAATGTTTGAGACAGGGCTGTGATAGCTCAGTGGTAGAGAGCTTACTGTGTAAGTGTGAGGCACTGGGTTCAATACTCAGCACCACATAAATATCATAATATCTTTATTACTGGAGTTTGGAATTAGGGCTCCACTGGCCTGAAAATAAGTTGAATGGTGATATCCAATATTTTAATATTGTTTGAAAAATGTTTGAGTAATATCAGTCATTGTTTCTGAATGTTTGAAAAAATCAGCAGTGAAATCATCTTTGCCAATAATTTTGGTATTGTTCTATTAATTATTTCACTTCTTAAGAAAAACACACAGCTATTCAGATTTTAGGGTTCTTCTATTGTTAATATTAGTAGGTTACAATTTTCAAGAACTATAACTGTTAGTTGTAAATTCTTTAGCATTATTTTTCATAGTAATCTCATCTATTCTTATAATATATAATGATAATACTCTTTAATTTATGATATAGATGACCAGTATTCTCTTTTTCCCTTGACTATTCTTTTTGAGATATTTGCAGTTCATTTTCATAAAATGAACTGACTTTGCTAAATTTGTTTAGCACTTGATATTTATGTTATTCACTTTTCCTGCTTATCATTTTAATTTTCCTATTAGTTTTGGGTTCAGTTTGCTTGTCTTTTTCACATTTTTAATGTGTAATCTTAGGACAATAGTTGTAAAACTTTTTTAATGTAACCATTTAAAACTATATGTTTTTTGTAAGTACACTTTATGCTTCCCAAAAATATTAATGTTATATTTTCAACAACATCCAATATAAAATTTTAATACTTTTCATTGTGATTTTATCTTTAATCTGTAAATTATTTCAGAGTGTCATTCAACTTCTAGATGTGTAGTTAACTTACTGTTATTGATTTCTTATTAAATTCCATGGTGGTCACTAAAAATACTTTGTATGATTTTGTTTTTAGATTAATACTTATTTATGGTCTAATATATGTTCTATTTGGTTGAGTGTAAAATGCATACTGAAAAGAAGTTGTGTTCTCCAATTGTTAAATATAGTGTTATATACAAATTAATTAGATCAAGATTGTTGATATTGTTATTTGAAGCTCCTATGTCTTTATTTATTTATTATATGTAATTCTGTAATGTTCTGAGGGAAGAGTTTCCAAATACTCAGTAATTGTGAAATTATTTTCTCCTTTAATTTTCTTCATTTTTGCTTCACATATTTTAAATTTCTGTTATTAAGTGTACACACATATACATAGGTACATGCACATGATTAAGTTTTTCAGTTGAATTGCCATTTAGGAATGTGAAAATTACCCTCTAATTCTTACAATACTTCATGTTTGATGTCTACTTTATCCTGAATAGCTTAAAGTAATACTGATTTATTATCTTATCTGACAGTTCAGAGTGCCAAAATCTGACATAGTCAGGTACAGGTGCCATATACCTGTATTCTGTCCACCTTTTGAGACTGAAGTGGGATAGTCACTATAGTGAGATTACCCCAACCTAATAAAAGAACATTCTGATGATAACAAGACTTGACTGATTCTCTGCTCAGTATTTCACAAGGCTGGAACCAAGATGTCAACTGCCCTCCTTTCAAGAGTATTCAAGGCTGAATGGATTTCAGTTGTTAGTAGAACTCAGTTTAATTTGACTATAGAACTATATCTCCATTCCTTGAAGTTTATTGACAAGGCATAACTCTCATCTTTTGGATTCAAACAACATTCCTTTGCTCATGACCTTCTTTCATCCTCAAAGCCAGCAATAGCCAGGAGTTCTTCTAATCTTTGAATCACTCTGAACTCTTTATTTTTTTCTTTTTCTTTTCTTTCTGTTTCAGCACTGGGGCTGGGGCAAACTACCATTGAGCTACATCCCCAGTCCTTTTCTTTTTTCTTTTTCTTTTTAAGACAAGGTCTCACTGAGTTCCCAAGACTGGCATAAAATTTGTGATGCTATTGAGGCTTTAATTTTTAGTTCTCAGCTGTTTTATTATGGTGCTTCTAAGTATAGTATCCTTTGATTTTTTTTATCTTTTTTTCCAACTTTGTGAAGATTTCACATCTGTAAATATATACCTTCACAAAATTTAAGGGATATTTTGGGAATTAATTCTCCTCCTTCTCCTGTTTTCCCTTCCTTCTTTCAGTATTTTTCTTTTCTACTTTTGGCACTCCTTGTACACATGAATTAGTTCTGTTTATATTTTCCCATAGGTAACTGAGGATCTGTCTGTTTACTTTTAGTATCTTCACAATCTGTTTTACCAATGGGTAATCTATTTTCTCTCAATAATGTTATTGATTATTTTCTCTTTCATTTAGATTCTATTTGTGATACTTTAGTATTTATCTTATTATATTTATTTTATTTATTTATTTTTTTTAGTTCTCAAATTCCCTTTAAGTTCATTTTAGGGTAGAAACTACTCATCTATTTTGGAGAACATTTATCTTTCACTTTACTTCAAATGTATAATTTTTACCACAAAACATAGTTTAAAATAGATTATGCTTACTGATAGGTCCAAAATCTGGGGCATTTTAAGATTGGTGTCTGTTGACTGTCATTTTAGTTGAAAATTGGTTGCATTTTTCCTTGTTCATTTTTCCTAGTTCTTTGTCAATAGTTTTGGATTGTTTCCCAGACTGTGTGAATGATAATTTGTGTAAATTTTGGGTCTTATAATATTTCTGTTGAGAATATTGATTTGTGTTTGTTTGTTTAAGCAAGTAATGCAAGCAGTTTGTAACTTTGATTAAGTGGGTGCTTTTCCAATCTCAGGTCAGTTCTCTAAGCTTTCGCTCTATGTTTTTGTTGGGAAGCTTAAAACCTGTATGGAAGTATAGAGAGAATTAAAGAATCCTCTTCTCCAGTTCTCAGTTCTCTGGCATTTCACCTTATATTCTCTTGTCACTAGGGGCTTCCAAGTTATTCTGCAAAACAAACAATTGTTTAAAAATTGAAGTTCTAGCCATATGCACCATTGCTTCAATGCACAGCTCCATGACTTTACCTCAGAGTAGAGTCATGAGAGAAAAGAGACCAAACACACAAATAAGCAAAAGAAAACAAGTATTTCACCCCTGTGTGAGTTGCTTATTCAAATTTTCACTCCTATTCACAACCTTCTCCCTGCTTGCTTGCTTGCTTTTTCTGCATTTTTCAGTGTTTAGAATTTGCTTTTTATAATTAGTCCAGGGTCTACAATTGTAAACAGCAAGAAAGATATGCTACAGTGGATTTATACTGCTACAACTGAATTAGAAATTCCACATACATTTTTATAAATAAAATTTATTTATCTTTCTTCATTTCAGTCACTTTATGTAAAGCCCAAAAACAGAAGAAGAGAATTTTCTGTTGAAGATTATATTGTGTGTGTGCATGTATTATTGAAAAAAAAAAAATAT
>NW_026000261.1:14531096-14559785 GCF_001458135.2 Marmota marmota marmota
AAAAAAAAAAAATATATATATATATATATATATATATATATATATATATATATATATTTCTTTGATCAGTTAGCCTTTTTATCTGTATTTTATTTGCTTCCTAATTTTTTTTTAAAAATTAATATTGCTAAAGTGGTAGAACTAGTCATTTATTCAGTGAACACATAATTCTTGCTGTGTTCCCAGCAACTAACCAAATTCCTTTTCTTCAGAGTTTTCTTTCAAACTGCTTTCCTTTCAAGAGGATAAAGTCTATGGGCCTATACATTCTTTTGATTAAGAAAATACCAAGAAGGAGGTGGGTCATGATTAAAATCCAGGGATAAATGTTTACAATTTTCCTTCATTAAAATTAAAGTGGCAATAAGACATTTTATTAATTCTATCTGTCCTCCTAAAATAAGACCTACCCCCAAATGGTTTTCCCTAAAGAAATAAGAAGTAGCAATAATATTTCAGCATATTTCTTGGTGTTGTCAGATCATTCACTATGTCAGAGTTGGTCCAGATAGATAGAAGCAGATGTACGTATATAGTTATTTTACATAGAAACTGTCAGATATTTCTAGTTTTGTAAACAATCTACAAACTATACTTGATATTATTGTTCAAATATCATTTTTTTCATTTTTGAGAAAATGCTGTCAATATATGAATATGGATTTATAAACTTTATTTATCAATTTATTTAAATTTTATACATTTATTCTTACATAATATACATATATAAGGTATACACACATAGAAATTAATTATAATACATAAATTGCCATAGTAAAAACTCTAATATTTTTTCCATACCCCAATGTGTCTTTTTATGTATTCCATAGTTTTCAGATATCTGAATTTAAAAATAACTATGTAAATAAGTAATATATCCTGTGAAAAGAGAAACTTCCATTAATGAAAAATCTAGATAAAACATATGCATGTTTTACATACACACACACACACACACACACACACGAAGAGAGAGAGAGAGAGAGAGAGAGAGAGAGAGAATTACTAATTATATTTAACCTTAATATTAGCTGCCTAGCTCCTTGTTCTTCTTAAAGTCTTTTACACCTTCATATATTTTATAGAATATCCAATTTTAAATAAGCAAATATTGTGCTTAGTTTCACTTCTGCCCTGTTATTATTTTACTGATGGTATTCAATATGAAAAAAAAGAAATTATTATAGATTTAGCAATAGGAGACAAGGGCATAAGTTAAACATGCTGAATACAGGCATGATAAAAGGACATTTTTGTGGGCTGAGGTTGTGGCTTAGTGGTGGAACACTTGCCTAGCATGTGTGAGGCAGTGGGTTTGTTACTCAGCACCACATAAAAAACAAAATAAATAAAATAAAGGTATTGTGTCCATCTACAACTAAAAAAAAAGGAAAGAAAAAAGAGCATATTGCTATATTTCTCTGAACTTAACATTCTCTCATATTGGTCTAATATCTCATGAGATCTTATTGACTACATTCCATATTTTCATATTTCTGAGTAAAACTTTGTTAAGTGTATAGAGGTTGTTTTTCAAATTAAGAGGTTGTTTTGGGCTGGGGATGTGGCTCAAGTGGTAGCGCGCTCGCCTGGCATGCATGCGGCGCGGGTTCGATCCTCAGCACCACATAAAAACAAAGATGTTGTGTCTGTGGAAAACTAAAAAATAAATACTAAAATTCTCTCTCTCTCTCTCTCTCTCTCTCTCTCTCTAAAAAAAATGTTGTTTTATTCTTTTAAAATGAAAAAAAACAAAAGTGCATACTTAAAAAGTCAAATGCAACAATAGCACATACTCTTCTAGAAATGCCTACATGAAAAGTTAATATGTAGTTAGAATGTTGCTTTGTTGGAACTTTGAGCCACATAAATTAGATAGAAGTCTGACCCAGAAGTGACATGTCTAAATAGGCATCTCTTAGTATGACACTTCACTCATATTAATGAATTAAGCATTTTCACATATCTACAAAGTACATTCAAATTTCCTTTGCCTTAACAAGGCATAAATATTTGTAGAATATTTTATGAGGGGATAGTTAAAAAAAAAAAGCTTATGTTATACGCTAAAAAAAAATTACCAGGTACTAGTAAAATCTCTCTGTTTCCCCCCAAAATTATGGTGCCTCATTTTCCCTCATCATCCTGTTTCCTTAGCACAGCTTCTAAAATATCAGTTTACATTCCAAGATAGTTTTGCTCTTACTTTCAACTAGCATACTTTACAAAACAAAAGCCTAGTAATTTGCCATATAGTCAAATCTTCTATTATTTCTCAAATAGGCCTCTTAATGTTTCTAAGTTCATCCAACCACAAAGGACTCAAATATGTGATGTTGTTAGGCTAAAATTGACTGATTTATCTATCTCTGCAACTGTCTTTGCCAATAGAAAAGGGAAATCATACTCAGGATTTATTAATGACCCCAAGTTCTTCTTTCTTAGAAGTATAAATGGACTGGATACGGATGGAATTATTCTCTGTACCATTGCTTTTTTCTTTGTTCCCATTCCTGTATCAGAAATGTACTGTTGAGAGCCACAGCCAAGGGGCCCCAGCAAACTTCCAGCTGCCAGCTGATGATTGGCTCACAGCAGCCCCAGCAAACTTCCAGCTGCAGAGCTGATTGGCTCCTCTGCAGTGATGCTCATTGGGCTGTTTCCCCGCCCTTTCAGACCACGGAGCTGCTCATTGGGGGACTCTTTTGGTTCCGCCCATGCAACCCAGCCAATCTGCCTCAAGAGCAGGAGGAGTGGGGGGGTTGAGAGGCTTGTGGGAAGCCAGTGGTGGCAGTTGGGCTCTGAGGGAATTCCTGAAGAGCTCACATGGTGCAGCATGAGTGTTCTAAAAATAAAGTTTGTTTCTGCTTGATAAGTGGCTCCTGAATTGTGCCCAGCCAGACTGCAGCAATGTACCTTTTTAAAATGTTTGCATAGATAAATAATAGCTGATATTCATGGTCAGACACTGTAAGTGGCTTTATAGATTTTCTTCTCACAGATGTTATTTCATTCACAAGAACCTCCAGAATAAAATTATTATTTCATATCCATAATAGTAATATGAAGTTCACTTAGTCATGGTCACACAACTATCATATAGTGTATTAGAAATGTACAAATTAAACAGTTTATCTTCAGAGCCCAGATTCTCAAATAGCTGTAAGAGCTTCCCATCAAATCTTGTGAATCAATCTTGTAGAAAAGAAAGCTAATAATTTTCAAATCAGAAGAGGTTCAGGTACATTTCATTATATGTAGATGCATAAATATAAATGATCACTTTATTTACTCCATTATATATGCTGATTGTCTAAATAGCATAGGATATTTGAGTTACATATTATGCCCAAAATTTTAACTGCTACTTGTTCGGAAGCATTAATTCACTCTCACTTTTATAATGTTTGCATGAAATGAACTATATATAATCAAATGTGATTTAAGTGCTAATTGAATAACAATGCTCTCCCTTGGACTTTCTAAATTTATCTTTCTCAAGAAAAGTATCTAGAGGATAGTATGTGATCAGTGGTAGAATGTGTGCTTAGCATACTCAAGGCACTGGATTTGATGTCCAGTGCCTAAATAAATAAACAAACCAATAAATAGATGAATAGGAATATGCCTCCATGTTTTGTGCCTAACAATATTTTCCTAAGGAATTTTAGTATAAAATCGGTTGTTTTTCAAAGAAAAAGAATATGACTTGTAAACTTTGTCCTTATCATTAAATTTATTTCTAGTTCAGCTGTTATTTTCTTCAGGGTATATTTTAAAAATATACTTTTAAGTCAACACATTTTAAAATGATAATGTCAGATACCAAATATTTTTAAAAGATAAAGCGAATAAAATTGGGAACACTTTCAGTTCAACTTTATCCATGCAAATATAGTCTTGGTGGAAACAGTGCATGTGATTCTTCTTTATTATCATCAATGATGATGTATGGAAACAATTCTTTCACACTTGTTTGATTATAATAATATTTAAATATGACTGCTTTAGAAAAATAGCAGAAAACTATATGACTTAAGATACCTTTGAAAATAGAATTAGTCTTGCAACTATTAGTAATTTGATTTTTCTGTTCCACGTAATGTTTTAAATTAAGGGGAAATGTGATATGAAAATTACAGGTGTTTATTTGCTCCATGGTAAGATTATCCAAGGTGCAACTCATAGAAAAACTTTTAAATGCCTTCTTAATTTTAATTATTATAAATGTTCAGTCTTGTAACTACCTAGTTTGAATAATACTTTCAATTAACACTTTGAAAAGAATGTTGGTCAAGGTAAAGTAAGTAAATACTCATGATTAATTTATTTGCTTATTTGTGTGTAGTTTTCCAATGTACATTGTATTTGTTTTATTTAACACAACAAATTGCAAATAAATAATTCCTATACAGGTAATTCAACATATGTGTGTGTGTGTGTATATATATATATATATATATATATATATATGAACAGACATCTCGGAGATACCTATCAAATAATTCATTTATGATAAACATTGAAATATTAAACACATGTAGCTGTATGATCACATCATAAAAGACTACAATAATCAAAAGCAAAAAGCTGATTGTTAATGGAATTGCTCAGCTTGGACTATCATTAGGTTTGTATTTGCAGCATTTTAAATGCAATAATGCTTTATTTTAGAGTCAAAAACTGAAGGAGTTTATTTTGAGGATCACAGACTTGGGAAGAAAGATATGTAAACTTTGGAATTTATAAAATCTGTAACTTTGACAGTGTTAGTATAAATCACTCAACTCAACCTCTTGGCATGATGTGTATGCTACAAATGACAGAGCACTATCAAAACATGGGAACCAGTACACATCAAGTATATGTCCAAGTGATTAATCTTATTGATAGTGTAAAAAATTGAGAGTGATTGTGATTTTCACACACAGAGAGCTATGATTAGAAAATAAGAAATATTAGAGCAAAATATGATCTTCTAAAAACAGCTTACTGAGTTTGGACTCCAGTCCTTAGTCTTTAGACTTAAAATGAACCTTGAATAAAGCCTAAATATTTAAGTCAGCTTTTTCATTGCTGTGACAAAAAGACCTGACAAGAACAATGTAGAGGAGGACAAGTTTATTTGAGACTCACAGTTTCAGAAGTCTTAGTCCATAAATGACTAACTCCATTTCTTTGTGCCCAAAGTGAGGTGAAACATCATGGCAGAAAGATAATAGCAGAGAAAAGCAGCTCACCATATGGCCATTAGGAAGCAGAGACAAATCCACTTACCACAGTCAAAATAAAAACTCTAAAGGTATGCCCCCAGTGACTCACCTCCTCCAGCTACCCCCCACCTGCCTACAGTTACTATCCAGTTAATCCATACTAGTGGATTAATGTACTGATTATGTTAGAGCTCTTATAACCCAATAATTTCATCTCCAAGTGTTCTTGCATTATTGCCGCAGTCCGGCTGCAGCAAAATAACCGGGGGGTGACGAATAACTTGTGTACGTTGATACAGCAGGAGTAGGAGCCGTTTATTGCAGGACAGGAGCAGTATTTATACATTCCACACAGCTTATCTAATTAGCATAAACTAGATACATCAGTCAACCAATCAGGAATCTCTACACCTAATGGCTCGGTTTTGTTACTTCTCAAACCACTCCCTCTGACATTTTGCCAGGCACCATCCAGACTTGTTTACGAACTTTAACATTCCCCTGGCAAAATGCCAGGTGTTATTTTGACTTGTTTACAGACTCTAACACATTATCATACACAGGAACTTTTGAGGGACACATATCTAAACAAAACAAAAGATTTATGTCCCCCTGGCCCCCAAAAGGTTTATGTCCATCTCACAGTACAATATACATTAGTCTATTTCTGACAGTCTTAACAGTTCCAGCATCGTCTAAAATTCCAAGTCCAAAGTGTCCTGAGATTCAAGGTAAACTAGTGTGAGTCCCTGTAAAAATAAAAAAGCAAGTTATATGCATCCAATATATAATGGCACAAAGCAAACTTTTCCATTCCATAAGAGAGATGTAGGTGCATAGTAAGAAGGGATGAGACCAAATCAAAACCTAAATCAAGTGGTAAAAGAAGTCCATGACCAGCATCTGGGGCTCTTGGCATTGTGATGTTCTCTTCAAAGGGCTTGTACAGCTCAGTCCCTATGACCTTGCTGGTTCCAGTCAACGTGGCATCTCTCTTGTCTTGTTTCTGCTTAACTGCTGATGCTTTCAGGTTAGTCACCATTGTGAGCAGGATTAAAACATCCAGGTATCATGCCTGTTGCAGGCTCGGAGAGCTTGGGTAACTGTACATGGTGAAACAACTTCTGAGATCTCCCTGTGTTAGCAGGGTACCCCAATGGTCTCTTCTAAAATGAACTTTTGCTTTTACACCCTTGAGCCTGGGATGGGTAGGGTCTTGCCAATTTGTGAGATGCTGCCATGCCTTTTTCTTAATGCCTCTGGCTAAAATACTTAGCATTTCTTTAGTGGCCGTAGTCCCTTTAAGATCCAAACCTTCCTTAGCTTCCTTTTACTCACACCATTCTGGCCATACTACGAGTCTTCCAAAATTTTCTGCTTGCTTTCTGCTTCTCATTGTCACAGTAAACTTGGCTAAATGCCACCATCAATATCCAGTGCCACTGCCAAAACTCTTTTCTTCCTTGAAATTTCTTCTACCAGATTAATTAGACTATCACCTTAAATTTAGCCTCACAGAAAGTCTCATGATATGGACAAAATGCAGACAATTTCTTAACCAGAACATAACATTAATGGCCTCCAGTCCAATATCTGATAGAGTCTTTCTTCTCCTCTGAAACCTTATGATCCCAGTCTTCACTCTCCACAGTATTATCTGCAATCTGGTCTTCTGAACTTCCATCAGAAGAATGGGTAGTTAATATTGAGCCATTGCACACAACTAATGCCATTGAAGCTCTATATTCTCTACGGAATGGTAAAGTAAAAATAATGTGTTTACCCTCAACAAAATTCTTTAGTAAAACTTTCTTATATCTGCTTGAGATTTAGGTTGAAAATCTTGAAATGTCTCTTGTGGTCTTCATCTTGGTTTTGTTCTCAATACTATGCTATATTACATTACAAAGGAATCTTGCAAATAAAAGTAAGGTTAATATTCAGTTAAGTTTAGTATTGTATGATTATCCATTTCTACAGCTGATTGCAGATAGCAAAGTCAGAGAGATTTAGGGCATGTGTTGGTTATGATGCTTGGGAAGTTCTCCATTGCTAGGGCCATTGGTGAGGACCTGAGTGACCTCTAATTGCTAAAAGCATCCCCCAGCCAACAACTACCCTAACAGTGGAAACATTAGTTCTACTGCCCTAGAAAATTAATTCTGCCAATAATCTCATGGTGCTTACCAGATATTCTATAATTGAGCCTCCAGATGAGAACATAGTCCAGGCAATATTTCTACTTCAACCTCATAAGATTGTATAAAGAATCTTGTGAACCCATGAAAACAGATGCTACATGGAAAGTATAAGGAAACAAACTATTCTTATTTTAAGACACCAAGTTATTGATAATTTATTATGCAGAAATATACATCAAAAGCATCTATTTACTTAAATCTTAAGAAGAATAAGAAGAGTGTATTTTCCCAGAAGATAATAGGAAAATTTAATAAACAGTATTGGGATAACTAGTTGGATTTCTACATTTTTATTGGAAAATATTCCACTAGATACAATACGTGAATGTAACAAAAACTAAAACAATGAATGCATTAGGTGAAATTAGGGGAAAGTTATTTATAACCCTGGTGTAAAAACACATTCATAATCATGACTCAATATATAGAGAGAAGAAAAATAATTCAAATATTCAACTACAAAAAATAATGAAACTTACTTCATGGTATAAAACACCATAGAAAAGTTAAAAGGTAAATATTTTGTGCACCTAATACCAGAGGTCATTCATGCATTCATCCATCTATATATCAGAGAAATAGTCACAAACAATCTGATAAGAACATATGAAAAGTATATTAATAATTATAAAAATATAAAAACATGTGACATTTAATTTTTATCATAATGAAGAAAGGCAATTTAAATCTGCATTGAAATAACATTATTATCTGTCATATTTACAAAAAAAGTTGGTGAAGCTTCAGGAAACAGGATTTTTCATGCTTTGTCTGTGGGTTATGAAATGTTATGATCACCTAGTAGATAATTTGAGAATAACTGTCAAAACTACAAATGCATTCATCATAGTATTCAGTGGTCCCATTCCTGAAGGTGTTCTACAAGAATGCATTTGAAATAACTATAAACATGGTTGGATAATACAAGAGTTAAATAGAAATTATTTTAAAAGTAACCAATTAAAAACCTACAGTGTACAGATTAAAACTCAGTACATTCCTATAATGCAGTAGCTTAAAAACATGAAAACTTGCCATGTACTAATGGGAAAAATACAGAATATGTTGTTCCATAGCAAGATTTATGTAAGAAATAGAGGAAAATCAACCATATATTTGTTTTGCTTGACTTTGTATAACACATTTTATAATTATATACAAAATTATTAAGAATGGTTATCTGTAGGGGTTAGGAAATATTTTAGATCTGGAAAAGGGAGGAATGTGGTAATACACACTTTGTCATCCTTTTTCTTTTCTTGCTCAACCTTTGATTTTAGAATTAGCTCTTTTTGACAATTACTGTACACATTTATTGGAGGTCAGGTTAAATCCTCTATCTTTCCCCTGAAAAATACGAAGCCCTGAAAGATTGCTTAGCTCAAGTCTAAGCATTTGATTTCCTCAAGAACAATTATCAATCACCCACCTCAAACTCTGAAACAAGTTCTGCATAGTGCTTCCGAGGATTCCCACCAGTAATGGGTTCTAGCTGTTCACTGCAGTATCCCGATCAGTAAGGTACCATTACTGCTTTATAATTCTTACCCAAAGGATGCTATCACTGTTCTCTCCTTCCTGTTTAATGAAATCAACTCTTATGTAAACCATGTGTAGTGATTCACTTATCTTCAGCTCTGAATTAAAACTAATATACAATAAATATATATGTTTTTATAATACTTTGATTTTGAACCATTTGAGTATAATTTTGCTCCATGTGGTGACCCACAACTGTAATCTCAATGACTTGTGAGGCTGAAGCAGAGAAGAACACACATTTGAGGCAAGCCTTAGAAACTTAGGGAGACCCTGTCTCAATACAAAAATTAAAAAGGACTGGGGATGTAGCTTAGTGGCAAAGTGTTGCTGTGTTCAGTCCTCAGTATCAAAAACAAACAAATAAAAAACCAAACACTACAGTAGTTTCTGCTCTTAGTGTATCTCCTAGGGGAAAATTATAAATTCAGGAAAAATCATTCTCAAAAAGTTAATTGTATAGTATTTATCATAGCAATGTTGTAATCACTAAAAAACCTAAATTTCAACAATAAAAAGTTACATCTAAAATAATGTTGATTAAGAGGTAATGTCATGGAAAATTTCAATGTTAGGTTTAAAAGAACAAGTAGAGTCTAAATATAAATGGACAAAAAGAAAATATGTACATGATTAACTTCTGTTAATTAAACTCTGATTTTTACCCCTTCTTTCCACTTTCTTATATTTTCCATGTATTGTATGTGTTATTACAATAAGCACCTAATTCCCTGCCTTAAATTTTCTTGTGGAGTTAAGAGTTAGGAGAGATTTTAGAAATTCCTTAGATGAAAAAAGTTAGCTATTAAAGATTTGAAAATAAGTTACATATTCTAATAAAGTGTAAGAACTACAAATAATTTCAATTTCAGTCCTAAGAAGTCCTCTACTCATATGTCCAGGAATATATACTTAAGACTATCTAGAGGCTGGGGTTGTGGCTCAGTGGCAGCGCACTTGTCTAGCACGTGTGAGGAATTCAGTTGGATTCTCATCACCACATAAAATAAATAAAATAAAGGTCAATCAACAACTAAAAAATATTTTAAAAAAGAATATCCATGTGAACATTTTCTAAAAATATATTTTTAGTTGTACATTGACATAATATCTTTATTTTGTTTATTTTTATATGGTGATGAGGATTGAACCCAGAGACACAAGCTCAGCCCCCATATAAGAATTTTGATGAACATACATAACTGAAAATAATCTTAATGTACATTAATGATATAATGGATAAATTCTGTTATAGTCATAAAATTTAAATATATAGCCAGGCACAATGGTGCACTCCAGTAATTCCAGTGGCTCAGGAGGCTGGGGCAAGAGGATTTTGAGTTCAAAGACAGCCTCAGCAATGTAGCAAGGTCCAGAGCAAATTAGCAAGACCCTGTCTCTCTAAACAAAATGTTAAAAATTAAAGGGCTGGGTATGTGGCTCAGTGGTTAAGTGTCCCTGGGTTCAATCCCTTATACCCCCCCCAAATATAAATCTATTCAATACTGAAAATTACCTAGTGTTCCACAGATAAACATGAATGACTATCAAAATCATAATGCTAAATTTAAAAACACTGCAGAAAATACATAAACCATTATAAATAAGGTATATTAAAACATTCAAAACATGATACTTATTGTTTAGGGACATATACAAGTGCAGCAAAAAATAAAGAAAGATATGGTAACGCTAATCACCAAGTGTTAGTGACTACCTCTAAGGAAAAGGGAGTGCAATAAATTGAAAAAGTTATGAGATAAAGTTTAAAAATATTATAAGTTTTAATGTCTTAAACTTAGTTGTATGAAGAAGAGTGTTCCTTATATTCCTATTTATACTTTCTTTGATAGGCTTAGACTATTTCACAACATATTTCAAAAAAATGTAAAACAATATAATGCTAAATGATTATAGTAAATGGTTAAAGAATTTTTTCACTTACGTGTCTGTCAGTTTTGTTGAAATTTTTTTTTAAATTTCTTCTTCTGACTTGAATCTTTTTTAGGAAAATTTTCTAGGTATCCTCTATTTGATGGAATACTAATTACTGAGTATTTTATTTTTTTCTCCTCTCTTCAACTATGATGAAAAACATTACAGTAAGTTTGAAGCCATCCCATATATGTAATTTCAAGATGAAATATTAGTTTCAGGACATTGTCTACCATTTTATTTCCATAAAAGGGCATGCAATGACTTTACAATAAATATTTTCCATGGTTAGCTGCTGACAGAAAACTTTTATATAAAACTACTGTATAGTAAACAAAACTAATTAAAACTAGATTTTTTTCTTTTATTTATGTACAAAATGATTTTTATATTTATTGACATTCTGGTTTGCTGAGACAGAACATTAAGTGAATTTTATTTATTGTTTTTAATGATTTAACAGATTGTCTGAATTCACCATTATTTTTATCAGAATAATAAATTGGCTAACAACAGGAATAAAATGTGTCAGACTGTTGTATGTCCAGAAATGTCTTGATATATTGCTAATTAGAATGTCAACTATTCAATACAAAGTCCTTCAGAGTATATATTAAACTGAAATGCCTTCTGCCCATCTATTTGGAGTAAGGACAAAGGGCTGAAAATGCTGAGTGATACCTATGGTGTGACAAATATATTACTTTACTCAAGCAATATATTACCTTGCATCACTCATGGTGGAAAATGACTCATTCTCAATCTATGTTTTATTATACCAAATTTTATTATCAGTACTTGCAACTCTGGAAAATTCTATGTTATGCCTTTAAATAATCAGAATAATTTAAAAATCTACTTTTTAAAACATTCATATTTTACTTTTTTAAAAATATCTTTATTTTATTTTTATGTGGTGTTGAGGATCGAACCTAGGGTCTCTCATGTGTTAGGCGAGCAGTCTACTGCTGAGCCACAACGCCAGCCCAACATTTTTTCCTTTTGCTGTTACATTTCTACATCGTTCCCCTTCTCCCCATATATATCAGTGTTTGTGTGTGTTTGTGTGTGCATGCTTGTGTTTATTTTAGTGGAAGTCTAATTCAATTGGCTAAGCTTCAGATATAATAGCTATCACATGCACAATCATTTTATGCTGTTGTGTTGTTTTCTTTTTTAGTGCATTATACCTACATAATAGTGTAGTTCATTTTGATATATTCATTAAGGCATATATATCCACTTCCTTCCCCCTCCTCCCATTCCTCTACTCTATTGGTCTTTTATTTATGTATGTATGTATTTATTTATTTATTTATTTATATTTGATTGATATACTATAGTTATTTATAATTGGAATGAATTGTGGTATTCTCATACATGCACCTAGTATAATTTGGTTTACTTCATTTGTCAGTTCTTCACTTTTGCCTACTCTCCTTTCTCCCCCTTGGTTCCCCACTTCTACTGTACTGGTCTCCTTTTTTCTGCCATGGTCTTTTTCCCTGCATTATCTGTGTATTTCATTTCATTAAATGTATTGCTTCCCTAGACCAGTCATGTAAAATTTATCTGAGATATAAATATTTCTCAATGCACTAAAACAAGTGACACCTTAGAAATTAAAACAACATAATTAATGTACCTAATGTAGAGTTTTTCTTAAACTTCAGGCAGAATTATGACATTGCAGTTTCATGCCATGGACTAGATAAGAAAAAGATTAAAATCCATTTCTATACTACCTTGAGTAGTGTTAACACCATGACAGCTATTCTCTTAAAATGCTTAACTGAGCAGGAGTAGTTGAGGTACTACTGTTACCATAGCAGAAAGGTTAACATGCTCAAAGTTTTTAGCTTGGCAATAGATTAAAATGTAGAATTGGATTAAATAAGTCCTAAATTCTGTTGTAAAAATTTCAAGTCTTTTAATAAGCCTAAATTTGAATAATTGCATAACAAATAGATAAAGTATTTAAATATATTTGGTACAGTAAACAATCTCAATTTCACTTGGTTTATCATGCCAAATAGAAAAAAGTAAGAAGAAATGATTTGAGTTTTCTGTATCCAGAAGAGGATGGATTGGAGCTATATCATCTATCACAAAATTTTCATGCAGCACCATTACCATGGATTCCAAACACAGAAGCATGATATTGAGGAGAGATTAAATGATATCAATGACAGTAGTAAAATATTGCTTTAAAATGTGTTAAATGTGCTGTTTGTACTCTCCATGTAATCAATCTCTTCCTATTTTAGTTTATGGCATGTTTTAGTCAGTTTTTTTTTTCCTACTGTGAAACAACTATAGAGAAGGAAAAGTTTATTTGAGGGCTCATGGTTTCAGAGGTCTTAGTCTATAGAAGGCTGGCTCCATTTCTCAGGGCTTGGAATAAGTCAGCACATCATGTGGCAGAGGGAAGCAGTTTACATCATGGTGGACAAGAAGCAGAGAAACTCCACTCTCCAGATACAAATATATGCCCCAACCACATCCTGATTTCCACCTCCTCTAGCCATACTCTACCACTTCAGTTACCACTCAGTTAATGTTAAACTACTACTCAAAGAAAAGACCACAGACTCCAATTTTAAATCAAATTAAAGCAAGCTTGTAATTTCAGCTGGGACTGTCTCTCCCCAAATCCTTGGGTTAGAGAACAGTACCCCAGCTCTCTAAAAGCGTCGTTTTATAGCACAAAAAGTTGCAAAAGTGGGGTGTCTTGAGAACTTACAGATAATAGGATTTTGACAAGCATAATACAAAGGCAGGTAGTAGGTTAATGATCTAAATGGTTCAACACTTAGGGAGTAAATTTAGATCCCAAGATCAGAATTTATGAGGCACCATTAAGGTTTCAGAGAGGGTTGTTATCTGGTCAGGGAAAGCCAGGCATGGGTGAGTTCAAGGAATGGGCAGGCATTCTAAGCAAGTTTAAAACATCAAAATGTGGCCAGGCCAAATAGAAAAACTAATATTTTACAGAAAACAGAAATGAATCTTTTATGACTTTTAGAATTAGTCTGGGTTTATCATTAATCCCTATCAGGGAATTAAATCACTGATTGGGTTAAGACTCTCACAACCCAACCATTTCTTTCTAAACCTTCTTGCTTTGTCTCACACATGAGCTTTTGGGGGACACCACATCTAAACTATAACATGGCAAATTACCTGGATGTCATAAAGTGTTTGATTAACTTGTACTTCCAAATATGCCATTTTTTTTTTACAAAGTAGTCAAGAACTCAGTTATTAGAAGTCCCTTTCAACCAAAATATCTATTTTTTTCCAGTTGGTGACACTAAAATATAGCTTGATTTTAAAATGCATGGTGAAAAAATGACATATTAAAAATTCATACAAAAATAAAGAAAAAATTACTAATATTAGCTGTCACTTCAAAATACGAATCCTGGTTCTTAAACTATCCTTTGAACCAGATAAATTGTAAATGCGGCATCATTGACAATACTTTATCCTTTGACTGTTTTATTAATTCTAATCAGTGCCCAATGCTGATGATTGCAAAATTCAGGGACAACAATTGACAGCTGTATTTGTTGTATATAATTCTTTTTGGTTGTTAAGCATCTGTAAATATCTTTACAATGTTTTGAATATTCTCTAGGCATCTGTAAATATCTTTACAATGTTTTGAATATTCTCTACCTATTGCAGCAGAAACCAACTCTGACCATTGCAATTCCAAAACAGCTTCCCAAGCCTCTCAGTAAGGCACAAAGGACCAAAACTCTACTGGTAAAATACTTCTGCAACATATTTTTCTTAAGAAGATAATGATATGAAAGAATATGAAACATATGAATTCAGTGAATGTAGGAATGGGAATATGAACCCTGTGTTTCCAGCTTCAGAGTTCCTAAATATTGTGTCTATTGCCACTTGGTCTCTAGCCATCATAGTAATAGTAATAGTAATGTCTGAACGAGACCACCCTCCAAAGTTGTTTCATTGGCCTTCTTGGAGACTCCTTAAATATCTATGACACCCTTTAATAAATATCTTTTCCTAAGAAAACATCCCTGACAAAATAAACATTGGTAAGGTTCAGGTATTCAGTGTCCCACAAAAGCTCATATGTGTGACAATGTATTGGGTTATAAGAATTTTAGTATAATCAGCAGATTAATTCCCTGGTAGGGATTAACTGGGTGATATCTGTAGGCAGGTAAGGTATATCTGGAGGAGCTAGGTTGATGGGGGCATGCTCTTGGGGTTTATATTTTGTCCGTGGTTAAGGAATTCTAGTTCTTGCTCTCTCTGGGCTTCCTAGTATGGTGTCCTGGGCCACTTTCCTTTGCCACACCATTCTGTATTGTGTTCTGCCTTACATCAAGTCCCAGGTAATGGAGTCAGCCATCTATGAACTGAAACTTATAAAATCATGAGCCTCCAAATAAACCTTTCCTCCTCTAATTGTTAATGTCAGGTCTTTTGATCACAGTATTAAATAGCTGAGTAAAGCTGAAATTGGTACTGAGAAAGGAAATTGCTGCTATAGACTAACCAGACCATGTGGTTCAAAAGGCTTGGGAGATTCTTTTGGGCAATTGTAGAACTGTGAGACTATGAGGACTCTTGGAAATGTACTAAAGGTATTTTGTATTGTGAGATGGACATGAGCTGTTGGGGTTGGGGGGATATTATGATTTAAATATTAGTATTCCCCCTATTAGCATCAGATCAATATTGGCATCAGATCTGCCATTTTAGGTTGGGAGCAATTTTTGTCTATGGACTCCTAAGTTTCCATTTAGGAGCCATTTTATTCAGGGATTACCAGGTTTCGATTTAGGAGCCATTTTATCTAGAGATCCTGAGGAAATGGACTGAAACCTTTTGCCGCAGTCTGGCTGGGCACAAAATCACGAGCCACTCAAGCAGGAACAAAGTTTATTTTTTGAAACTGCCGCCAATGTCCGGTACCGCCCAGGAAGATTTTTTCCACCCACGCTGCGTCCTCCCGGACCACCGAGAGCTCCTCCCCCGGAACTCCCTCCTACTGTACTTCCCCAACCAATGGGAACTCTCCAGGAGTCCCGTAGCCGGCCTAGGTGAACAGCAGGAGTCCAATATCCATATGAATGCAAATCTTAACATAATCATATCATCTCAATGGCTAGCTGGCGTCACCTTTCGACCAAAAATGCCATGCATCATATACTTGGCTCTTAGCAACCTTTGAAATCATGAGCCCCCAAATAAAACTTTTCCTCCTTAAAATTGTTCTTGTCAGGTCTTTTGGTCAGAGCAGCAAAAAATCTAAAACAACATTCATTGAATATCTATTATATAATGAGTACATGTGTTTTCTCCCCAACACCAAAAATAATAGGTTTAGGTAAACATGTAAACCAATTGAATATGTATGCATAAAAATCATAGGATCACAGGTATCAATATATTCTTAGTTTTCTCATGTAAGTTGTGTCTTATGATTTATAGAATGATTTAAGACTTTTTAATATTATGCTAGTTTACTTGAAAGTAATGGAACAAATATTTTATTCCATCTAGTTATGACTATAACCTATAACTAAAATAAATGGAGCACTTGGTAGTTGGTTTGCAAACCTATGGTTGCTTAACCTGACCTTCATTTTAGACACTTATATATTATATTGCTGCAATCTTGGATGAATATTTTGGAGTAAGGACAGACATTCTATATGTATTACACTCTATACTTTTTCCTTTATGAATATCACCATGAGATAGATTGCACACAAAAAAATAGACATGTACTAAAGTGATATTTAAGAATAAATACTGCAAATTTTTGTATCAACCTAAAAGTTCCATAAATGACACTATGATTTATAAACAATGAAGGAAGCTTAACAATAATTTTTAAAACTAAGTTTTTTTAAAATCTAAATGTACTTCTCAGCTCATCTTTTTGTCCCCTTAGCCCCCATATTTTAGAGTTATACATATCATTTTTTAAACTGTTTTTTGTTGTTATTATAGGTGGACACAATACCTTTATTTTACTTTTATGTGGTGCTGAGGATTGAACCCAGTGCCTCATGCATGCTAGGCGAGAGCTCTACTTGTGAGCCACAACCCCAGCCACACACATGTCATTTTTATAAATCAAATTTGTTTGGCCTACCAATAATAATAATTATAATTAACAAATGAATGCTTACAACATTGTGGCATTGCATTCACTGCTTCTTGTGTGTCTTATTTCCTTTAATAAGCAATATAACACTAAAAGTTTTACTATACTGTACATATACAAGAATAAAGACAATGGTACTCTATTTGTTCCAGATCACACAGACTTATGGAGTAAGAATTTGAAACTGGGGCTCTATACCATTGAAATTCACATAATTAATGCTTAAAAAATAGAATTATAATATATTCCTGACTTATTTCACCATAAAAGATAGGAACTCTTTTGAAATTTTGTATTTGTAGATTTAAATAAATTCATAATAATTATTTTGAGACAAAAAAGAGCATCGTACCAAGTTCTATCATTTAAATTTAGTTTATTTTACAAACATAGACAAATATCATAGAAAGAAAAGAAAGTCTGTGTTGGGCAGGCAGGCTTGCCTTTTCCCTCCCCTTCCATGGAGGCTGTGGGTGGGGACTTTCCACATGGCTGAGGAGACTCTAAATGGCCAATCAGAAGATGACATAGCAACAGACCCCAACCACCATGGGTTCCTAGGGCTGAAGCAATCACCCTGTCAATTCACATCAGCCTTGACTAACCAGCGACAGACACAGTGCCCTTAAACACAGGTCAACAAACCTGCTGTTGGTAGCTGCAATTTATATGGCTTAGGCCATCCTACCTTCATCTTCTGTTATTAGCATTGTTCTTGCCTTTCCTGCCCAGGACTTCCCAAGCCCTCATCCTTTCACCGACCTATGAACCTCACCCAGGAGCATCCCCCAATAAAACTTCTTTGGGTACCTTATTCTTGTTCAGTGGTTCCTGATCTCATGCACCCTTTCTGCTTTATAGTCTGTGTCAAATACACAGGAAAAATTCAGTGATGAAATAAATTCTGAATTATGTATTGCTTCAGTAATACACAAATACCAATCTACTATGTGTCACAGACAAGAGTATTACTCTTCGTAGTAGAGCTTCACAAACAAATGGAATTAATATTCAGAACTGCAAATCAATTTAAATCAAGGCCCAGATCACTGATAAAAAGAGTAAAACAGCCAGGCGTGGTGGTACTTGCCTGTAATCCCAGCAACTCAGGAGTCTGAGGCAGGAAGATCACAAGTTGAAGGGCAGCTACAGCAACTTAGTGAAGCTGGTTCAAGATAAAATAAATGAATTATTTAATTAAAAATTCTGTGACATGCCTCAATGGTTAAGTGCCCATGTGTTTAATCCCTGGTACAAAAAATAAAAGATAATTTTATTGAAATACTATTGGGTTGGTAATATATTCTTTCACACATGCCATTCTAAGCTTATTAAACTATGCATTGCTACATAAATAGCCAGGATAGTTTGATTCTAAGGAGAAAATTCTTTACAAAATAAAGTATAAAAAAATTATTTCAAAAGTTAAAAAGAAATATAATTGTCTCAATCTTCTTGCTGTACTTACTAAAACTTAGATCTTAAATGGTCACAGTGAAAGTGTTCATTCTTAAATGAGTAATATAGCTTCTTATCTTATTTGTCAACTGTAATCCTCAGATTCCTTAAGAAAAAATTATAACCCTAAATGAATAAAAACATAGCAGCACCTGCTATTAATACAAGATTTACCTAAGCTCTATTTAATGAAAGGATAATACCTTTCATGTTAATTTATTTTTTCCATATATTATGTAGCAAATTTCTTCTAATTTGAACAAAGCATAGTCTTTGTTTTACTCTAAGGAAGAGACGGTGTAGAAATTTCCATTTACAATTCAACTGGAACACAGGATAAAAAACTTCTTGAGGTATGCACACATTTCTCACTCTTTTTTACCATAGCCCCCCAAAAGTGAAAGTCCTGGAAAAGTAACAGCAAGGATGCAGGTATACAATTTGCTGTGGAATATCAATTGATTTGTTGCTTTCTTTTCTTCTGTTTTGTGAAAATGCACCAAAATACTAATATTTATAAGAATGTATTACTGAGCTTATGAATATGTAATAGGTTTACTTTAATAATAACACAAAAATGGAGTAGAGGGAATATAATTCTATAAGAGTATTGCTACTTTATCTTATAAAAATATTAATTTAAATATAAAATGGATTGATTCTGATAAGTTAAAATGGATATAGCTAACCACATAATGGTAAGAAAAATGCCAAAAATGCAGGGAATTATTAAAGCAATGGAAATGCTCTACTAGAAATTATTTACTCAATTGAAAAATAAGCAGTAAGGTCTTGGAAGGGTATAATGTGGTTTGTGCCTCCAGGGCCATGATAGGACACACTGACTCCATTGAGTTTTCTCATGGAACCATCCAGGCACCTTCAAAATCCTCATCAAGAGGAACATCATCCACTCTAGTGACTCTATGGAGGGAGGCCAGAGGGATATCGTGCTGTGGTTCCAGAGCATCAGACTGGTGAACTCTGCAGACAGGGGCCACCACAGCAGCACCTATCCAGCACCTACCCAGCCTGATGGCTTGTGCTTTGCTCTGTGCCCCAGCATTCACCCCGAACCAATTAATTTAGTCACCTACTCCTTTGGTCACCAACTCATGCCCACACTCTTTCTATCACCCCCAAACCACTTTCTTGTTTACTTTCTGACCCACTATAATTCAGAGGAGTTTGAAGCCCAACTTTGCTTGTCTTTCTGTATCTTAATTCAGCACAAGGTTTGACTAAATCCTTCTGTATGGAAGTGCCCAGCAGCCTTAGGGTATCTTCAAAGATGATTTTGCCTGCCGAAAAGGAGAAACATTAAAATTCACTGCTTATAAAAATTAAACAATGAAAGAGAAAGAGAGGGGAAAAAAGAAATAAGACATATTTTTAAAATAACAGTTTAGCAAAACTCCAAATACAGCAACAAAAACATCAAATGTGAATAAAACAAATAATCCCATTTAAAGGAACAGATTATTAAACTAGATTTAAAAAATAAAATTTTATACATTTCTGTGGATACACACTATTTATCCAAGATATAAAAAGGTGAAAATAAAAGATTAAAAATTCACCAGAGAGATATTTTATAATTAAAAAATCAATGCTTCAGGAAGATATAGCAGTCATAGACATTTATGCTCCCCTGATTCAAAATGCATAAAGAACAAAATGAGAGAAGTGAAGATAAATTTAGCCAATTCAATAATAAGCAGTAGAGATTTTGAAATTCCATTTTAAAAATGGATAGGACAGGGGCTGGGGCTCTGGCTCAGCAGTAGAGCTGCTTGCTTAGTATGTGTGAGGCACTGGGTTCAATTCTCAGCACCACATGAAAATAATAAATAAATAAAATAAAGATATGAAAGAAAGAAACTATTAAAAAATGGATAGGACAACTATGCAGATTATTGACAAGGAAACAGAAACCTTAAATAATATGATAAAACATATAGCGCTAACAGATATTTATACAATACTCCGTTTAGTAATAATGAATCACACATTCAACTCAAGTGCATATAGGATAGTATCCTGATAAGCCATATGAGAGAACATAAAATAAATTTCAATAAATTTGAAAGGATTAAATTCATGCAAGAATATTCTGTGATCACAATAAAAAGAAATTTAGACATTAGTAAAATAAATAAATGTGAAAATATACAAATATGTGGAAATTTAAAATCATTTAAAATAACAAATTGGTACAGGAGATAATCAAATAGAAATTATAAAATACTTGGGGAGTAATAAAAATAAATACACTATATACCAGTAGTATGGTATACCATTAAAGCAGTGTTTAGGAAGAAATTTATAGCAATATGTTCATTTTTTAAATAAAAATTTCTCAAAATCAATCACCTAAATGTTCACACTATGATATTTGAAAAAGAAGGGCAAAATCATGTGAATCCAACAGAGGAAAGAAAATAATAAAAGTTAGAACCAAAACAAGAGAGAAAAGTTTTAAAAATACAACATTTGTTTTATGAAAAATATCAAAACTTTGGCTAACTTTTGATACATAAAATAGAAAGAAATATGAAATTATTAGATTCAGAAATGAAAGAGAAATTATTCCTATTCACTTAAAGAATTAAAAGGGATTTAAAAGTAATACTATGAAAGATTCTACAATAATATCTTAGAACACTTAGATAAAACAAATTCCTATAAAAGGTCAAGCATGGATGATATCTATGGTAAATTGAAACAATCATTTAAAAAGAAATCAATAACAGTTCTTCACAAAGTCTTCCAAAAAGAAAGGTGACACTCTAACCATTCATTGTGACTAATCATTCAATGTGACTAGTCTTAAACAGATAAAAAACTAGACCAAAGTGTCACACAAAAACACAGACCATCATTTCCTATGTGTAAAGTATAATAATAAAAAGAAGACAGACAAGGTGCAGAAGCAGGGAAGGTGCCAGAGTGGATTTTTGTCCAAGCAGCCACGTTTATTTATACCAATAGGTTACATTAGGTCATTAGTACCATAACTACATTGTTGTTTAGAGTATCAGTAAGGTTGCTTATTCTTCAGTTACATTTCACAGTTACCATATGCAGAGTTAGGAGATTTGTGCAGTTCTCAGGAAGGTCCATTGTCTGAAGTTACTGTTAGGCAGGCAGCTCCAAGAGCATGGGGGCTTGGTGAAACATTGTAGTTATCAAGCAAGCAAGTCCCTTTATTCCCAGGAGTTATGTGCCCAAGATTAACATCAAAGATGATAAGACTAGCATCTAGGGCATTACCATAGCAACTGGGCATCCTATGCCTTTTTGTACAGAAACTTTCCCAGGCACCAAGCATGCCACAGCCATGAAGTCATCAGGGACCCCCATCCTAAACATGGAACCCCTACACCTATGCATATGAATATAAAAATCCTCAACAGAATGCTATCAATTTAAATTTTACAAGATATGAAAGGAATTATACACCACTACCAAATGAGATTTATGTCCAAAATACAAGGTTGATTCAATGTAACAAAGACCAAGAAGATACAGTGATATAATGTGGCTTACTTATGCCTTCAGGGTCTACCTCAGCCCCATCTTGTATATTGAAATCCAAATTGATTATGGAGTGCTGTTAGGGCACAACAAAACTTATGGCTTTGTGGGTTAGACAACATCCAGTTTGAGATGGCCATCTCAAAATACATTATAACTTGGTGTTCCAAGAGACAGTATCTACTAAGGCTCAATTCAATAGCAAGCCAAAAACTATTTGTAAGGAGAGTAGTTATCCTCAGAGAGTAGTGGGACTTTACTCCAAAATCCTAAGAATCTAAACCAATAAACCATAGGGGGTTGCCAAAGGCTTTAAACAGCATCTGTGTCTTTCATTAAAACTTCATATGGCCCAAGAGAGAGAGCATTTCTCATGATGGTATTGACCTGTTGCAGAGTTTTCTCTTATTCTGTTACCCACACAAAACAGATTTTGTGTCTCTTGTTAAATGGGCTAGAGTAGCAAACTTAAATGAATAATTTATTGCCTCTCAAATTCAGTGACTTACAAGACGTTGTGTCCCTATTTTGGTTGAAGGAGCAGTGAAAAAGGATAAAAAGCTTCTATATGGGTGTATTTGTGTGTGCCTGTGTATGTGCATCCCTGGTAATGAATTCTATACTTTTTAGCAGTTCAGATAGCCATCTCAGTGATCAGGAGTATTAGTAAGGTACTTTCCAGCTTGGTTGAAGATTGTCTTTTCTCCAGGTCTTGATTAAAATCAAGTTGCCAGGCTGGAAGTCATTAATTGCAAATTCTAGAAGGGAAGCTTGAGCAGAAGTTTATAAAAATTTTACCAAAAAAAATCACAGATAGATCTCAAATTGACTCAGACAAATTTTGAGCATTAGGCACTTTTGTATACCACCATTTTTAAATACTTTCCAGTTTTACTTTTGGGTGGAATGACACAAATGTACATCTCTAGTAACATTAAAAGAACCATTATATATTTTTTTTAAAAGTGGCCATGAAGGATTGTGCTTTGATAATATTCTCTGGCCAGGTATTTTAGACCAAGTTTGTCAAAATTTAACTTGTTTCTTTCCAGCTTTTACTAACAGCTGATATTACTCAGGGACTCACTCTTGAGAATGTGTGAGAAACATTCTCAAGTGTCAACTGGCTGGATGGGTCCAGGGTCTTGCTGACCATATATGGCTTCCCTGGACAGCATCAGGGACATTTCTTTCTCTAATGACCCTCCTCTTTGCAGAATGTGCAGTGATTAGCTTCCTGTTCTCCAAGGTCCCATTGATCTTCCTGATTAGGAGGTCATGTGACCTAGAGTTGCAAAGCCCTTAGAGAAGTCCCATTGTTCCCTAATCCTAGATAACCTCAGAGGGCAAGAGCCAAATACTGGCTATTTTTCCTTGGTCTTTTTTATTTCCTTGCTTTTGGTTTTATTCATCCAACAGGACAATTTTACCAGTGTTAAAGTGGAAGTACTGGGTTTTAACTTTAATATCTATAACTTTACAGTTATTTACCCCTTCCATTTCAATGGGGTCAGTATTAGTACTGGAAGTAAGCCTTATATTTTGTCTGTCCTATATGTGATGGCTTATTTCAAAATTAACTCAGGTTGGCCTGTTAGAAAGAATAATTTTTAAAAACACTAACAAGCAAAATTTATAAAGTTCTGTAAGGAAAATACAAAACAATAAATTGCAAGACCAGAAATATATCCGGAAATTGTTACCTGTATAATAGCTTTGAACCAGGTAACAATTTCTATAATAACATTAATATATCTTTGGTATCTATTTTACCTCCACAAAGACACACAAATTTATCAAATTAATCACAGATGAAACCCTAACAAAATTTATTATATTTAAAAAAAAACTTTATTATAATGTTTCATATTGTTTATATTTTCCCAAACCTTTACTTAGTTTTGTATTATATCATTTAGTTATTTTGAGATCAGAGTAATCTTTACAACAAAAGTCCATCCTGGCTGGGTGTGGTGGTATACACCTATAATCCCAGGGGCTCAGGAGGCTGAGTGAGGAGGATTGTGAGTTCAAAGCCAGACTCAGCAAAAGCAAGGCACTAAGCAACTCAATGAGACACTATCACTGAATAAAATACAAGTTAGGGCTAGGGATGTGGCTCAGTGGTCAAGTGCCCCTGAGTTCAATCCCTGCCCCCCCCCAAAAAAAAGTCCATCCTTTAAACACAACTTTAAATAAGCTGATGTCTTAAAATTAAGCCTACTTTGGAGTCACCCTAACATGGAGTAGGGTGAGAGGCAGAGACTTATCTTAGTTAAGGTGGAGCTATTGACAAATAGCAAAATACATTATATCTAAAAGGAAACAAACAAAAACTAAGACTGTTTAATTTTCTTTTTATGGGGAAAAAAAGTTGCAGAATGTTTGCATGTTTCATATTGTGAACCTTTAAACAAATTAGGATCTCCTTATTGCCTTCCAAATACAAGTTTATATTTCCATTCCACACATACACACCTTAGTGAATTATAAAATAATTATAAATTATTAATTATAAATATTAAATAGCATCATAAATAAATCCCCACCTAAATTTTTTATTTCTATATAAGTATGATAGAGATTACTGCTACAAACAACTTTAGAGAACACCAGCTTGGTAAAATATTGTCCTAAGCTTAACACTTTACTTGGAAGATATGAATATATGTAATATACAAAGAAGCTAGTAACAGCATTTACAATTGAACTGATGCTCTTATATTAACAAAGTTTAATCTTCAAAGAAAAATCTGGAATCTATAGTGTAGATAATTAAAACATCAGTTGTTTGTTTAACCAAAGTTGTACAAACCCTAATTCTTTAATACTTAGTTTTCCCTATGTAATAAAGCCTAACAGGCACAAGAAAATTATCTTGAGGCCTGGGATTGTAGCTCAGTGGTAGAGCACTTGCCTAGCAGGTGTGAGGCACTGGTTTTGATCCTCAGCACCATATAAAATAAGTAAATAAATAAAAGTATTGTGTCCATCTATGATGAAAAAAAATTAGCTTGATAAGTAAGAGCAGATCAATGTGCAGACTTTGCTTCCTATCAGTACATTCAAATTTGAAAAAAAAATTAACTGATGGTGCTAATTGAAAGGTGAGTGACTCACCTGAGTCAGAGATTCAACTAAGATATTTTATTGGGGGGCTGCCAGAAGGGGAAGCAAAGGAGAGGCAGAGAGCAAAGAGAGGAGAGGAGGAGGGCAGAGAGCATGAGCTTGCAAGCTTCGGCTTAAGAAGGGTAGCATAGGTCACGTGGCAGGTGCTGAATGGCAATTTGACTCAGGAACAGCCAGTGGACACTGTGTCCTGCGGGGATTAATTGAGAAAACTTTTGAATTTGGCACTGTTTGGGGAGGAGGGGGAGAGGTAATGGATTCCGTGATGTTCTTGGAGACAGAAATTTAACTTCAGCAGGGCATCTCCCACACACCTAACACTAATTATAGCCAATTTTTAAGAATTTGTATTTTGAAACAATTTTTATTCTAACAGTGGTCCACTTTACCTTTTGAATATAGCCATAGCTTCTTATTTTCAAAGGGTTCTGTTTTTATTTTTCTCTTCTTCCTCTTCCCCTCCCTAATGTGGAGGAAGATGACAAGAATATCTTTTCACATCCTAGGTGGAGTTCTCTCTTCTGGAGCACACACTCACCACAGGAAGGAGATGTCACCTGAAATCTAGAAAGTGACGATCTCCCAAATTAACAAGTAAATTTTAATACTCTCAAGGCCCACTTAGGACCTCCATCAGGGCATATTAGGAAAGCATCCATCAGAGAGCTTCTTCAAAACCCTCTGTTCTCCTTGATAGGCAGAAACACAATCTCTGGGAGTAGAGTTCCCTTTGTTTCTCCTTTGTTAGCAAAGCAATAAACCTTCTTTTTACTTTTCCTCAAAACCTGTCCTCATTAAATTAGCATCAATTGGTATTTGGGGACAAGGATAAAGCTTTCATGGGTAACATAAGAAATTTTATCAGTGTATTTATTTTACATAATAAATTTCATCCCAGGGGAGGGATTAGATGATCTGGCATAGACCAAACTGTATAACCAGAAACTTCTTTTGGGCCTTTATTTTTTTTTTTTACAATGGGCATATTGATACATAATAGAGATGACCCTTTCTCTAGAGGTACCCCCTTTCTCCACAGAAAAGTCTTAATTGGGCTTCTCCAGAAATTTTCACCATGGCTGATTTTAGGACTTTCAGCAAAAGAGTGTCTGCAAAAGATTTCCATGTAGATAAACTTCCTATTTTTGTGTTGCTCTGTTTTACTTGGCCACTGGCCAGGAAGATACCAGCACTCCAGGTGCTAGACACCCCTTACTAGTTTTTCACAAATGTATGCAGTATAGTAATTTGTAGAAATGTGTAAACAAGGCCTCTGGCCTTGAGCTGGGGCTACACAGAGATGTCTACATTTCTAAGATAAGAGAAGTTACCAACTAGGCTCCATGGTAACAGCTGGCAGGGGAGGAACAAAAGGGGAGAAGAAGCTCTCCCCTTCTCAGGTATTGTCTTTGAAGGGTTAACTTGCTAGAACAGTAAAATAAAAAGCTGCTATTATGTGAACTTCTGCAGACAGTGAATCTCTGAGTTCCTCCCCTTACATGCTGGGTATAAAACTCTGAAACTACCAGAACTTGGGGTTCATGGGATTGATTGATTACAGCAAAAGCTGTGCCCTCTGAACCTGGCTGCAGCCAAATAAAACTGTTTTCTGCTATCTTCGGTGCCTTGCCTCATCTGTCCTCTACAACATTTATAGTAATTTAATCAGAATACAGCTGAAACTTGTTGTATGCATATAGAATTATACTTGTTCAAATTTTAATTCTTAGATTGAAACCGGCGGCGACAGGTGTATAACCCCTTAGCCCTTCCTCTCCACACAGTGGGGAAACCTTAAGGGCCCCACCCAGCTCTCCCGTGAGTGCTATAGTCAGACTGAGGGAATCAGGAGTTCCGCGGCACGGAACCCCTGGGTACCGCTCCCACCAGTTCTGACAACTGAGGTCTCTTGCACCAGCTACCGGGGGCATGGCTACCGGGGGGCAAGCAAAATTTCACTGAGGGTTCTCAGCACCAAGCTCCACAAACTTAGGGTCTGAGGGAATGGCAAACAGGGAGAGTGTGCCCAGTCGTTCAAGAAAATAGGGCTCCTGGGAGCAACAGACCTGGCGTGTAGCCAGTATTGTGGTGAGCGTCACCAGTGAGCGGGGCCTGGCTTGAGGAAAAGTGGAGAAGTGACTAGACACAAGAGAAGGCCCTAGGCACTCAGGACTGGAGACCCACCCAGTCTGGGAGGAGGAGCTGCTGCACAGTGATTGGTTCCTGCGTATTGAGAGGAGAAGCTTGGCCCAGTGGGCACAGCTCCACCTACTGGAAGAGAAGTTAATCAAACTCTAAGACTGCATTTATTAAATTTTTGGGTTTTTTTTTTCCATTTTTTTATTTTTTAATTTTTTTTTATTTTTTAAAATTTTAATTTTAATTTTAATTTTTTTTATTATTTTTTAAATTTTTTTTCTTTTCTTTTTTTTTCTTTTGTCTTTTCATTTCATTTCAATTTCCTTATTCCCCCTTCCTTGAACTCTACCTGCTTACTCTCATTCTCTTCAGTGATTTCTTCCCTTCCCTTGTAATACCTTTTCTCCCAAGCATCAAATAAATTTATAGGAGTAAACAGTAACTCAGCAGTCAAACAGAACAAGAAGTAACATGAGCAGCATGAAAAAGCAAGGAAGAAAAGGAGTACAAACAATGCAGGACAGCCTAAATATTAAGAAGGACCTAGAGGCATCAGAAAAATGGTCAAATAAAGAACTCAAGGAATACCTTAGACAGATGGAATGGAATCTTAAAGAGGATATGAGACAGCAAATTCAATCAGTGAAAGAACACATTGAAAATGAATTACATAAACAGATAAAAGAAGCAAATAAGCATCTTTATTAGGAGATAGAGATTATAAAAAAATCAAACAATAATTCTAGAAATGCAGGAAACTATAAATCAAATTAAAAACTCAAATGGGAGTATCACTACCAGAGTGGAGCAAGTAGAAGCCAGAACGTCAGATAATGAAGACAAAATATATCATCTTGAAAAGAGTCTAGCCAACTCAAAAAGGCTGGTAAAAAATCAAGAGAAAAACATCCAAGAGATATGGGATAACATAAAAAAAACAAACTTAAGAGTCATCGGGATAGAGGAAGGTATACAGGTTCAAACCAAGGGAATGAGCAACCTGCTGAATGAAATAATTATAGAAAACTTTCCAGAAATAAAAAAGGAAATGGATATACAAATTGTCAATGCATACAGGACACCGAGCATACAAAATCACAGTAGACCAACTCCAAGATACATTGTTATGAAGATATCCAATATACAGAACAAAGAGAAAATATTAAAAGCTACAAGAGAAAGGAGGCAGATTACATTCAGGGGTAAACCAATAAGGTTAACAACGGATTTTTCATCACAGACACTGAAAGCGAGAAGATCCTAGAACAACATATTTCAAACACTGAAAGACAATGGATGCCAATCAAGAATTTTGTATCCATCAAAATTAAGCTTCAGGTACGACAACAAAATAAAAATCTTTCATGATAAACAAAAG
>NW_026000261.1:14563848-14568445 GCF_001458135.2 Marmota marmota marmota
AGAGACATGAGGTGGGAGGGAAAGGGAGAGAAAAGGGAAATTGCATGGAAATGGAAGGAGACCCTCATTGCTACACAAAATTACATATAAGAGGTTGTGAGGGGAATGGGAAAAAAAACAAGGAGAGAAATGAATTACAGTAGATGAGGTAGAGAGAGAAGATGGGAGGGGAGGGGAGGGGGGATAGTAGAGGATAGGAAAGGTAGCAGAATACAACAGTTATTAATATGGCATTATGTAAAAATGTGGATGTGTAACCGATGTGATTCTGCAATCTGTATTTGGGGTAAAAATGGGAGTTCATAACCCACTTGAATCTAATGTATGAAATATGATATGTCAAGAGCTTTGTAATTTTTTGAACAACCAATAGAAAAAAAAATTAATTCTTAGTAACATTGCTTTTAGGTTAAGGCTCAGAAAGGAGCAATCTTTTTTTTTTAAATCTATCAGTTTATAAAAAACACATTTAATAGACCCCAATATATGACACCTATTGGAATTCAAGAAGTCAAGGTTACTTAAATTTATACTTTGTTGATGTTTTAATAATTTAATTTGGCAAATTAATTTCATGTATTCACTAACAAACACATTTATGAAGATTAATCCCATATATGTTAAAACTAATTTACCTATTATTAACTTATGTTACCCATGAAAACCAAGGTATCAAAAAACTTTAGTTAATACTTTAAGTTAGATATTTCTGCCAAAGAAAAATCATTACAAGCTATGGACATTGTACTTTAAATATTTTACAGAAATCAGCACTTTGAGGCTAATTTTAAAATGAAAACATTCTTTTTTTTTCTTTTCCCCTTTTCCCTACCCAACCTGGAGATGGGGAACAGGCCACCCCTTTCCCATCCTAGGCTGTAATTTGTTCCTGACCACATACCCAAAGAAAAGGTTATGTCCAAAATTAACAAGATATTTACAATACCACCCCATAGGGAATATCTGGAATGGAACTCTTGAATACCTTCTTTTAAATCCTTTTGGCCAGGTGGTGCAGGAGGGAGGCTGAGGCAGGACAATCATGAATTCAAAGCCAGACTCATCAACAAAGAGAAGCTGAGCAGGCAGCTCATTGAGACCCTGTTTCTAAATAAAATACAAAATAGGACTAGAGATGTGGCTCAGTGGTTGAGTGCCCCTGAGTTCAATTCCCAGTATAAAAACAAAACAAAACAAAACAAAACAACAAAACAAAACCTCCTCTTCTTCTCCATGAACCTAAAATTATAACCAACTAGAATCTCTTATATTTTATTTATTTATTTTCCTTCCTTCCAGCAAAGCAGCAAATATTCTTCTCAAAACAATTTTCCCATCTTTTTAAATTACAATTGGGGCATTCAATGAGCTTTTGGTAATCTGGCCACCTAGAAAATGTGTGGGATGGTAATTTCAAAGGTAACTATACTCTTATCAATTTAGATTGACAATTTTAGTTAAAGTTTTATTTAAGTCATGTAAACTGAGAGGCATTGGGATCCCTTCTTTAAATTTATGAGTACTCATTTACCTATAAGTCAATTTGATACCATATCTATCATGAGCACATATATATGTATATACTCTTTTCATTGTTTTTCCCTGTTCCTAGCCCTGTAATTTTTATTGCCTATTTTTGGTAGGTTCCTGCAATTGAATTTCCTCTTGTGATTTTAACCCTTTGCCCTCCCCTCCCCATGAGCCCAATCCCCTTTATTGGAGATTGCTGACATATTCTAGGTCCCTATTTGCTCAGTCCCACTTACTAGAAATTTCTTGCATACCCCCAACCCATTTCCCTTGGTGTGATTTTGCGTTCATGTTTACATACCTCCAGGATGGCCCATCCAACCAAAGAAGTACTTCTCTCACATGTTTCATAATAGATTTTCCTACCTTGGTCTATGCATAGAATTACTTGGTCACTTTGGTATTTGCTTGGACCCTTTCCCTGCATTGCCAATACACTTTTGATCCACTTCAGATTTGGGTCCTTTGTCAGCCTCAAGGATATCAGTTTCTGCCCCTGTTCTGAGGTCACTGCAAAATCGCAGCTAAATATGTCTTCTCTGAAGAGGGAGGTGTACAACCCCTAGGCAGTTTATGGAGCCCCATGCTGCATACTCAAATTGTTAGAAATAATGAGGTTTCACAAGAAATCAAATATATGCTCAAATGTGGGGTGGGAAATGCATTCACTTCTGACAGAAAGGCATGCCACAGAACCTGGCTAGCAAGCACACCTGTGTGGGCAGTCTGCCTGTTTATGTACGTAATGAATGGGAATGCTCTAGGTTTTCTATTATTATAGAAAACATGTAGTATATCATCTTTGAAAACAAAACTTGAAGAATATTTTAAAATATTTATTGATAAAATTAAACCTTCACTTTTTATAATACTGTAGTTGTTTTTTGCTCTCCTTTGGCCTACTTACTCCCTGTTAGTGAGTGAAACAAAACATTCCCATTATCCACATCCATTTTCCTGTGAATCTTTTTTCCTCTGTGGCTGGTGAACATAGGTATAGTTCCGACCCCTGTATGAGTACACACACACACACACACACAAAGAAAAAAACAACTGTTCCTTTCTAACAGTTCTTTCTTTTGCATAGTTACTTGCCTCTCACACCTGCACTGATTAATACTCTTATGAAATATTCAAAGTGAGATCCTCTGCATGTCTCTAAATTTTTTTCTGCATGCATGTCTCTATTCTGCTATGCTCTCCTTCAAATTCCAGGTTTCTGATTCTCCTCACTCTATAAGCCCCTGTTTTCTACTCAGAGTCCATCAATATTTTCATTAATTTCCTATTCAGAGATGTGTCCAAGAAATTTTCTTAAAGTAAGAAGTGGGAGTAATTGTAGGTGTTTTTTTTTTTTTTCATAATTGTCTGGAATCAGTATTCTTTAATGCCTGAGGGCAAGTATCTCAAAAATCATCAACATTTTGTGTCTGTGTTCTTCTGTTGTACGAAACAGACAGGTTGAGCAGCAACAAGCAGAACTCAGAGAGGAAAAGTCCAAACTTTATTTTATGCCCTTGGGCCCAGAGAAGAACAAACTCCAGATTCTGAGCCCTAATCCACAGTTTCTCAAGTTATTTGGCATTATCTTAGACCCAGGATATCACTGGGGCTTTTTTCCTCTTTAAAAAAAATCCTAATCTATATGACCCAAGGCCTTGTGCAGGCTCTCTAACATAAAGCATGCTTACAGAAACAGATAAGAAGAAAGAGATTTTTTTTTCCCAGAGATATCTGTTAAATCTCTAGCCTTGAAAGCCTGGCTCAGGAGTGTTTACATTTCAAGAGGGAGTAGTCAGACTCCTAGAGACAATTATTTACATCTAAAAGGTATATTAGGTTAAGTAGATTTCCCAATAGAAACTCAATTCTTCTTGAACCTTTATTGATTGCTGCTCTGATCACCTGAGGTGAGATATCAGACTCTTGCTTCTTCTGGGGCTTTCAGCCTCTTGGACCATGTAGCTACTGGTTCCAACTTGCAGATGGTCATTGTGGACTATCCAGCTTCTGGTCCCATAAGCAAACCTAATAAATCCCCTTTTTTCATAATTATAGTTCATGTTGATTCTGTTCTTCTAGAGAACCCTGACTAATACATTTAGTTTTATAAGAAACTTCTAATTTGTCTCCCAATTTTCTCTACTGTTTTGCCTTCCCACAAGAATTAAATGAGTGTACCTGTTACTAGTCGTCACTATAATCATTTGATGGGAGTTCATTGACTTTGGCCAGTCTAATAGGCATGTAGTGATAACAAGGTAATTTAATTCATGACACACATTGTTGAATATTTTTTATTAATTTTGTATTAGGAAAGAATTGACATATATATTAATTTTGTGGTCTAGAACCGTCCTATAATCACTTTTTTTTCCCCAGGAGTTTTAAATTCATCCTTTGAGATTTTCTACCTAGGGAAAAATGTAATCTACCACCAAGGACAGCTTTATTTCTTTCTTCACAATTGGTATTCTTTCTATTTACTTTTCTTATCCCAATGCCTGGCTAGGATATCCAGTACTGATATATAGGAGTAGTATAAGAATACATCATTTTCTTTTTTTATATTTTAACAGGAAAATATCTAGGTTTTTTTTTTTACCATTCAATAGAATTTAATAGATGCTCTTTATTACATTAAGGAAAATTGCCTCTTTCTAGTTTGCTGAAAAATTTTGTCATGGATCATAATGCTTTTTGCATCTTCGATATGAATATGACTTTTCTTATTTTGTCTATATCAATCATTTTTCAAATATTAAAGTGGCCTTGTATAGTAATTCCCATGTATTAATGGTGTACATTTTTAATATATTATTGGATTTGATTTGCCAATATTTTGTTGACAATTTTTTCAACTATGTTTATAAGAATTCTGGACTTGGGCTGGGGATGTGGCTCAGACGGTAGCGCGCTCGCCTGCCATGCGTGCGGCCCGGGTTCGATCCTCAGCACCACATACAAACAAAGATGTTGTGTCTGCCGAGAACTGAAAAATAAATATTAAAAGAAAATTCTCTCTCTCTCTCTCTCTCTCTCTCTCTCTCTCTCTCTCTCTCTCTCC
>NW_026000261.1:14568470-14580750 GCF_001458135.2 Marmota marmota marmota
AAAAAAAAAAGAATTCTGGACTTAACACTTCCTTTCCTGCTGCAACTTAGTCTGGTTTGCATACTTTGGTACTCTGGACTCATCAAAAGAATCAGAAATTATTGTCAGTTCATTTTATAGAAAGCATTACATTAAACTGCTACAATTACATCACTGTGTGATTGGCAAAATTTATCAGTGACACCATAAGGATTTAATGCTTTTTTTTTGCCATGGACATAATTATTGATTTAATTTCTTTAATAGACCTAGATATAATCAGATTGTCTATTTCTCCTTGTGTGAATTTTGATAGAGCATGTCTTTAAAGAAATTTGACCATTTAACTTCAATTTTGACGGCATATAGCAGTATATAATATTTACTTTATTATCTCTTAGATGTATGTAGAATGAGTAATAATGACCCCTCTTTCATTAGTTATATTAATGATTTATGTATTTCCTCTTTTACTCTTAACCTGCGTATAATTTGATCAACTTTATGGGTATTTTCAAAGAATCAGTTCTTGGTTTTACTGATTTTCTGTATTGATTTCCTGTTTTTCACTTTATTTATCTCCACTCCATTATTTATTATTTTATTCTTATTATTTTGGATTCAATTTGCTGGTTTTCTTTTTTTTCTGGTTTTTCATGAGTAAAATTTTGATGATTCATTTTAGCTTTTCTCCTTTATAACATATACATGAATTGCTATAAAGTTTCCTCAAGCTGTGCTTTTAATTCATACTATAAATTGTATTGTTTTATTTATTTTTATTGAGTTTAAGATACATTAAATTATATGAAATTCTTTTTAAAAAACATGTGTTATAATTTTAAGCTCAAGTTACCCATTATTCTTGTTTGGTTAGTTCCATTGTAGTCTGTAATCATACTTAATTCATAGTATAAGGAATGCAATAGTAAGGAAACAAGTAACCCAATTTAGAATAGGGCCAAAAAGCTTAACAAATATTTCCCGAAAGAAGACATAAATGCTCAAAAAACACATAAAAAATGTTCCATATCATTAAACATCAGGCTAATTCATACTAAAACAAAAATTAGGTATCACCTCACACCTCTCAGAATAGCTACTATCATAAAGAATAAAGATAATTTTGGGGGAATATGTAGAGGAAAGGGAATCTTTAAACATTGTTGGTTGAAATGTAAATTTGTACTGCTATTTTATAAATCTGTGAAGAAGTTGCTCAAAAATTTAAAATTAGAAACATTGTGTGACCCAGTAATTCAACATCTGGGCATGTAGCCAAACAATTTCAAATAAGAATTTGATATTGAAGAGATATCAGCATGACTATATTCATTGCAGCATTATTCACAATAGCTAGATTCTTAAATCAAAATTTGTGTCCATCAATAGGTAAATAGATGAAGAAAAGATTGTATATATACACGATGGAATACTACACCATCTTTAAAATGAAAAGTGTGCTGTTATTTGTAACAACATGGATTAATATGGGAGATATTATGCTAATGAGATGAACTAGACACAAGGCCTCACAGAAATGATTGAAGTCTTTACTTTCAAACATCCACACTGAGCCACCAAAAATTTGATAATTATACTTTGCTTTTAATACTCTGGTGGTAGTTTGTGATCTTGGTCTTCTGTTCCAGTAAGCAGTGACTGCATCTACCTATATGAGTCTCCAAGTTTTAGAGCCACAATTTGTCCTGGGACTTCAATTATCCGATGTATATAGGAATAATTATTGATTTTCATTAATTTTGATCACATTTTTTTACTTGTGGTATGACTTATACACTAGACTAGAAACCAGAAGTCCTTTTCATTACTTTTAAAAAATGAATGATGCACCTGTCTGTGGATGCACTTGTAAAAATATACCTATCATCCGATATAGTTGTGTTATATCTATTTTTTGGCAATATGCAAGATGTTGCCATAAACATTTGCATACAAGGTTTTCTGTGGGTATATGTTTTAATTTCTCTTGGGTATATAAATATAAGAATAGAATAGTAGCATCATATTGCAACTCAGTGTTTAAATATTTGAGGAGCTGTCAAACTCTTCACAAAATTGGAACAATTCCCTTCCTCAGAGAAGGGAGCATGCTCCAGGATAAACCATATAATAGGTCATAAAACCTGTCTAAACAAAGTTAAATTAAATTGAATTCAAAGTGTGTAACTTCACTGATCAAAATGGAATAAAACTGGAATTCAACAACACAGGGAATAGGTACAGTGTAGCTCATGCCTATAATCTCAGCGGCTTAGGAGGCTGAGAAAGGAGGATTGAGAGTTCAAGCCAGTCTCAGCAAAAAGTGAGGTACTGAGCAACTCAGTGAGACCCTGTCTCTAAATAAAATTTAGATGTGGGATGTGGCTCAGTGGTTGAATGCCAGGGTTCAAACTCTGGTATCCCACAAAACAAAAACAAAAACAAATAGAAACACACACACAAAAACAAACAAACAAACAACAACAACAACAACAACAAAACCCCAGAAGACTTTAGTAGTTGTGCAAATAAATGCAGATTGAATGCATTATCTTTAACAACTGTGGCTCAGTAAAGAAATTAATAGTGCAAACTAAAAAAAATAAATAAATAAACTTGACACAACTTAAAACAGCAAAAATTGTAGTAAGAGAAAAGATTATAGCAGTTAATGTTCCTTTAAAAAATAAATTTCAAATAAATATAGTGATCCAACTCAAGGAACATTCAAACAAACCCTACCCAAAATGAGTAAAAGGGAAGAAATTGATACCAGAACCAAAATAACTTAACATGGCTATGGAATAAAGGAGTTGGTTTTTTTGAAAAGTTAAATACAATTGATGAAGCTTTAGCTGGACACACTAAAATCATATAAAATCAATAAAATCATAACTGGAAAAGAGATATTATATAAATAAAAGGGATCATTAAGGATAACTATGAACAAATTAGAAAACTTAGAAAAAATGGATACATTTCTGGACACATATAACCTATAGAAATTGAACAACAACAACAACAAAACCCTGAGCATACCAATGACAACCAAGATGGAATCAATAATAAAAATTCTTCCAAGAAAAGCCTAGGACCGATAACTTCACTGCTGAATTCACCAACATTCTTCTTCTTCTTCTTCTTCTTCTTCTTCTTCTTCTTTCTTCTTCTTCTTTCTTCTTCTTCCTTCTTCTCCTTCTTCTCCTTCTCCTTCTCTTTCTTCTTTTTTTTTTTTTTTTTGTGCCAGGGATGGGAATTGAACACAGGGCCTTGTGCATGCAAGGCAAACACTATATCAACTGAGCTATATTTCCATTCCTGAATTCATCAACTTTTAAAGAAGAACTAATGCTAATTCTTCTCAATCTATTTTAATGTACAACAAGAAAGGGATCTTTTCAAGCCATTTTTATGAAGCCAGCATTATCCTGATACCAAAACCACATGTGGCACACCACTAAATAATGAATAAGTAAATAAACACAAAAGCAAAGCTAAAACTGATATTCATAATGAATGTAGATGCAAATCTTCTTCAAAAAATACTAGCTAATTGAATCTAATAAAACAATTAAATACTATAAAGAGGGTGGAACAAGATGGCAGCTCTGTAAGATTCTCCTATGATCTCTTCCCACAGAAACATCAAGTTGAATATCTATTCATACACCAAACTACCAGTATAAGAGCTAAGGAAAGCAGGTGATAGACCATAGTGACTGCTGTTAGTATTTAAAAAAAGACACATTAAAGATGGCTAAAAGGAAAGAGATGCTTGCATCACTTCTCCCTTAACTGCAAATATTGAAAGCATTGAATGATGTGTTTCCCATTCAAAGAAGGGAGCAAGAAGTAAGTACAGGCTTTAAACTGGAAATTCATTACCAATTTTCAAGAATACAGGAACAATAAATGTTGGTGAGGATATGGGAAAAAAGGCACACTCATATATTGTTGGTGGGACTACAAATTGGTTCAACCACTCTGGAAAGCAATATGGAGAGTCTTCAGAAAACTTGTAATGTAACCACCACTTGACCCAGTTATTCCACTCCTCGACATATACCCCAAAGACTTAAAATCAGCATAATATAGTGACACATATCAATGTTTACAGCAGCTCAATTCATAATAGCTAAGCTATGGAACCAACCTAGGTGTCCTTCAAAATATGAATGGGATGGAATATTACATAGCATAAAGAAAAATGCAATTATGGCATTTGCCACTAAATGGACTGAAGTGGAGAATATCAAGCTAAGTGAAATATGCCAATCTCAAAAAAACAAAGTTTGGATGTTTTATCTGATATGTGGATGCTAGAACACAATAAGGGGTTGGGGAAAAAGAATAGAAATTCATTGGATTAGACAAAGGGGAATGAAGGAAAGGGGGGATGGGAATAGGAAAAACAGAACAATGTATTGGGCAAAACTTTCCTGTGTTCATATATGAATACATGACCAATGTCACACCACATCATGTACAACCACAAAAATAGGAAGTTATAATCTATGTATGTATAATATGTCAAAATACACTCTACTGTCAAGTGTATCTAAGAAGAACAAGTTTAAAATAAGAAATTAATTTACTATAAATTCCAACACCATGAAAACCAGTATTGGGCAAAGTTGCATAACTGTACCCTTACCCCAATAACTAGGACTGAAATGTATTAGGACAAGCAAAGAGTGATTGCTTCCACCACCCCAAACCCAACATCAATCAGCAAAGCAAGTATCAGGACTTCACCTGCTGTGGAACAGGGCATGGAAAGTAACACAGGGCTTTCCCTTAGAGCCCAGTGGTAGGCTTACCATGTGAGGCAAAGTAGCCAAACAAAACCAAAGGCCCCATACATAGGTCAGAGCTCATAAGCAGAGCCTCTAGAAAAAGCTTCCTCATAAGGTAGAGATGTGTGGGCCCACAGGATAAGCCCAGGATTCAGCCATATCACATCCAGCCTTGAAGTGAGCCTAAGAAATATGTCCCCTACTATCAAGACCATGCAGACCGCTGTTATTATGACACTCAGATGTGACCCAACTTAGCAATACCTTTGCCAGCAATGGGACTGTTACTACCCATATCCCAACCTTGGGCATCACATCTGTCAGCAGTGCTGACAAATGTAGATTTTGAACTGCCCTAGTAGAACAGACATGTCTTTCAGGCTAAAATTCTACTGGCTACAGCATTTACTTCAGCATAACCCAGATACTCCAGGCCCTTAGACTGAGAGAATCAAACAAAGACCCAACTTTAGGCAGCATAGCATGGTGAAAATTTCCATTCCCCGTGGTTAGGACAGGGTAGTAAGCGCAAGACTTTGCCTTGGAACATAGAGCTGGGATTGTAACCTAAAACTGGGAAAATCCTAACAGCCAACATCAACTCACCTACATATGGGTGGAGAATATGCAACATTTCCAGTACCAGTGTAAGACACCTGACAATAATCTTTCAGATTTCTATTCCAGAAAACTATACCCCTGACAATACAATGATATTGGGCCATAAGTCCACCTCAGCAATATGTAGTTCATAGTACTATGGTCCTACCATTGTTGTGTTAATCTTTCTGGACTGTACACTCAGGGAATGACATAGCTTAGTAGCTTTGGTGGTCACAGTTATGACATAGAAGTCTGGGTTGGTCCATCCACAGTGAATTTATCTGAGCCATGGAGAATTCCGCAGTGTCAGATCAAAACCCAGTGACTGGACAACGTAATCAGGCCTACCCTGGTCCAAATAATAGGTTTGCTGGGTCAGACTAATCTCTTCAGGTACTGTTCTGTTTCTTTATGAATAATATTCCAAGTTAGTATTTGTGACAAATGTGGAATTGAATTCCTCTTCAGTACAGAAACAATGACAACGCATTAACAACTGCCTCCTGCCAGGCCTGGACCTTGGTGCCATCTAGTGCTGAAATGACTAAAGTGACTGATAAGTTCAGAGAAAATGAGTAGTATTCTTAGATTTCTGAGCAGACACAAGCAAAGCTATATTAGTAAGACTAGAATAAATTTTTGATTTTTTCAATGTGCAGATAATATTTCATACAAAAAAAGCAGAAAAAGCTACCAGGAATCATGACTTGACCTTGAACTCAAAACAAGATGTCAGAAACTGACCAGATCGTAATTAGTATGGTAGAATTGAAAACAGTTGTTTTAAGGAAATTTAATGAGCTTGAAGAAAATACAGAAAAAATATTTAAATATTTGAACAGATGAATTTAACAAAGATATGGGAGCAAATAGAAAATCAAATAGAAATCCTTGAACTGAAATAAAATAAGAGTATATATCAAACAAAAGAAACTTGAAGATAGGCTATTTGAAAAGTAGGGTTTTGGAAGTAAAAAAAAAAGATGAAAGAAGAAGCATGAAGAAAGCCTACAGAAACTTTAAAGAGTATTAAAAGAGCATATTCTTGGGCTGGGACTGTGGCTCAGGGGTAGCGCACTTGCCTACCATGTGTGAGGCACTGGGTTCGATTCTCAGCACCATATATAAATAAATAATTTTAAAAGATCTCTATCAACAACTAAAAAATTAAAATTAAAATAGAAATTAAAAAAGAGTATATTCTCAGGTTATCAGGGTTCAAAAAGAATTTGAGGATAAAATAAGGGTAGAAAGCTTTTTGAAGAAATAATAACTTCCCAAATCTAGAGAATGCGATATCTGGGTACAGGAAGGTCAAAGACCACCTATCACGTTTTAATTTAGAGGAATGTACTCCAAGACATCTTATAATAAAGTTACCAAATGTGAAAAATAAACACTTCTCAAAATTGCAAGAGGAAAGAAGCAAATAACAATTCCCCAGACAACTTACTTCTCAGGAGAAACATTAAACATTAAAAGATAGGGAACACATGGAAAAAATTAAATCAAGAAACAGTGGAATGAGACTTTCAAAGTACTAAAGGAAAACAAAAAACAAAAACAAAAACAAAAAACATAAAACCCTGCTGAGAATACTGTGTCCAGCAAAGCTATCCTTTAAAAATAAAGATCAAACAAAAAGCTAAGAGAATACATCTTCACCAAATCTTTCCTACAAGAAATTTTAAAGGAATTTCTTCAAAGTGGAAAAAGGAATAAAAAGAAAACATATGAAGGTAAAACACTTCCTGGTAAGAGTAGTTACACAAACAAATTAAGAATACATTAATACTATAGGTGTAATGCACAAATCATTTATATTTTCAGAATGATGACAAAAAAGAAACAATTAAAATAATAACTACATTACACAAAATTAATAAAAGGAAAAAATAAAGATCAGAGAATAAATAAATGAAATGGAGACTCAAGAAAAAAGAAACAAAACATCAACAAAACAAAGAGCTGGTTCTTTGAAAAGACAAATATTACAGGAAGACTCTTAGCAAGACATACAAGAGAAGAAACTCATGTAAATAAAATTTATGATTAAAAGGGAAACATTACATGTTATACCACAGAAACATCACACATCATCAGGTATTATTAGGAAAAATAATATGCCAATAAATTTGATAATCTAGAAGAAATGAGCAAATTCCTAGACACATATGTTATTGAATCATAAAGATATAGAAAACTGGAAGAGACCCATGTCAAGTAATGAGATTGAAATATTAATGTAACAAAAAACCTCCCATCAAAGAAAACCCTAAGATCAGAAGGGCTCACTGCTGAACTCTACCAAACATTTAAAGAAGAACAAATACCAATTCATGATAAGCTCTTCCAAAAAACTGAGGAAGAAATAATTCTCCTGAATATATTCTATAAGTCTAGCATCATCCTGATATGAAAATGAGAAAAAGACATGACAAAAGGAAGAAAACTGCAGGCCAATGTCCTTGAGAAACAGAGATAAAACTCCCAAACAAAATACACTAGTAAATCAAATTGGTGGTACATTATAAGGATAATTAACCTTGATTAAGTGGAATTTAATTGAAGGATGCAAGGATGGTTTAATATACACTAGTAAACATGTGACACCATATCAACAGAATAAAGAGCAAAATGCAAATTCCTCCTTTGTATGTGCTCACACTATTTAGTGAAAAGACTACTGCTTCCACATTGAGTTTTTTTAGTTACTTTGCTGACAGTCAATTGACCATAAATGTAAGGATTTATTCCTGGGTTCTAAACTCAAAGTTATTGATACATATATCTGTCTGATGCAGTACCACTCTGTCTTGCTTACTATAGCTTTGTAGTAAATTTTGAAATCAGGACATATGCTTCTCCAAATATCTTTTTGTTTTTCAAAACTATGTGGTCCATTTAAACAACAGAAAAAAGTCCTTGCATTCCCATAATCATTTTGATTAGTTTATCAATTTCCACAGGGGGAAAAAAGTAAACTCCTTTAAAATGTGGAGTTTAATTAACAGTGAAAAAAAATGTGATAGAAAAATTTGACTGGTTTTGCTTTAGTCATATTTAGCATTTTATTCCATGCAAGTGATATATCTGGAGGAAGCAAGATACTGGACCAGAGGAACCCAAAATATAATAGCAGAACCCCAAGCCTGGAATAAAACAGCAGTGCTGCAGGGGTAAACCATGTAGGAAGACTATGGGAAAATGACAGTATGCAACACAGAAAGTTAACAACCATAAAAAAAAATCAGATTCCAGAATAAAAAAGGAATTAAAAAATGTAACAGATGGTGACAGATTAACAAAGAAACAAAATCAACATAATGAATTAAAAGAATTATAGAAGGTCAAGTTGCAGTACAATAAACCTTAATGTTCTCAAAAAGTTCCTACAATTTTCTTGAATAAACACTCCTCAGATTTTTGCAAAACACTGATATTTCCAGAGTTTTGAGAAAGTTGATTTTGAAAATTTATGCTAGTGCTTATAGGGGTTTATAGAGATAGGCTAAATTGCAAATTTTAACTATGTTATTTCTAAAACCCTACCTCTTAATTTTTTATGTAAACAACCAAAATGTAATGCAGTTATACAACATGTATTTTTGTTCATAAAATAAGAACATGTGCCCATGTAACAGATTCACTTCTTCAAAATCTATTCCCATTTTTCTTCCTCCTTCCCTATCTCTAACTTTAAAATTTATGTAACATTCATTGCTTTACCATTTAAGGTCATTGTTTTATGCAATATGTTTATTGTTCTTATTCAACAATGACAGAAAAAGTGTACAAGTTTACTAAATTTTAATCAACTCAAGATATTTAGTTAACTAAATATTAATTAAGGCATTATTAAACTAAATTTGCATTTTATCAATGCTTTATGAATAGAAAATCTTTGTGGCTTATATTGAAATCTATTTTTATGTTTACTTGTAATTTTTAAAAATCACAATTATTTAATATATTTTAAATTTTTTTGAACCTGGTATATTATAGACAATCTCTTAATTTTGTTTCTATATGGATAAGCAACTATTCCACTATGAGAAATAATAATAAAAACTTTGCACGTAATTTGTCATTACTTTTCGTATTTGCATCAATTTTTCTATATATGTTTATTTCTTGGACTCTATTTAGTTTAATTGGACCATCATTCCATCTTTGCACAAATACCATATCACTTTAAAATATAGCCTTAATATATCTTTCAGCAGTGAAGATAGTAATATATGAGGGACAGATATGTTACATTAGGTTCAAGTGTTAAACATCTGGGTCTTCTGAGAAACTGAGGCAGTGCAAGAATCCCTTTCAAACTCCGATTGTTACAATCAAGTCAAAAATTTTACACATTTCCCTCTCAGTAACAGGAATGAGTTTATTAAAGGATGGGAAAAGGGAAAGGCGATACTCTCCAGGGAGAGAGTGGGTACTCTCAGAGAGGGAAGGGAGCATAAGCCTCTCCTCCATTTCAGTTTTATTGGGGATCCCAGAAAAGTTTCCAGAGATTCCTGCCTAGGTCCACTTCTTGAGATTTGACTAATAAAAAGATAACATCATACTTTCAAGTACCCACTGCCAGACAACTTTAGGTCACCTTGGCCCATGCTGACCAGTTCTAATTGAATTCTTAATCATACATTCTTATAGATTTTATTATTAAGAGAAATTATTCTTATCTCCCTGAGTTTCAGGATCTGGTAACAAAAGTCTCCTGGTTTTCTATCATTGACATTATCTTGGGTATGCATTTCTCTTGCAGATAATAGGTAGTTTCCTGAGGAATGTGATATATCCTGTCAACTTAGGCTGGGCAGGACTGCAGGTAAATTGCTTCTTCAAAAAGAAAGCATGTGGTGGTCAGCATAGTGGGCCCATTTTGTAGAATTATTTTCTTAAACTCATGTTCCCACCATTAACATCTGTCTTTTCCCTAACACAAGAAAACTAGAAATAACATGGAATGAACTACAAATGTACCAAAATAATCAGTTATTCAAAGAGGTTCTTTAACAAATAATAGGAGCATGAATGGTCTCATTGTGGAACAGTAAGGAAGTAAGCAAATTAGAATAAATTGACTTAAGTTTTTAATTGAATTTAAATTCCATGTGGGGCAAGCAGAATATTTTTAATAGCTGATAATCCCATACATAAGGGGGATTTTTTTATATGCTATTTTCCATGGACCTTTAGCAAATTTTATGAGAAAGGTACTTCATGGAGGAGTGAACAGCAGTTGCAAAAGAACCAACATGAAACACCAAGGACTTTCTAATATGATTACCATGTGAAGCAAAATCCTTACGATGTGTGTTATGTTGGGGGAAGCATAGGAGGAGGAAAGGAAGAGCAATTACGGTGCCCAAAGTAAAGGAAGACAGCCATTATTATTGACTTAAAATTAAAAGAAATATTTTCCTAATGGGACCAAATTAATATCTTGTGCTGAAAATATTATATATGGGTCAAGCAGAGGTATGCTACCACTAGGAAATGAAAATGAAACTCCTACCCAAGATCCACCACAGATACAAAGCAGAGTTTAAGTGTCACAAAAAGAAAAGAAATGCTGGAAAAAAAAAAAAAAAACTTACCCTAAGGCCAAGGAAAACAGGGCCAGGCTAAGACTGAGGCTGTAAGGGAAGCCCACCTATAACCCCAACAATAGCCTAGGTCTGATAACAAGCAATATAATTGTACCACTGTGAAGGAATAGACAATAATGTGGATGGAGAATCTTCTGTGTTATGTGCCTATTCCCACTTCCAAAAGCTGGTTGTGCAGCATTAACAATTAAGAAAATCCTCCAAAGTATAGCACTCTACCTACAACAAGGTGATGGCACCTGATCCCTGTAGGAATTAAAAACTGGTTCACTGATAGTAAACATAGCACAAAATAAACAAATATACAAACAAAACAAAACACCCCATAAAACAAACTTAACATCTGACTCAAATGACTAAACACCGGCAATAATGTCCTGAAAGAAGAGGAATAACTATCATGATGTCTGACATTGTGTAAAAAAAATTAGAGAACACATGAAAAACCAACTTGCTTAATCTAATAAAGTGCATTTCTAAAAAACCTGCAGATCACATCATCCTAAAAGTGAGAGTGAACACTATTCCCCAATATTGAGCACAAGGAAAGTGTCTCTACTCACAGTCATATTGAACATTATACGGTAAGTCTTAGCTATAATATAATACAAAACAAAACTTGGAAAGGAGGAGAGTTGAATAGAGGATACATAAAACTTATTTTATTTATTTATTTTTTATTGATTTCATTATTTTTTTAAATGCACGACAACAGTGGAATGCATTACAATCGTTATTACACATATAGAGCACAATGTTTCATATCTCTGTATATAAAGTATGTTCACATCAATTTATGCCATATTCATGTACATAAAACTTATTTTATTTTATTTATTTTTTATTTTTTTAAAGAGAGAGAGAGAGAGAGAGAGAGAGAGAGAGAGAGAGAATTTTTAATATTTATTTTTCAGTTTTCGGCAGACACAACATCTTTGTTTTGTATGTGGTTGAGGATCGAACCCGTGCCACATGTATGCCAGGCGAGCGTGCTACCGCTTGAGCCACATCCCCAGCCCATTAAAAAAACTTATTTTAGGTCCTTGGCCCATTTGTTGATTGGGTTTTTTGTTTTCTTATTGTCTAATTTTTTGAGTTCTTTGTATACTCTGGATATTAGGGCTCTATCTGAAGTGTGAGGAGTAAAGATTTGTTCCCAGGGTGTAGGCTCCCTATTTACCTCTCTTATTGTTTCTTTTGCTGAGAAAAAACTTTTTAGTTTGAGTAAGTCCCATTTGTTGATTCTAGTTATTAACTTTTGTGCTATGGGTGTCCTAT
>NW_026000261.1:14582382-14585780 GCF_001458135.2 Marmota marmota marmota
GGGAGGGGGGATAGTAGAGGATAGGAAAGGCAGCAGAACACAACAGACACTAGTATGGCAATATGTAAATCAATGGATGTGTAACTGATGTAATTCTGCAATCTGTATATGGGGTAAAAATGGGAGTTCATAACCCACTTGAATCAAAGTGTGAAATATGATATATCAAGAAATTTGTAATGTTTTGAACAACCAACAATAAAAAATTAAAAAAAAAACTTATTTTAAATGGTGATACTAGTCATAGGATACTTTAGTAGTGGAAACATGACACTATGCATGTGGCAAAAATATAGTATCATACAGCACATAGAGTAACAATTTATGCAAAACCAAACCAAACAAAAAAACAGTAGTTCCTCTTACAACAGGATGTAGTGTGGACTGTGACATAATTGTGTTACAAATCCTTTACATAAATTCACTAAGAAAGTGAATGGAAATGTACTGTATTAAACTTTGAATAGGTGGGGACTCTAAAACGAATGATAAAGAGGAACTATACATGAACATTCTATTCTGGAGGGTAAAAGTATTTCCCTAGAAAGTGTGCATTACAAATTTATAACCATTTATATGTTTGCTGCCTTTGATCAAATAAGTACATAGGTAATGGATGATGGGAGCTAGGTGTGTCTCTGCTTTTAGGAGAGATTAAAGGAAAGCTTGGAGAAAGGCTAGCATGTGGTACTGGATTAGAGTTGGAGACATTATAATGAACTCATGGCTATCTTAATGCAATTTGTATATGTAAATGCATGCAGATGCATTCATACATGTATAAATTAGGTTGGGCACATACCCATTTCTATCTCTGTTTATTGATAAGAACTAGAAAACATAGTATTTCATTAAAAATGAGCATATCTATCATCTAGGTCTTGTTTTCAAAATCATTTTCTTGTAAAAGTAATCAGAAATCCTTCAAGTAATTGCTGGCTCTCCAAATGGACTATCTTATATTCCCCAAAGCAAGGGACAACTCAAAAAAATAAAAGAAAGAAACATGAAAAAGAAAAACAAACAAAACACGATAACTGTGAATGTAAAAAATACATAGGAGCTACTTGAAAGATCTCTGAATGGAAAAGCTCTAAGAACTTTTAGCAATAAAAAAGTAGTACTGGATTACCAACTAAATTAAAAAAAATAAATGACCATGCACTCATGTTGATGTAAATAAATGATTTTAAAAATAAATGAAAGAATAGCAGCCCGCTGGTGTGGTAGACAGACCACCCCAACTGGAGGAGGAGCCCAGCCTCCCGCCTGCATGGTAGGCAGACCACGCAGCCCAGAGAGGGGGAACAGCCGCCCGCCAGCACGGTAGACAGACCACCCCAACTGGAGGAGGGGCCCAGCCGCCCGCCCGGCGGTCACATGACTGAGTTCTGGACAAACATAAGGTTTCCCCAATACCCCCCACCTCATCAAACACCTTATGAGAAAAACTGATGGAATCATCTTGAAAAATCCCACCAACCCTTGAAACTCACCAACCCTTGGGGTGGCTACCAGCTTGGTTCTGCAGCGGATCAGGCACCTTGTTTACACCTCAGAGAATAAGAGTAGAGAGGCCAAAAGGTGGAAGCTCAAGTCCTCTCCCACTGACTACCACCACCACCCTGAAACCAGAGACTCAAGCTAGGAATAGACAATGCCACCAACTGGAAGAAAAGAACAGAGTTCTAAGAGACATTTTTTTTCTTTCTTTTTTTCTCTTCTCTCTCTCTTTTCATCCATTCATCCAGTCTCCTCTACCCTTCGCCCTCTGGTCCTCGCAACCTTGATATATGTGAAACCAAGAATTGTGCATGAAAAAGGTCTTTAACAACTGAATCACCAGAATAATATACTACAGAGGAATTGCATATGCCCCACCTCCCTCCCCCCTTTTTATTTCTTTTCTTTTTTCTCTTATTTTCTTTTTCCCGCTCTCATTTTTCTCTTTCTTTCCTTGTTATTTGTTTTTCTCCTTCTTACTCCCTCTATCCCACTTGCAACCCCCTAAATTTTATTATTTATAAGTAGGGTAATCTTATAAATACAGATAGGAATTTGAATCTATACATTCTTCCATAAATTACCCATCTATTGGTTAGAGTTTTCCAAAGTTACTAAGTTAGATTAAACCCATACCCTCACTCCTCTCCCCCTAAACATAACATCCTACACCTGAAATTCAGTTTTCTTCAAGCTACCAGAAATGGTATGCCTTTCATGAAAATAATGAATATATTTGAAAACGATAATCAAAACCAACATTTGTAGACATAGAGTTTAGCTATAAATGTAGTAATAAGGAAAACGTGTGCTTAGATGATGTACTATTGATATTGAGAACTGTTAACATTGTCTTTCTCCACAAAAGGGAGACTTTGCAACTATACAAGAGCAATATAAATAAATAGGGGGAAAATCAATAACACAACAGTTTCACAAAGCAGAGAGGAATGTGAGCAGTATGAAAAGACAAGGAAAGAAAGGACCACAAACAATGCAGGTCAACTCAAATTTAGAAGAGGTAATATCTGCAGCACATGGAATGTCAGATAAAGAATTCAGGATATACATGCTTCAGATGATCTGGAGTATCAAGGAAGATATTAGACAGCAAAATCAGGCAACAAAAGATCACTTTGAAAATGAATTACATAAACAAATCCAAGAAGGAAAAGATCAACTATACAGGGAGATAGAGGTTATAAAAAACAAAGAGAAACCCTAGAAATGCAGGAAGCAATAAACCAAATTAAAAACTCAAATGAGAGTACTACCAGCAAAGTAGAACACTTAGAAGATAGAACATCAGACAATGAATACAAAGTATTTCAACTTGAAAAGAACATAGACAGCCCAGCGAGACTGTTAAGAAACCATGAGCAGAACATCCAAGAAATATGGAATAACATAAAGAGACCAACCTTAAGAGTTATTGGGATACAGGAAGGTATAGAGGTCCAAACCAAAGGAATGAGCAATTTTTTCAATGAAATAACACGAGAAAACTTCCCAGACTTGAAGAATGAAACAAAATTCCAAATCCTAGAAGCCTACAGGATGCCGAATGTGCAAAATCATAAGAGATCCAAGACACATTATAATGAAGAAGCCCAACATACAGAATAAGGAGAGAATTTTATAAGGTACAAGAGAAAGGAAGCAGATTACATTAGGGGTAAACCAATCAGGATAACAGCTGGTCTTTCAACACAGACTCTGAAAGCTAGAAGATCCTGGAACAACATATTTCAAATGCTGAAAGAAAATGGGTTCCAACCAAGAATTGTGTATCCAGTGAAATTAAGCTTCAGGATGGAAGATGAAACTAAAACCTTCCATGATAAACAAAAGTTAAAAGAATTTGCAGCTAGAAAACCATCTCTTAAAAACATCCT
>NW_026000261.1:14594520-14602665 GCF_001458135.2 Marmota marmota marmota
TTTTTTTTTTTTTTTTTTTTTTTTTTTTTTTTTTTTTTTTTTTTTTTTTAAAGAGAGAGAGAGAGAGAGAGAGAGAGAATTTCTTTTAATATTTATTTTTTTTAGTTTTTTTCGGTGGACACAACATCTTTGTTTGTATGTGGTGCTGAGGATCGAACCCGGGCCGCACGCATGCCAGGCGAGCGCGCCACCGCTTGAGCCACATCCCCAGCCCATATTGTGTAGTTTCTTTAGTTCTGTAGTCCCAAAGCACTTCACCCTTCTCTTACTATCTTTTTTAAAAATATTTTTAATACTTGTTGATGGAATTTTATTTTATTTATTTATATGTGATGTTGAGAATTGATCAACCCATATAAATAAATAACAACCTGAGCCCCATCTCTTACTATCTTTTAAGATTTTTTTGAGTTGACTTTGTGTCATTTCCAGGGTTTATATTTGTACTTAGTGGAGAGAAACAGTAAAAATATATATGCAGCATTCATCTGGATTAGAAGTTTCATCTTCTGACATTTAGTCTTTCTGTAACATAATGTATATGCATTCCTCTGTTAAAAAAAAAAAGGCTGGGGTTATGGTTCAGGTGTAGAGTGCTTGCCTGGCATGCCTGAAGCCCTGGGATCAATCCTCAGCACCACATAGAAAAAAATAAAAGATCCATTGATAACTATATATATATATATACACACACACATATATATGTATAAATATATATATATATATAACTTTTCATTTTTCAAAAATTTAATATCATGGCTATATATTGTAAATGGTAAATGTATCTATTGTCACATATTATGATTAATAATATGTTTGCACTATATTCTATCATCATATGCAAAGAAATTTTATTCTTTCCTTATTTTCCATATTTCTTTTTCTCATTTTTGCTTTTAAAATATAGATTGAAATTTTGGGTTAATTGTCTCAGTTCATATTTACCCTTATACTGATTTTATATTTCTATCCTCCAGTTCTTTCTTTTAGTAATTACTGATGAAATTTTACCATGTATACTATGATTATTATGTAAAATAATAATTTTCCCTGTTTTTTTCTGGAAATTAAACAATATGTGACTATTTTTACCTAGTCTATACCAGAATTTTATTCCACTCAACCTTCCAATTGATACCATTATTATTTCATCATTATAGAAAAATTTTTTATCTATACAGTTACTTTTTTTGTGTTCATGGCTAAATATTTGGTAGTAGTAAGCCTGGTATTGCAATTGGCTATTATGATGAGAATTTGGAGATATAATATTGATAAAAGTGGATGAGAGTAAGGATAAATAGTGACATTCCAGTCATTTCTGTTTCTGTTTATTGTTGCATATAGCCATGACAGTATTATGATAATAAAGACCACATATTCAGTTATTCCTCTCCAGTCTTGTTTATGTTCATACTTTGGCCAACATTAACCCATAATAATATAGGCAGAGAGATTCTGAGAAATGCACTATTTCTGCTTGATCAAATTGACAAAAATGTAATCCAGCACATATTATATTTTATGTCTACTTATTCTGGGTTTTTTGGAGTGAAGGGGGTGGGAGAAGAGTACGAAGAATTTCTCTTTCTCTCCTATGAAGGAAACAGTGAAATTCTGATTATATCTCATGAGGTTTTTAATTGTTTTACAGCTGGGGTTCCTTTAGTTTACCATAGTGCCCAAAAGAAATGCAGTCTGATAATCTTTTTTTATTTTCTGTCAGTTCAGTACTTTTATTGTAAACATTATGTATTTTATGAGATTAAATTCAATACTTTTCTTGAGTAGGAAAATATTTAGAGCAATGATATAGTCTTTTACTTTAAATTATTTTTAGCTTAAAATGGTTAACATATTAGCCTTCCAATATATATAACACTACCCAGAGGCCAAATTTTTATATTTTAACAATGTTAGTTTTCAGAGTTGCTACATACTATATCTTCTAGAGTAATTAATGCTTGATATCCTCAGGGAAAGGATAATAAAACACTTAGGAATATTTAACAGCAGGTGAAGTTCACCAACAAATGACACTTTGTTGTTTTGGGAAAATGGTCATAGAGTTTTCAACAAAAATTTTGGGGAAACTTGATTATATATTATATTAGAAGTTGAAATGGAGTTCACGCCTACTTTGTCTTTCACAAAGAGATAAGAATAATCTGCTCCCCAAAATTGCTAAAATTATTTGGCTGCCTCAAATTTGTTTCAACATCTGGCTCACTCCCTCTAGATACTATTAGAGGATTAAGTGTTTCCTCTTCCACGGATTGAGAGGGAGGCTTCTATTTTCACTTATCAGGCCTACCACAATGATGGCATACAGTATCATTCCCATTTAACGTGTAACATTGTACAGAGTACTGCTTCTGAATTGCTTTGTTTATTTTCTAGACCTCTCTAGAATTTTCAAAATAAATTTGAATGCTAGAAATAGTGGGCTGGGGTTGTGGCTCAGCAGTAGAGCCTTTGTCTAGCACGTGCAAGGCCCTGGGTTTGATCCTCAGCACCACATAAAAATAAATTAATAAAATAAAGGTATTCTGTCCAACTACAACTAAAAAATAAATATCAAAAAAATAGAAATAGTTACCACGACTTTAAAATATGTCCTTAAATTTTAAGCCAGTCAATTTAATCATCTTTATAAAATATACAGCACAGAGAAAATTAGCAGACAAATTTTCTTTAAATTAAAACTGGATGCAGGACTTGTTTATGTTTCCAATGAATTTATTATTGAAATTTCACATTACTTCTGATGGTAACAAAAATATTTGCAGTATTGACTATAGGAAAATATGTAAATAGGACATATTTTTCAGAGCTGCTAAACTTTCTGACCATCTGACATTCTTTCACCTATATATTCCCTGAAGCATCTTCACAGGAATATTCTTTAAGGAAAATACATCATGACCATTATCTTTGGGAAATTATATGTCCTCTTCTGATATTCAGTGTTTTTTTTTTTTTTGTAATTGTATTACTGTAGGTACAACTTTGCATTTTAAACAATACTTAATTTTATTTCATTTCAGTAATTTTATTTTTAAAATTTTAGAATTTGTAAAATTATATACAATATTTTACTTGAATAGGAAAATGTTTAGAGCAATGACATAGATTTTTTTACTTCACATGGTTTTAGTTTAAAATGATTAATATAACACCCTTTAAATTTACCTAATACTCTCTAGAGGCCATGATTTTATATTTTAATAATATAAGTCCTGGGAGTTTAATTAAAGCACAAATGTTACAAGGGAACGTAAAATTAAGCACCATAAAAACAGATTTACTCTTTTGGAGGCATTATATATATTCCACGTATGAATTTTTAATTGTCTTAAATTCACAAAATATTATTTGTTTATCTAATTTTCAAATGTTATTGACTTTCCTTTCAAGAACATTTTTCTTTAATGTAGCACAGAGAAATAGCATATTTTTTGAAAGAATAAATTTTCACACTTAGAAAAATTTTTACATGCATTTCTAACATATGCATATGTGTATTATGCATAGATGTATATAAACATGTATTTAATGAAGTTGTAAGTGTGTGCCTCTAAACTTATACATGTTATAAAAAATTAAAGAATTTATAAAATTCCAAAACATCTTCACTTTGCCTTTTTTAAATTTTATTTTTAGTTGTAGATGTACACATTATCTTTATTTTATTTATTTATTTTTTATGTGGTGCTGATTGAACCCAGCGCCTCTCGTATGTGAGACAAGTGCTCAACCACTGAGCTACAATCCCAGCCCTGCTTCACCTTTAAATAATGGCTTTGAAATGGTTTTTGCCTGTACTAAAATGTTTAATAGAGAAATGTGCTGAATTATTTCAACTATTTTTGTAACTTTCAATGATCGTCATGAATCCATTCAGATCCAAAGAGGAAAAGTCGATCATTAGTTCTACTTATTACATTGCAATTTTTATTTTGAGCAATCTTCTTGCATTTAAAGAAAGAAGCCAATTGTCACTATTTGCATATTGTATGATGTAAAATATAAGAAACCTCAAAGATTTCATGAAAATCTATTACAACTACTAAATGAAGTAATCAAAGTTACAAGATACAAAAAATCAACCTACAAAAATCAATAGAAAGGGTTAGGAAGATGGTGAATTACAGGAAGAGTGGCTTTCCAGTTGCTACATGGCTCCAGATTTAAGCACCTGAAGCATCTTTACTCAGCAAGGTGTGTGACTACGGGAATTCACCAAAATTCAACACTGGAAAGCAAAATAATCAGAGAATCAGAGAAATTCAGAAGATTTGAATATAGAACAAAAATAATACATTAGAGATGCATCAGCTTTGGTGGCAGGAGTAGAAACATTAGAGGAGGGTTAACAGCGGTAGAAAGAGAGAAAAGCACTGCAAATAAGTTTAGCATGGAAGAACTTGTGAAACATCATGGCTAGCTGATGATTAAAAAGTTCTTCAGGGGGAGCTGAGGTTGTGGCTCAGCGGTAGAGCACTCGCCTCTCACATGTGAGATCCTGGGTTCCATCCTCAGCACCACATAAAAATAAATAAACAAAATACAGATATTGTGCCCATGTATAACTAAAAAAATATTTTAAATAAAAAGTTCCTCAGGGGTGGGGTGTGGTGTCACATGCCTGTAATCCCAACATCTCAGAAGGTTGAGGCACGAGGATCACAATTTCAAAACCAGTCCCAGCAATTTATCAAGACCCTAGGCAACTTAGCAAGACCCTGTCTCAAAATAAAATAATTAAACAATGTAAAAGAGCTAGGGATGTGGCTCAGTATTTAAGTGCCCCTGGGTATAATCCCCAGTATCAAAAACAGAGAGAGAGAGAGAGAGAGAGAGAAGAAAAGGAGTAAATTAAGAAGGAGGAGGAAGAGGAGGAGAAAGAGAGAAAGAAAGAAAGAAAGAAAGAAAGAAAGAAAGAAAGAAAGAAAGAAAGAAAGAAAGAAAGAAAGAAAGAAAGAAAGAGAAAGNACCTGTGAATTGGGTACCTAACTTTATATAAGGACATTAAAAAAAAAAAAAAAAAAAAAACATTACACCAAACAATCCAATTAATAAATGAGCAAAAGAGCTAAAAGACATTTCTTCAAAGAATAATAAATACAAATGGTCAACAAATATATGAAAAAAAATTAACAATTCTAGTAATCAGAGAAATGCAAATCCAAACTACTTTAAGATTTCATATAATTCCTGTCAGAGTGAAATTATAAGAATACAAATAATACGCAGTCTGCACCTACTGCCATTGCTGCTGCCTCTGATTCCATTGCTGCCAGCATGAGATTGTCTGGAGGAATTCTTTCTGGGCTGTCCCCAAAGTCACTGCTGTGCCTAGAGGTCTCTTCTCTGGGCAAGGTCTCCATTACCTGGAAGTGAATCGCTATATCCATGGTCTCTGCTGCTGAACCGGAAGTCTCCTGTCAATAAACTGCCGCCTGCCCCTCTACCGCCATTGCCTTTTTATTGGAATAAAACCTTTTTCTCAGCAAAGGAAACAATTAATAAAGTGAGGAGAGAGCCTACATATTGGGAGAAAATCTTTACCACATCCACCTCTGATGAAGCATTAGTCTCTAGGATATATAAAGAACTCAAAAAATCTGACACCAAAAAAAAATTAATAATAACCCAATAAATAACTGGGCTAATGGAACTGAACAGACACTTCCCAGAAGAAGAAATACAATTGGTCAACAAATATATGAAAAAGTGCTAAACATTCTTAGCAATTAGAGAAATGCAAACTAAACTACTCTAAGATTTCATCTCACTTCTGTCAGAATGGCAATCATCAAGATGATAGGCCAAAATAAATGTTGGTGAGGATGTGGTGAAAAAGGTATACTCATACATTGCTGGTGGGACTGCAAATTGGTGCAATCACTATGGAAAGTGGTATGGAGATTCCTCAGAAAATTGGAAATGGAACCACCATTTGACCCAGATATCCCACTCCTTGGCTTATACCCCAAAGACTTAAAATTAGCATACTATAGTGTTGCAGCCACATCAATATTTATAGCAGCTCAATTCACAATAGCTAGACTAAGGAACCAACCTAGGTATCCCTCAGTAGATGAATGGATAAAAAATGTGGTATATATATACTCAATGGAATATTACTCAGCTTTAAAGAAGAGTAAAATTATGGCATTTGCCAGTAAATGGTTGGAATTGGAGAATATCAAGCTACGCAAAATAAGCCAATCTCACAAAACCAAAGGCAGAATATTTTCTCTAATATGCAGACACTAATTCACAATTAGGTGTGGTGCACTAGGGAAGAATAGTTACCTTAGTTTAGGTAGAGGGAAGTGATGGGAGGGTGTGTGGGGATAGGAAAGACAGTAGAATGAAACAGACATTATTACTGTATGTATATATGTGACTGCATGACTAATATGATTCTGCAACATGTACACTCAGAAAAATAAGAAATCATATTCAATTTATGTATGATATATCAAAGTGCATAAATGCATTTTACTGTCATGTGTAACTAATTAAAACAAATAAAAAATTTAAAAAAAGAATACAAATCATAAATGTTGGCAAGTACATTGGGGGAAATGGTACTCTCCTTTTGTTGGTAGGACTACAAGTTAATATAACCATTCTGGAATGCAATGTGCAGACTCCTCAAAAACCTAGGAATAGAACCACTAAATAACCCATCTGTCCTGATCCTTGGTATATATACAAAAGATATAAAATCAACATATTATAGACATGCAGCCATATCAGTGTTTATAGCAGTACAATTCAAAGTAGCTAAACTGTATAACTGATCTATGCAAATCTTATACTTATGAGGCTGTTTAGGTTTAGCCTTCAGATACTGGTCAACATTCCAATGAAAAATTCAGTTTTCACAGTCTTTTATTATATTTTGGATAGATTTGAGCCATTTTCAGTGCTTCTGCAGCTTCCATTTGTCTCTGCTGAGGCTGCCTGGAAGGGCAAAAGTTTTAGGCCACATATTGTTTTTCTGTGAGAGGAAAGAGTTTGGAGCAGTCAATGAATCATTGCATTGAACTGTGCAGGACACAGGACACCCCCCTTGGGAATTTCTGGTGCAAAGGTGCCAAGAAAACTGCCCATTTGGAGTGGCCCCTATTAAGAGGAAAAAAGTCTGTGCTTGTCATGGAATTTATTGGTTCAATAGACTTGGGTTCAAACACCAGCTGTAGAAGAGATATGGTCACAAGCTCATAGCTTTTAATTGGTCACAACTTTTTTTTTCTTGAAGAAGCTTTCTCACAATAAATCCTTTTGATGTTTAAACCTATGTCATAAATGTGCAGAGCCTGTTTGTGGCCAGTTTCTCTCCCACCAGGAGTTTAGTTGGTCCACAGAGTCCTGCTTTCTCTGTAATTTGTGTGTGTATTTTCTTATTGCTAACCCTCTCACCATCTGGTTTGGAGAACTGAGAAAACTTTGTGTGGGCAGTGACAGAAAGAATGGAGATTCCCTGACTGGATAATTGTCATGGGATTTCCCCCTGCCTGTTAGTGATGGAAGGCACTTTCCACTTTCAGGACTGTGTGCTTATGGTAGCAAGATCTCTGCTGACAATGTCCAATATCTTTTCCAGTGTTTCTGAGAATGGGAAGGGGATTTCTAGCCCAAAGACTAATAATCTTTCTAGGTTTGTGCAATTATTTTGGCAGAATCTCTCTTGTTAGTGCCACCCAGGCATAACAATATGTTTTGGTGTGCAAAGGAATTTCACATTCTCCGAGACAAATGGTCTTGGTAGATGAGGTTTTTCTTATGAGACCCTTGCTGGCACCAGTTGGTAAACACAATATATTCAAGTACGTGAGGAGAGTATCAGGTACTGCCAGGAAACAAAAGCATTCCACTGTTCTCAGGGTAACAGGACTCTTAATTGATATTTCTTGACAATGGTACAGGGATAACCTGAAGTTATAAGAGTAAATAAATACTATTTGACCCAGAAGAGGAATTCGCTATTTGAACTTGCCTTCTATTGCTGGTTTTGGAGTAGCTCACTTCTGTTGGCTGCTGAAGAGTTTTGCATATAAGACATCCAGCTATTGTGTAGTTTCTTTTTTTTTTTTTTTTTTTTTTTTTTTTTTTTTTTTTTTTTTTTTT
>NW_026000261.1:14608776-14625959 GCF_001458135.2 Marmota marmota marmota
TATATATATATATATATATATATAATTTTTTGACTTTTTATTATTTCTCTTTCATGATTTTGTTATTTAGCTTTGTTTTGACTTTGAAGGGGCAAGGTTTCTGAGGGTTTTCATTTGATTTTGCATTTGCTTTTTTAAATATTTATTTTTTAGTTGTAGTTGGACACAATATCTTCATTTTATTTTATTTTTTTTTTAAATGTGGTGCTAAGGATCGAACCCAGGGCCGCACACGTGCAAGGCAAACACTCTACTGTTGAGTCACAACCCCAGTCCCCTTACTTATGATTTTGTTATTATTATACCTTTTCTCTTTCTTTATCCTCTACTAAACAATTTCTCTTGTTCTTGCTTTCTCTATTCATGTTATTGGTTTTATTTATTTATTTTTACTCCTCCTTCTTTATTGTTATCAACTGCTATCATTCACTTGTTTCCCATCTGTTTACTTATTAATTATTTCAGTCTTTCTCTTGCCTTCCTACTTTACCTTATTTTCTCTTAAGAAACTGTAATTCTATTATCTTTGAGATCTAGTTTATATAATTCCTTCCTCCTCCATTCATTTTGTTGTTGTTGTTAATACAGTAAACTTAATAGTTGACTCCTGCTGTTTAACGCTAGATACAGCTCATGAACATTTATTGTTCTTAATGAGGTTAAATTATGACTCCACCATTCATCTTTGTGTGGCAGTGTTATGGATGTCATAGTAGGCCCCAAGAATTTATATTAAAAGCTGTATATTGGTTGCTACTATTATTGCTATTTCTTTCTCCCTTCCTTTTCAGAAGTTATGGGAGATAATCAGAAAGTTGTAAGACCCTGCTGTGAGCTACACACATAACTCAACCAACTGACAGCAAACCTCTCTTCATGCACAATGAAGCCCCACTCCAGTTCCAAAAATATTTATATGTGGAATAGATGAAACAAAATCCCCAAACAAATGACCAGACCCTAAGTAGGAACAGCTACAGAGAGAGACCTCAGATACCAATTGTGGACATCTACTTATACAGCAAAAACAGAAAGGTGCCAAGATAATAGCTTAGAAGTACCTGTAGTATTGTAGCAGCTCTTGAGTGAGTTAAATCGGAAGTTCTACAGTAGAAAACTTGGTGGCATTGGAGGTTGAAGTTAACACTCTGGTTACGCTGAATCTTGGGTTGAAGCTAAAGATACCAACCACATCAGACTTATTACAGAAAACACAGTTGTACACCAAAGGATGCACACATAAAAGGAGAAGTGGAATCTATCTCAATAGTTGTGCAAGTTCAAGGCTTATGAAAATGTGAGGAAACAGGCAAAAAAAATCTTTCCCCAGAATTTACAATCCACCAAGAAAGGAACTCACAGGTAAGAAAATGGGTGAAATTTCAGTGAAAGACTATAACAATTGATTATTAAGATATTCAATGGTTAAAAATGATCAAAGAAATATATTGAGAGCAAATACAGGAGATGATAAATCATTTCAATAAAGAAATAGAGATACTAAAAAGAAACAAAGCAGAACTCTTGTAAATGAAAAACCCAAATGAATAAACTTAAAAAAAATCCACTTGAAAGTATCACCAACATAATGGATTATGTAGAAAACACAACTTCAGGCCTTGAAGACAGAACTTTGAACCTTGAGAACAGGGTATACAAAATTGAATACTAAATATTCAACAAAAGGGAGAAAATATTCTTATCAAAATATAGAAGAACTCTTGGACTCAATATAGAAGATAAAATAAACTGGAAATACAGCTTACTGATAAAACTTACCTGGATTGAATCCCTAGTACAAAAAAAAAAAAAGATAATGATATTCTTGAAAGAACTAGAAAAAATGCAATCCTAACATTTATAGGAAATTTAAAAAGCCATAAAGCCAAAGTCATCTTGAATAAAAAGAATAAAGCAGGATACATTACATTACCTGACTTAAAAATATGCTACAAGTCATAATAATCAAAACAACCTGGTATTCAGATAAGAACAATAGAACAGAGATCTTAGAAGTAAACCAATACATATACAGCCAACTGTTTTTGGAAAAAGGCGATATAGAACATGCATTGTAGAAAGGAGAGTTTGTGATAAATGGTATTGGGAGAATTGGATATACACATGCAAAAGGATGAAAGCACATCTCTCACCAGGTTCTAAAAATAAATTTAAAATGTGCTAAAAATATATGTATAAGTCCCCACATTGTGAAACCATAAGGTGAAAAACTAGGGAAAATACTTCAGGATGTTGGAAGGGACAAGATATTTTTTTCAGAGAAGACTCAAAAGCTTGGGAAATAAAATAACAAGGTGGGTTGCATCAAACTCAAAAGGTTTTCCACAGTGAAGAAAACTAACAATAGAGTAAACAGATGACTTACATAAAGGGATAAAATACTTTTAAACTATATATTTGATAAGGGATTGATATCCAAAATATGTACTGAATTGTAAAGCTCAATAAAAATAAACAATCAGATTAAAAATGGACTATAGAACTAAATATACTGTTATGGTCTGGATATGTGGTGTCTCACAAAGCTCATGGATGATACAATGCAAAAAAAATATAGAGGTGAAATGACCGGGTTGTGAGAGTCTTAACCTAATAAATGCATTAAGCCACTTGAATGGATTAACTGGATGGTAACTGTAAGCAGGTAGGGTGTGGCTGAAGGAGGTAAGTCACTGGGCACATGTTTTAGGGGGCATATAGTTTATCCTTGGTGAAGAGAACTTACTCCCACTGCTTCCTATTTTTCATGTCCTGTCCTGTTTTCCTTCTCCACACCCTTATGTAATGATGTTATGCCTCATCTCAGAACCAGAGCAATGAACTGAGAACTGTAAAACCGTGAGAACCAAATATACTTTTCTTGTTCTAACATTGTTCTTGTTAATTCTTTTGGTCACAGGGGTAAAAAAGCTGATTAAAATATAGACATTTCTCAAAAAAATGACTTACATATGTCCAAGAAATATGTGAAAAATGCTTAGCATTAATAATCACTGGGGAAATTTAATAGGAAACTCCAAGGAGATATCAATTTACCCCAGTAAATATGGCTAATATAAAAAGGACAAAAGATAATTTCTGGTGAGCATGTGTGGAAAAAAAGAACACTTAGTCACTATTGGTGTAAATGTAGTAGAGACAATATGGAAAACAGTGTGGTGGTTTAAAATTTTAAAAAAATAAAAATAGAAGTATAATATTGAAGTATAATATTATCTAGCAATGCCATATATATATATATATATATATATATATCTCCAAATGATATCAATATATCAGAGATATCTCCATACCCATATTCACTATGGCCTTATACACAGCAGAGAATAAATGGAAACAACTTATGTGGTCATCAACTAAAAAATGCTTAAAGAAAATGTGGTATATAGATACAGTGAAATATTATCTGGCTATAAAAATTAATGAATACTGTCATTTGTGACAACATGGATACAATTAGAGATCATAATGATAAACAAAATAAAGTAGGCCCAGAAAGCAAGTACCACATGATCTCCTTTATATGTGGAATCTAAAAATTTGATCTCATTGAATTTTAGAGTTGAATGGTGGTTACCAAGGCAGGAGAAAATAGAGGAGAGGGAGGGATGGAGAAATGGTAATCAATGGGTACCAAGGTGAAATATCTATATATTGTTACACAGATAATAATAACTCTACATTTTATAAAGAAGAAAGGATTTTGAAAGTTTTTACCATAAAGAAATGACATTTTAGGAGATATGTTTAATAGACTTAAACATTAGATAATGTATACCTTTAATGAAACTTTTAATGTTACCCCAATCATATGTACAATTTTTGCATGTTTATGTATTAATTAAAATTAATTAAAAAGTTTTAAACCTCATCTACCAATTGTAAATATTTTGTTTTCCCTATTATTTCTTCTTGATAATCTATTTTTATCAATATTTACTTATTAGATTCAAAACCCACTTAAACTCTTATGAAAATACAATAACACATAACTTAATGATAGATATACATTCTGAGAAATGCATCAGTATTTTGTAATCTTAGGAACATTATATAGTATACTTATACAAATTAAGGTGGCTATGACTCACTGGATGATATAATCTTATATACTACCATCAGATATGTGGTCTATCATTGAAATGTTAGGCATCAAATGGTTATACTTATAGAATTTAGAATATTTTATATTTTGTAGACAAAATTATATCATGAACTGGTTTTTCAGAAATAGCTCATAAACAATGAATATTATTTCCTTACATTAGTTTTAAAAATCATCCTTATGTCACACATATTTCCTTCAGAAGTAATTTACATATTTACTCATTATTAAACTTTTACCTGTGTATTGAATGTACATGTTCTCAAAATTTAGTGCAAAGACCTATGCAGGACTCTGAGTCACTTTCAGGGAATCTGTGAGGTTCAAAACCTCTTAATAATAATGCAACATATCACTTTTATTTTTCACTGTGTTGACATGTGTAAGTACAATTACTGGTGTCCTAGCACAAATCAAGAATGTGACAACAAACTGCAAATAATCATCTTATTCCTTACTTTCATGCAGCCAGGTAAAAAATGCAAGTTTAAATTCAGTATGTTTTTGGTGAAGTAGTAAAAAGTATTAGATGTATTGAATTTCAACAACTAAGTATATGAGTTTGATGAATTTCCAAGCATTCATTTTGTTCTTTGATGAAATGAAAAATATGTATAAATTATTTTTTCATGCTAAATTACCATTGGTGTTCTGAGAAAATCATTTTTGACATTGTTTGAATTATGACATTAACTTGTCATATTTTTAAGGAACTCTATTTTTATTAGAAATAATGAATAATGACAAATTATGGTTCTTAATACCTCTATATTCAGCAAGTGTTTTCACATAAATAAACAAAATGTGTCTCTAACCTCAAGAAAAACAATGAATAGTATTTTGTTTTTCCAATAATAAAAGTCAAGTTTTCAGGTGAAAATAAGCATGATAAATTTGAATCTGTAAACGTGAGCATTTATGTACAATTGTGAATTTGACAGCTTCCCAATCTCTATTTCTCTTGAGATATGTTTGTCATATGTTTGTATAATCTTGATAAATTTAATACTTTGGCTAGTTTCAACATTTGGATGTTCTGTATAATTCAGTATTTTTACATATGCAATGCAGGACATTTTATCTTCTTCCTCAGAAAATTTATTCTAAGTGTAAGCTGCAGAAATTGATTTTAATGAAACAGTATTAAAATTTACTCATATGGTTTTAGGTTTATAGGTGTCTTCTTACAATATTTCCAGAAAACACATGCACTACAGTTTAACCATATCTTCTTCTGTTATTTATTCCACCTCTTTCTAAAAAGATAAGAAGGATGTTTCTTTAAGAGTACATCAGGTTTTTGTTTATAGTAAAGAAACCTCAAGTTAAGTGTATAAATATTTATCAAAATATCATTTGTAACAAACTGAATTCAATGTTCATTTTTAAGTATTACTGAGCACTTTCTAGTAGTTTATATTTTATAGAAATTAGTCTTTAAATGTCTTGTGAATAGCAATATATTTAATAAGTATCATATATTAATTATCTAGAGGTACCATATAATATTAGGCCATAGACATATTATTCAATAATCTTGATAACTTCAATATGTTGAGTAATTTCTTATAAAATCTAATTTGGTTATCCATTTTAAGGTTCTCTTAATGTGGATGGTGAAGAGCTTTTACTAGGAATAAAAGTTTCATATCTTAGACTTTTCACTCATACTTACATTATTATTTAATTCAATTTTATTTGTAGGACTTTTAATGAGTTTGTGCACTTTAGGAATGTTAATTTAAGTAAAATGAGAGAACACTGTCTGCAAGTAAACCTAACTGGAGTGAAGTTCTTAATCAATATGTTATTCTTGACTCTCATATCATAAGTGTAAGCTCTGATTTCATCTGTCTATCTGTTGCTCTTTAAAAAAGTATAATAGTTAAGTGATCAAGCTCTAGAATTAAACTTCCTGGAATTAAAACTTAATTTTTATTTATTAACATGTGTTATACATGGTAGTAAACCATCTTGCCTTATTTCCTCAATTATATAACAGTTGAGGAATAGTCCTCAACTGTATAATAACAGTGGTAACTATTTCATACTATGAGTTGTGAATATTCAAAACGATAATATGTGTAAAATTCTAAGGCGGTACTTGGCCTTAGAATTATTGTATTGTCCTTCAGTTTCTTTTGCCTTTTGATACATTAAGCATTTTACTCACCAGTAAACATCTTGATCATCTATTCAAACATTTTGTTTCTTTCAGTAAATAAAAAGTTCAGCATTCATTTAACAGCATTTGTACTATGAATGATATAATCTAATTAATCACATTTGTGTAGACAAAGGAGCATCCTGATATTTACCAATCTGATATGATTGTAAATTTATTTACCCACAGGATTAATAATCAAATATTGGAATTATTTTAAATTTCATAAATGATTTGGTTCTCTTTAAAGTGGAAATTAATCATGTAACATAAACTTCAGGAGCTTTACTTCATTTATATTACTGTGCCAAAAAAGATATGTGATAACTGAATGTTATATGGTAATATAGATTAAATCCTGGAACTGAAAAAGGGCAATGATGGAAAAGAAAACCTGTAGGAATCTGTAATTTCATTAATAGTTATACACAATATTAAATTCTAAGTTTAATAAATTTAGCTTGGTTTTATTAAAACTAAAAATTTAGGCAGAGAGTATATGTAAATTTTTGCACTGCATTTTAATTCTTATTAAAATAAGATTTATTTCAAAAGCACATGTTAAAAAATGTTAATCTTTATTCTGCCTCATGACCTAGTCCTTCCAACCCAACATGTTTACAAAAGGAAAATGTATACAGAGAATTGTACAAGAGCATCATAGCAGTTTTATTTGTGGTATGTAAAAGCTAAAGAAAATAGACAATATATTTATCAGTTTAAGAAGTACTTTTTATGAATAGCTATTTTCCTAGTTCAAATCACATTATAAAATTGGATTGATTCATGAAGACAATACTCAGCTACATATACTTTCATCTTTTACCTACTCAATACTGTGAGATTAGATGTATTTTTTGATAGTACACAAGATATTATTTATAGGAATCAACACAGTGGTGATCAATAAAAGCATAATTTTAAAAAAATTATAAAGTGCTGTTTATAAAAATTAGAAGTAGAATATATATATATATATATATATATATATATATATATATATATGCACACACANNNNTATATATATATATATATGAATACAGCTGGACACAATGGTGCACACCTTTTATACCAGTGATGCAGGGAGCTTAGACAGGAGGATTAAAAGTTTAAAGCCAGTCACAGCACTTTGCAAGGCCATAAGAAACAGTGAGACTTTGTCTCAAAATAAAAACAATGAAAATGGCTGGGGATGTGACTCATTGGTTGAGTGCCCCTGAGTTCAAACCCCAGTTCCAAAAAAAAGAAAAAAAATAGTGAATATACATTTACTATTATTTTATTAATTTTTCTTTTATGACAATTTTTTCATTTCTTACATACATGACAATTGTGGAATGCATTACAATCATAATTATCCATTCACAACACAATTTTTTGTAACTCTGTATATAAAGTATGTTCGCACCGGAATAAATCACTCTGGTGACAGCTAGGTTAACAACCGGAATCATAATAAGTAGTTTTACTCTCATTTTCACCCCTTGACTCTGCCTATGAGAGACACACCACCACATATTAGATGCTGATTCAGAAAATATACAGAATCCTAGAAAACCTTACCCCAGTAATGCAAAATATTACCATCTAATTGGTGCTATAATTGATGATTTTAAAGACCATTCCACTGTTCTACCAGTCTGGGTGCTTAAGACTGCTGGGTGTCTTAAACTAGTTGGATATGCTATAACAAAACACCATAAAATGAGTAGCATATTAGCAGTACAAAAATATTTTCACAGTTCTGTATGTTAGGAAGTCCAAAAATGAATACACCAATAAATTCAATGGTTGCTTCCCCTGCCCTGGTTCAAAGATGGCATCTTTTAGTTCCATCTCTCATGCTTAAAGAGACATACAAGCTTCCTTTCCCTTGTTTTGTATGGACACTAATCACATTTAGGAGGGCTCTGACTTCATGTTCTAATCAACCCAAAGGTGCACCTCAAATATCATCAAATTCATGATTAGGTATCTGATGTATGAATTGGGTTGTATTCACAAACATTCAGGCAACACCATTGGGGAACATGGAAAGAGATGTGAATTCTCTGAGAGTGGGATCCATTATCATACTTTATGCAGTTAGCTTCTTGATCAGAAGTAGTGCAATGTGGAATACCTGTGGCAGTACATAGGCATTTGGAAAGTCTAAAGATAGTAGTATTGACTAAAGCATTGAATTCAGAGTAGGCAAATACACATTCAGTTTTAATACCTAATCCAGTAAGAAGAAAATACAGTTCTACCAATGAAAGCAGTGGTCCACTGTAATCAATCTCCTATCAAGTAGCTGGCTGATAACCTTGGGTAATGGTATCATATTAGGTACTTAGCATTTGTTTTCTGCTGTTACAGATTTGGCACTGAATAATGGATGAAGCTAGTTAAGCCCTGGACAGAAGTTCTCATGGACACTTTTTTCATGACGCCACTAGGCAATGAGAAAAGTGACTGAGGACAAGTCTGATTTGAATCCATAGAATGGATAATTAAGTCCACTTGATCATTAATACCCTCTGCCAAGGTCATTCATTGGTCTGCATTAGCATAGAATACAAACATCTCCATGGTTTTCATGATTCCAGAGTGATCTGTCTGCATATATTTTCCTCAGATATTTTTAACATCAAATTTCTAATCATTTCTCTTCCAAGTTTCTGACCACCTGAAAAGATGATTTCTCACAGTCTATTAATTATTATATATTGTATATTTGGTCTCAAGCAAAGTGATCAACCAGGTGTAATGGTCAAAGTTCTTCCCACTGCAATGATTTCCCTTTACCATTATTCTTCAAGGATACCTCAGAAAAATGGCCAAAGAGTCTGTATGCACCAGATCTTATATAATCCACTACTATTTGGATGAAGTATTGTTTAACACACCCAGCTTGATTGTTTGGTGATCAAATAACTTCTAGTTAATTACCAGAAGCTTAAGAATTCATGGCAACTTGGTCTCCAGTACCTAGTATATAAAGGCCTAATAGCAAGTCAAGAGTTGTTTCTCAAAAAGAGAATTGCAGTCTGCAGAAGATGGCACAGATTTTCTCTAGCACACTGTATTTACAGTTTGATTCACTATAAATAGATATCTACCAAAGTTTTCAAACAGCAACTCTCTTTCACTGATAATTCAAATACTATTGCGTGTGCTTGATCATATTGCCCAGCTGAGATAGTGCTTTGTATATCTTTCAGACTAAATCTGCTACAGAACCTTCTCTTATTCTGGAATTTACTCAATACCAGAATTTTTTTGAGTCACTCAGTAATTGAGTCATAGTAACATATCCAAATTAACAATATATTGTCTCCAAATTGTTTTGCAAAGTGGATGTACCATTTTAATATCCCAATAGTAATGAGAAGAAGTTCCAATTTCTCCATGTCATCTTTTATGTGTCTGTGAATTGCTAACTCATTGCAGTTTAGATTCGCATTTCCCAAAATAAATAACAATGTGGAGCGGAGCAAATTTTCATGTGTATTTGAGCATTTGAACATCTTTTTAGAGAAATGTCTATTCAATATTTTGGCCAATTAAAAAAAAAATGATCTACTAGGTTTTTATTGGTGCTGTAAGTATTGATTTTATATTTTAGATTATCTTTTTTTAATTACATATACAATTTGCAAGTACTTTATCCCCACCATATCAGTTATTTCACATTCTTAACGGTGTCCTTTGAAGAATAAAAACATTTAGTGTACTCCAATCTATTTTTTTGCGTTTTTGGGCACTATATCTAAGAAAACATTTTCTAAGCTAAGATCATAATTATTCACACATTGGATTTCTCTTTTAGGGATTTTATAATATTAGCCCTTATATTTGGTTTGTAATATTTTTCCCATAGTATGAGCAAGTAATACAACTTCATTCTTTTTCTTGTAGATATCCAGTTGTGCCAACACGGTTTGCAAAACACTACTATTTCCCAATTGGACTACCTTGGCACAACTGTTAAAAATCAATTGACTACAAATTCAAGGTGTTACAGTTTCTTTCCAATTTGGTCTTGAGGTACTTATATTGAAAGCAGCCACAAGTTATATCTTGCTTAATTGAAAATCCAAATTGGTTATGATTGTTTTTGGTATATGTTTCATTGGATACTTTTTTATCCTTGTGGAGAGACTAATGCTTACATGTGCAGCTTTTGGCCAGTTATCCTTCTCACAGGAATCTTGTTTATTCTGGCAGATACCTGTGCCTCTTTTCTGACTTATGTCCATTTTATTCCTACCACACTAGCTACCCTAAAATAAAATACTAGTTGGAAAGAAGGTTTGTTTCAGGTGAGCTACAATATAGAAGTGAATCCACATTATATGAAATAGATGAGTGATTTATTACTCATAGGTGCCAGAATGGTTAAGGGTGCCCAAGAGAGATCATCAGGAATCCTAGAGGCAGCAAGGATCTCAACCAGCAAGTGCGGCCTAAGAGAAAGGACTTGTGGGATTATCCCTTTATTAAGGTCCATGGACATTATCCCTTAGGTTTTCCCACAGGAAGTTCAGATTTTCTATTAAAAGAAAACTCACTGTAGCACAATTACTGGCAGGTTAACTTGAGATTTGAGCATCATGAAGAAGATAATGTAGAGTCATGGGGAAATCTGACATGCCTTTTTTCTATGGATGGGCAATCTGCACAGCAGAAAGTCCTGTTCAGCTTATATACAAAATTGCTACAAAGTAGGCATCCATCATGCCAAGTATGATATCACAGGTTACAGAATATGCATCAGTTGTTGTTCCTGACTTACATTAGATATCTTAGTCATTGCTTCCTGAACATCCAGGGGAGGGACCCTGACCAACTACTTTTTCCTTACATTCATCCTTGAAGTAGAAACTTATTTACATTATTTTGGCATTTACAATTAGGTATTATCATAGTAAGCAATGTGTGATATGTCAAATGGTGCGTGAGAAACAAGTGAGATACATCACAAACAACCATATTGGGTGGGGAGGTGTCTTTGTCAGATTTTCACTGCTGTGACAAATACCTGACATGAATAACTTAGAAAATATTTATTTTGGTTCATGGTTTCAGTATATAGATAGCCAGTTCATTTTCTTTGGGCCTGAGGCAAGGAAGAATAAGAATGCCATGATGGAGGGGTGTGGCAGAAGAAAATTTCTCAAATCCTGGTAGCCAGGAAGTGGGTTGAGGGGCCAGAGCATGCACCTAGGGATCTACCTACTTTAACAAGCTCCCACCACCTACTATTCCCAATAATATCTTCATGGGTGTGTGGATGTGTGTGAGTGTGCTGGGGATTGAACCCAGGGCCTTATGCATGTAAGGCAAACACCCTACCAACTGAGCTATATCCCCAGCCCTCTGTCTTCAAATTATTAACCCACTGATAAAGTCAGATAATCAGGGTCAAATTACTTCTCAAAAGCCCACATCTGAATATGCCTTCAACAAATGAGTCTTTGGAAAACACTTCATATCCACATAGGATTATAGGAAGTTTTCACTAGGCCCAAAATGATGAACTATGACTGGATTTTACATAATTTATATCAGGCCCATACATGGATGCTGAGACAATAACTCCATTAAGCATATTTCTGACACAAGAGTTGATTTTAAGCATTTAAATATGTCCTATTGATCTTTGTGCCTATGTTAGCACCACACAGCTTTGATTACTGTAGGTTTTTAGTATATTTTAAATGAGAAAATGAATTTTCTAACTTTGTTATTTTTTAATATTATTGTTTTCTGATTTGAGGCCCTTGCATTTCCAAATTTTAGAATCAGCTTTTCAATTCCTGGAATAAAAACACACATGTGGTTCCAATACTTTTCTGTTTAAATATGTAGATAAATTTAAGGATTGTTATATTAACAATAATAATCCTTCTGGCTCAAAAATGTAACTTTTCTAGTCCCTTGTTTAGGTTTTCTTTCATTTTTTAGATTTTTTTTTTCATTTCAGTGGAAAGTTATGTACTTCTTTTGTTAAATCTATCACCAAGTATTTTATTCTTTTTGATATATGGTTTGTGGAGAGATTTTCTTAATTTTATTTTCAAGTTGTTCTTTGCTATTTATAGAAATCAGTTGCATTATTTTATAGTCATGTCCTACAAACTTGTTTAACTAAATTATTAGTTCTAATGAGTTTTTTGTGCATTATAATATTTTATATGCAAAATCATATCACTTTCAAATAGTAATGATTTTGCTTTTCCTAAACTATTTGGATACTTTTAATTTATTTTTCTTATCTTATTGACCTGTCTAGAACCTCCACTTAAATATTAAACAGAAATGATAAGAATAGACAGCTTTGGCTCCTGATCAGGTGCTGAAAGAATTCTATGTTTTAGCATTTGAGTTTTTTGTAGATGGCTTTTCTATAGTTGAAAAAGTTATATTCTGTTCTCAGCTGACTAGTTTTATCATGGAAGAGTAGGATAATTTGTAAAATGCTTCTTTTTTCTGTGTCCAATGAGGTAACCATCTAAATTTTGGAATTTAATTTATTAATATGGTATATTATGTTGATTGATTTTTTTATGTTGGGCCAACCTGCATTCTTGACCTGAATCCCATTATTTAATCCTATTTCTTTAGATATATTTTGAGGAGTGCTGGGATTTGAAACCAGGGCCTGGCAAATGCCAAGAATGTGCTTTTCCACTAATCACAATCCAACCCTTTTTGAGGCATTTTAAAGTATGTTTTATGATCTAAGAGGTGATCTCTTAGTGTATTCTCCACATCAACTTGACATAAACATATGCTCTGCTGATTTTGAACTCTCATATAAGTGTGCTTATGAGTATGTGTGTCTATGTGTGTGTTAGATTTGCATTGTTGTGACAAATATACCTGAAAAGAACAACTTAGAGGAAAGAAATATTATTTTGGCTCATGGTTCCAAAGGTTCAGTCCATGGTTGGCCAATTCCATATCTCTGGGAAAGAGGTGAGCCAGAATATCATGTTGGAGGGGCATAGAGGAGGAGGTTCCTCAGTTTATGACAGCAAGGAAAAAGAGATAGAGATAGAGATAGAGGAGAGAAAGAGAGAGAGTGTGTGCTCAGGCTCACTCAGTTCATCAGGGACAATATAAACACAAAGACATGCACCCAGTGACCAACATCCTCCAGTCACACCTTATCAGCCTTTAGTCACCATCCAGTACATTAGTTCTTTCAAATTATTAATCCATCGAATGGATTAATCCAATGCTTAGGTTATAGCTCTCCTAATCTAATCATATCACCTCTGAATATCCTTAAATTGTTTCACACATAAGCTTCTGTGGAACTCCTAATATACAAACTGTGTGTGTGTGTGTGTGTGTGTGTGTACATGCAGTGCTCTGGTTTTCTTCCATTCTTTTTCTACTATTAACTTTACAGTTTTATTTTCTTTTCTCCTCTCATGGTAGTTAAACTTCTTTTTAACACATTTTTTTATGATTTCCCCAGCATTTGCAATATCTACTTATGGATCCTCTAAGTCCAATTTCAAATAACATTATAATTCTTCATAGTCAGTTTAGTTTTTTATAAGAGAGTATACCTAATCTCTCCTTCCTTTTTCTACATAGCATTGTTGTAAATCTCACTTATCTATAATCTATAATCACCAAATACATGTTTATATTTTCATTTTGAAAAAAATGTTGCCTATTATATAATTAAGAATAAGAAAAATTTATGACTTTATTTTTTAATTTATTCCTTCTTGAATTACTTTCTATTCTTTTTATAGATCTGAGTTTCTTATCTGAAAACATTTCTTTTCTAATTTCTTTTAACATATTATTTTTAAAACAAATCAACTACTGCCAGATTCTCTCAATTTTTATTTTTCTGAGATCTATTTACTCTTCACTCTTTTTTGATGTTAGGGATTGGAATTAAAACCAAAGTGCACATATTATGCATTGCTCTATCTGTAATATATGCCCCCTAACTCCTATTCTTAAATTTTGATGAATAAAATTTTTTGGTTGTTTTTTGTTCTGTTATTTGTGATACTTCTTTTGTTTTCTCTTAAACTTTTAAATATATCTCACCATTTTCTTTAATATTTACTTATATGTATTTATTCATTGTAGTATGGGGATTGGACCCGGAGTCTTCACAAATGCTAGGTCAGTGTTACTTCTGAGCTATACCTTCAACTTTCCACTCTCTTCTTAATTAGGTGGTTTCTGATGAGAAAAGCTTTATAATTCTTAACTTTGTTTCTATAGATAGAAACCTATGTATTTCATCCTCAGCTTCCTTGAATATTTTTTGTCTTTATCTTTGAACTTAAGCAATGTGAATATAAGATGCCTGGGCATACATACTTAAACATATCTTGCTTGATACTCTCTGAGCTGTGTGTAGGACTGTGGTTTTGTGTTTGCAATTAATTTGGGAAAATTTTCAACCATTACTACTTCAAATTTTTATTTTTTATGCCTCTAGTTCTGTTACTCTCATTAACAAATAAACCCTTTATTTTCTCACATATTTTCAATTTTATGTTCCCTTTTTCATTTGTTTTCTCTTTAGTTTTCAGGTTTGGAAGTTTCTATTGACAAATCATCAAGTTCACTGACTTATTCATCAGTCATGTTCAGATTTATGATAAGCCTATCAATAATATTCATTTACTTTATAGTGTTTATTTTTAATTTAGTATTTCCTTTTGTTTATTTCATAAAAGTTCCATCTATGTGCCTACATGATCAATCTATTATGTTATGTTGTTTAAAACGAACACTTACTTTCCAATCCCCTGCTATTATGCAGGAGCCCTCTTGATGTAATCGTAAGATGTTGGGGGAGGTTGAATTTCTGTAGTTTATGATAGGTTTCAATTTTTAGGGAGTCTGAAGAAGAATGTAACCTTTATAATGTCTCATATTTTATTCCATTTTTTATATAAAACAAGAAGGCTGGTGGGGACTGGAAATGCATATTTCCTTTATACACTAAGGAAAACAATGTTGGAATGCTGAGTCTTATGAAACAAGTAGATAGTTGTAGAGAAATGTAATTGAACAAAAAATATGATCTAATGGTAAGAAAACTGAGGAGATGACCCAGGAAAGGCTATTTGTTCATAATCTTCTTTCCCTCTCTGTGCAACATTGCTTCCCTCAGGTTATAGGGCAGCACATCTTAAACAAGAGCCTTATGGCCTATTTTTCAGAAAAAGGTAGGTTACAAAGCAAACAGTGTAGATTTTTTGACATTTTTTTGGAGAGAAGAACAATGGGAGATAGAATATTATTAGAGGGTCAGAGAGACCTTCTAACTTCTAATACCTTCCTGTCTTCCTTGACTGAAAAAGAGAGGCTGAGTTATATCTCAGTGGTAGAGCACTTGCCTCATATTTGCAAGATCCTGGGCTTGAAAACCAGTATCACAAATACAAATAAATAAATAAATACTATTTATATGCCAAAGCAATATAATTTGGAGTTTCATGCTCTGAGCCCTGACCATATACTGATTTATACAGTACAAAACTATAGTATAAAATTTTTCTCTTTATGACTAAAATATTTTTTATAAAATCAAAACTATCAACCTTATTTTGTGTTGAGAATAATTGAAAGAAACATAGTTTAGGGAACATCATAAAGGAGGATAACTAAAAAAGACTTTATGGAGGTAGAAAAATGAAGTTTTTCAAATATCCATATACTGATTTCAGTAAACTCTGAATATCTTAGATTAATGACAAAAGGAAAGTGAAGTTGCAGATAAAATTAAGGTACCTAATCATCCGAACCTATGAAGGGAAGTGATGATCATACTATATTATCCTGATGCAACCAATGTAATCACAGGGGGGTTAAAAAATAAAGAAGAAAGCACAATATAGTGAATATATTAAATAATAGTAATCATAATAACTTATTAAAGTACATTATTTAGAATATTGAACTTTATCTTAATTAAATTATATCTGAATTTTTAAATACTGTATGAAAAATCAGTGAAAGAAGGTTTCAAACATATAAAGTCATGGCAATTGGCAGATTTATGAATGCAAGAAGAACTCAAGCTGCCTCTGGTGACTTTAAAGGAGAAAGAGGCCATAAGCAAAGCAATGTGACTAAATTCTAGAAGTTAAAAAAGACAAACATTTTTCTTCTGGAGCATCAAGGAAGTAGTACAGCTCTACCAACACCTTGATTTTTTTCCCAAGACTTATGGGCATCTGGCACCCTGAAGTGTAACATATTACATAAGTTTTGTTTTAAAACACTGAGTTTGTGTTAATTTGTTAGAATAGCAATAGATAAGGGATGTAGGGTGTAAATGAACTTTTTAGTAAATCACCTAGCCTCCCAATAGAGAAAAATAATTAATTGTTCTAAAAACATTTAAAAAATGAAAACAGTACTATTTATTTCATATCATGAGTCAGAGATGGAAATTCTACTAAAAAATATTTGACATACATGAAGACTTGAGGTAATGTTTTCAAATACCATAAGTTTAAAAAAAATTCCGACCATCTTGGAGAGCTGACGTCACCATCCCTGTTTTCGACTGATCGCAGCTCATTCAGCCATAGAACAGGTAATTTCAGGCTGCCATTCGCCTGCGGCTCGCAGACAAATTACTCAGGCTCAGTGCTAAATAACCCGCGGAAACTGCTTCGTGGAGCCTGCTCCTATCAGAACATACACCGAGCACGGAGCAGCCGAATTCCAGCTCCCGGAACTGCTCTGGCCCAGGGATAAAGAACCCGCGGAAACTGCTGAATACTGTGGGGGTAAATACCAACCGATCCTTCATAGGCAGTGGCAACAGGACTGAGATGGGGCTTGTGAGGGCCGGTCAGGACTCACCCTTTGCTTTGGTCACCCGGCAAAGGGAACGAAATGCTGCCATTC
>NW_026000261.1:14629794-14679071 GCF_001458135.2 Marmota marmota marmota
GGTCTATTCCCTAAAGACCTAAAAAGAGCATGCTACAGGGACACTCCTACATTGATGTTCATAGCAGCACAATTCACAATAGCAAGACAGTGGAACCAACCTAGATGCCCTTCAATAGACGAATGGATAAAAAAAAATGTGGCATTTATACACAATGGAGTATTACTCTGCATTAAAAAATGACAAAATCATAGAATTTGCAGGGAAATGGATGGCATTAGAGCAGATTATGCTAAGTGAAGCTAGCCAATCCCTAAAAAACAAATGCCAAATGTCTTCTTTGATATAAGAAGAGTAACTAAGAACAGAGTAGGGACGAAGAGCATGAGAAGAAGATTAACATTAAACTGGGATGAGAGGTGGGAGGGAAAGGGAGAGAGAAGGGAAATTGCATGGAAATGGAAGGAGACCCTCAGGGTTATACAAAATTTCATACAAGAGGAAGTGAGGGGAAAGTTGAAAATAATACAAGGGGGAGAAATGAATGACAGTAGAGGGGGTAGAGAGAGAAGAGGGGAGGGGATGGAAGGGGAGGGGGGATAGTAGAGGATAGGAAAGGCAGCAGAATACAACAGACACTAGTATGGCAATATGTAAATCAATGGATGTGTAACTGATGTGATTCTGCGATTTGTATACGGGGTGAAAATGGGAGTTCATAACTCACTTGAATCAAAGTGTGAAATATGATATATCAAGAACTATGTAATGTTTTGAACAACCAACAATAAAAAAATTTAAAAAAAATTCCAATAATTTATTTTAATTTTTTTTGTTCTCTGCTTTAAATTCTGTGTTTTTGAAGGAATAGTTTAGATAATTAATGGTAAGTGCTATATTGAAAGAACTTGCATTTGTTAATACTGATAATAAGGAATCTAAGTTTGCCTTGCAGTAATTAAACATGAGATATAGAAAACTGATTCTTAAAACAATATTAAGACATATAAAACCTTAACTTTGCTTTTAAACACTCATCATACATATATTCTTTGAATATAGTATAATAATCCATCCAAAACACAATTGTTAATTGGTATTCACTGCTGAAAAAATTGAAATCTACTTATTCAAAATTAATTGCTTTAAAGGAAAAGTTACTTGAACATTACGAAAATGTTAAAAGACTTTTTTCTATCAAATTTTTCAATTGTCCAATATAAAAGAAGATGGGCAATTTATGGAATTAATCACTTATATGAATATTAAAACAGAACAATGGTGAAAACTGATTAACATACTAGAGGCCTTATGTAAATATCAGTGATTCCACTTACTGCATTTAAAGCAATTATAGCAATTGTCATTAAAATTCTACTAAATGTAGACTAACTGTGATAATAAATAGATATCCAGGGATGCCCTACTTAAACCGATCTAATAGCAAACCAATAATTATGCTTTACTCTAGTGTTTATTTCCCATAGGATTAAATAAAATATTCATGTCATTTAGTATGTTTATAGGACAATGATAATAGAGCAATTGGTTGTAATGCTCAAATTTTCAGGACCCAGTTTATCCAAAATTGTCATCCAAATATATAAGAAGTCCAGATCAAAACCATGCATGGTGGCACATTGCTATTATCTCAGCTACTCAGGAGATTGAGGCAGGAAGATTACAAGTTTGAGGTCAGTCTCAGTAATGCAGCAAGACTCTATCTCACAATAAAAAGTAAAAAAGGGCTGGGGATGTAGCTCAGTGGTAGAGCAATACTGGGTTCAATTTCCAGTACCATGGTGGGAAATAAAGTCACATCGTAGTTTAATACTTTGCTTAAGTGATGATAATATTGACCAAATAAGTGAATTGGTATATTTTAATCAAATTTATCAAACAGACATAATCAATTAAAAAGAAAAAGTATTACTGCTTCTGTAAAGAACTGATTTTCATGAACCCATTTTTGTTTGTTTGTTTGTTTTGGGGTAGTGGGGATTGAACTCATGGGCACTCCACCACTGAGCCACATTCCCAGCCCTACTTTGTATTTAATTTAGAGACAGGGTCTCGCTTAGTTGCTTAGCACCTGGCTTTTGCTGAGGCTGGCTTTGAACTTGCAATCCTCCTGCCTCAGCCTTCCAAGCCATTGGGATTACAGGGTGTGCCACCCCGCCTGGTATGGACCCAATTTTATTAAGAACAAATATATTGAATGATGGCAAATTCACATAGGAAATGCTAATTAAACATTTATGTAATATATATATATATATATATATATATATATATATACAAAAAAATCATCTGTCTTCAAATATCATTGTGTCTATTATTGCCAGCATGTGTGTTGATATTAAATTGATTAAAGTGACTTCAATTAAACAGTAGTTACAAAAGTTCCAAATGAGCTGGGTGCAATGGCGCATGCCTATAATTCCAGTGGCTGTGGAGGCTGAGGCAGGAGGACCTCAAATTCAAAGCCAGCCTCAGCAATTTAGCCAGGCCCTAAGCTTAAGCAACTTATTGAAACCCTGTTTGAAAATTAGAAGCATAAAAAAGGTCTGGGTTGTGGCTCAATGGTTAAGCCCTAAATTCAATCCCCAGTGCAAACAAACAAACAAACAACAACAACAACAAAATGCCAAATGCCAATAATTAGTGTATACATTGATTAACTTTTAAGGTTAAGATACTTACAAAACAACTTTTAGAAATTTAATATTGCACAAAAGTATCCAGTGGAGTACTGAAAACAAAGAAATTCTATTTTAATTGTATATGTGAAAGGAGCATAAAACATTTTTTAAAAACTTGAAAACAATCATTATTCTTTTAGGCTGATTTAATTTTAATATACTGTACTGACATTTGCTTCTTGTACTTATCTGCCATCAACTAGACAGTCTGAATACGCAAGCTGAATCTGGAACAATGATACAGGTTAAACAAAGATTCTTTTAGAAATAGAGACAAATAGGTGTGTGTGTGTGTGTGTGTGTGTGCACGCACGTGCGCGCGCGGGCATGTCTGCACGCACACTTGTGTGTAAGAGGTAGATTCATCTATGGCAGGAAAGAAGGACAGAGTCAAAGAAGGATATAGTTAACAACTTTATGCATACGTATTGTGTATTTTTGTAGATGTTAATTATTTAGACAAATTATCTTAAGTCCTGACACTGCCTCTCCAAAAACAAAGGAACAACAACAAAAATACCTCTGTAAAACATCTGTAAATTATTTTTTTTAAAAGAGGAGGAATAGAATATTACAAAATTTGACTATTTCCCTATACCACAAATACAGGTAGTGATATACCTAGGACCTAATCATGTTCCTTTTGTTTGTACAACTTGTATTTTGCCTTTTGGAAATTGACAGTTAAATGGACAGTTTGAAACAAATGCAGAAGAGTCCACTTTGGTTAGGAAAATAGGACTAAAAATAAATACATTCTGTTACTATATATTCAATTTTAAAAATTTAGAGGAGTTAATAGCTGGGACTTTTTGTAACAAGAGACAGTATAACAAGAATAAAAATAATTTTAATAATATGCATACCTTCTATGTAAAACAGAGAAATGAACAAAAAAAAAGCGGGGGAATAAAGAAAAAAAAGGAAAAGAAAAATCTCTAAGTATATCTCAAATAGCTGCCTTATCTCCAGGTTTAAAAAACCCCATGTTTTCTTAAACTAAAAAAGAAATATAAAGGAAAGTCCTGGTTAAAATAAGATGATAAAGTAAACCACCTTTAAAAAAAGGTAAGGTTTATCATGTAGATTTAAATTGATGCCTCCCTCATTTATTAAGTCTCTAGTGATTAAATCATCCTTCTTTTCCTAGTGGATAGAGGAAGACATGTTTACAAAGAGATTTCCTTTTTAGATGCACATTTCTTTACAAAAGGGTAATTTCTCACAACTTCTCCTTTATCTGAAATGTTTAAGATTCCAAAATAATTTTTATTTCAAAGAGACATATTTTAGAGTACCACGTTCTGGCCTTTTGCAGTAATATTTCTAGTGCCATGTCTAGAACTCATCAGAAACATTATGAATTTCTAAAGTTGCTCACAGGAAATAATGTAAAGATAAGTAAATTATGCTTAGCTACCCATGCAAGTTAATCATTTTTTTTTTTCAGATTTGGTTGGCATAGCCTTAAAACTTACCAAACTAGAAGCAATTAGTCTTTCTAACACAAAATCAATGTTTTCTTCAACCTTTACCTTCAGAATTCACTTCAAGTATTGCCAGCAGAGAAGCAAAACTAGGTCTACAATTTTTATTTATAACCTGCAGCTAGCATTTCTTAAAACATTAACAAGATTGATAAATTAAGTGGAATGTTTGAAATATATAAAGCCCAATTCATAAATGATACTTCCCTGGAGTGATAATAAGACTTTACTTGAAAAAAACATTTACAATATTAAAAACTGTATAAAAATAACTACCAATAATGTCCTATGTTAATATTTTTTCAAAAGAAAATTAAAGTAATTATTTAGATACTGCATGACATATTCATTTATTTGTACTTTCACCCTCTAAGCTAAGATTTATGTTTATCATCTGCTGCCATGAGAGATTTGTAAATATTAGCAATAAACATCTGTAATTATTTTGTGGCATCTTGCCAAATGATTACATATAAAATTTATTTGTTTTATAAGAAATAATATTTTGGGGATATACTCTATAAAACTTTTTACTCATCTCCTTAAAAGCATGTCTTTCATAGTCTTCAGTTGACAAGATGCTATTTCAGGAAGGGATATACTAATTGTAAGTGACCTATAATTGCAAGCATATTTTCTCCTAGGTGAATTAATGAGCTGGTGGTATTTCTTATAATTACAATTGATAAAATCATTGCAATTAAAAATAATGAAAATAAAACAAGACGCCATATAAAAGCGTTTTGTTAACAACAACAAAATGCCCATCTATCTATGAAGAAGGGAATAGTGAAAAATTTGCAGAACACTTATCTGTTTATCTGATCTACCTATCTATCTATCTATATATTGGCAATTGAACCCAGGGGTATTTTATTGCTGAGTTATAGCACCAGTCTTTTTTATTTACTTAATTTTATTTTGAGACAGTGTCATTAAGTTGTTGAGGTTTTGCTAAATTTCTGAGATTGGCCTCAAAATTCCTGCCTCAGCCTCCCAAATCTCAGGATTACAGGCATGCACCAAAATACATGGCTTGATTTCTTTCTTTCAGGGCTCTGTCACATTTACATGTAAACAGAAAACACTAAGAGTGAAGTGTTGAGACTACAACTGAAGTTGATCTGTTGAAAATGAAATTTAAAATATCATCTATATATCTATATCTATATATATATATCTACACACACATATAATTTCTAGACAGTTTTTTTTCCTTCTCTGAAGTAGAAATGTCACTTGACAAGCACGGATACATATGTACTTCAAATTAGCATCAAATGCAAATAAGGCAAGCTGCATATTAAAGTACAAAAATTAACAATGTTGGAATTCAAAATATAACACAGAAGTATACTTATGAGGATGTAAAGCTCATCAGATATCTCACAATAGGGTAAAAATATGCATTGCTCAGTAAGAAAGTTATTTACTGTCTTTTCTCAATTAAATCTCTATCAAACAACACAAATCTATCTATAATTAGCACTGCGAATGCCTAGATAGTTCATGTATCTTTCCATAGGAAAATTATTCCAAGGTTAATTCAAAGCATTGATTTACTTTTCAGAAAAATTAAAAAATTTCATATATCTGCACATCTAATTTTATTAAATATCAATTTATTGCATTTTTTAAGCAAATTAAAGTTTATTGCAACCCTGTGCCTAGCAAGTTTATGGGTGCCATTTTTCTAACAATATAAACTCACTTCATGCTTCTACATCATATTTTGGTAACTCATAATATGTCAAACTTTTGTATTATTATTTTATTTGTTATAGTAATATGTGATCAGTGACCTTTGAGGACACCATTATTATTGGTTATTGGTGCTACAAATGGAAACCATATAGAATAGTAAAATTGATGTGCAAATGTGTATGTTCTAACCACTGCACTACTTAATGATTCTCCATCTCTCTGCTCATCAAACTGTTTAGTCCCTAAGACATAGCAATATTGAAATTAATGCAATTTAATAATAGTACAATGATATCTAAGTGCTCAAATCAAAATAATACCCACATGTCCTTTATATTAAATCAAAAACTAAAAATAAGTTTAATGAGGAAGGCATGTTAACAGGCAAGACAGGTCAAATGCTAGGCCCCTTGTGACAGATAGTTAAACATGTTGTGAATGCAAAGGAAAAAAAACACTCTTGTAAGAAATTAAAAGTACTACTTCAGTGAATACATGAACAATAAAAAAGCAAAACAATTCTCCTGCCCACATGGAGAAAATTTTAATGATCTAGATAGAAGATAAACCAGCCATAACATTACCTTCAGCCAAAGCCTATTCCAGATAAAGGCCCTCTCTACAATTCTCTGAAAGTGAGAATGCTTCAGAATAAAAGATTGAAGCTAACACAGATTGGTTCATGACTGACTTAAAGTAAGAAACTGATGCAATAACATAAAAGTTCAAAGGGAAGTTTCAAGTGCTGATATAAAACATGCAGGAAGTTATTCTTCAGATCCAGATCAAGCTAGGATAATTGATTTTAGGAGTTACTTCAAAGAGTGGAAATTCAATGTAGATGAAGTGGATTTTTGTTGAAAAAGTTATATACACATATAATTATGTATATTATATATTTTATTACATATTATATATTATTGAAATTATGTTTAATAATACAATTATTCTATCTGAATATAATTATATTTAATAATATATTTTATATTATATATGATATGTCATATATACCATGTATATTATATATTATAAATTTTATATATATGATTTCTCCTATATATCATAGCTAGAGAGATATGAATTCAAGGCTTCAGAGATTCAATGGATTAAATGTCAGGCTGACTCTCTTGTTAAGTGTTAACATAACTAGCATCCTTAAGTTGAGGACCATTCTAGAAATCCTGGAACTATCAAGAATTGCAGAAAATCTACTTTTTCCTGTGTTCTATGAAAGGAACAATAAAGCCTGAATGGCATGATATGTGCTTTCAATGAAGTTTATTTTTAAATTTTTAAACCCAATATTGAGACCTACTATTCATTAAAAAAAAAACAAAACATCCCTTTGAAAATATTACTGATCAAAGCACCTGGTTATTAAAGAGCTCTAATGGAGATGTACAATGAGATAAATATTATTTTTATGCCTGCTAATACAAGGTGAATTCTGTAGTCCATGGATCAATTGGTAATTTAGACTTTTAAGATTAATATAGAAACAATACATTTTGTAAGTCTATAGCTTCCATAGATAATGACTCCTCTGATATGGGAAAAGAAAATTGGAAATTTTCTGGAAAGGATTCGCCATTGTAGATGACATTAAGCACATTCATCATTTGTGGGAAGAGATCAAAATATCAAGTATTAACTGGCATTTGGAAGAGTTCATTCCAAACCTCCTGGATGATATTGAGGTGTTCAATACTTCAGTGGAGGAAATAATAGCAAATGTTGCAGAAATAGTAAGAGAACCAGAGTTAGAAGTGGAGCCTGATGTTGTGACTGAATTCGTAATATTTTATTTATTATATAATAGGTATTAAAATCAGGGGCACTATGTCACTGAGATACATTCACAGTTCTTTTCTTTTTTAAATTTTATTTTGAGATACAGTATTGCCCAGACTGGTCTTAAACTTGTGATCCTCCTGCCTCATCTTCCTGAGTTACTGATATTATGTGCATATACCACCATACTGAGCTATGTATGAGTAATATGTGATCAATGACCTTTTTTTTTTTTGGTACTGAGAATTAAACTCAGGGCCACTTTACAACTTATCTGCATGCCCAAGCCCTTTAAGTTTTTTTAATTTGAGACAGGGTCTCACCAAGTCTCAATAAATTGCTGAAACTGGCCTCAAACTTGTGATCCTCTTGCCTCAAAGTCCCTAGTCTCTGGGATTATGGGCATGGGCTAGTGTCTGCTTCCAGCTAAATAAAATGTTATAATAAACTTGTAATGGATGAGGAGGTACTTCTTATACATGAGCAAAGAAAGTGGCTTCTTGAGACAGAGTCTTTACCTGATGAAGATATGTGAACATAGTTGAAATGACAACAAACTTTAGACAAATTTAGTTTATGAAGCAATAGCAGGATTTGAGAGGACTGATTTATTTGGAAATATGTTCTATTATGGGCTAAATGTTATTAAACAGAATTGTACACCACAGAAATTTTGTCTGAAAGGGAGAGTCAATTGATGTGGCAAACTTGATTGCTGTGCTTTTTAAAAATATATTATTATTATTATTGCATTGTAGTTTTACATAATAGTTGAGATCATTTTGACAAAATTATACAAGCATGAAATTTGATTTATTTCTTTTCAGTCCTTGGTGCCCCTGCCCTTTTTCTTCTCTCTTCTTATTTTCCTTTCTCAACTCTAATGTTGTGTTATTTTGAAAAATTTTCATCAGTCAATAATCATCAACATCAAGGTGAATCCCCTAACCAGTGAAAACATTACAATTCACTGAAGACTCATATGATCATTAGCATTTTTTAATGATACTTTTGGTTAAGGTAAATAGTTTTAACATAATGCTGTCGCATACCTAGTAGACTACAGTATAGTGTAAACATAAATTTTATGTGCAATGGAAAAATTTTTAAAAATATGTGACTTGTTTTATTGCAATATTGTGGTGGTATGGAACCACAATGTCTCTGAGGTATGGCTTTGCATTACTCTCACAATTATGAGCTTTACTGGAGTTCTGGAAAAAAGAAAATAAAGAGGCTATTACCAAAATATCCTTGATAAAAATAGAACCATAGACAATTTAGTATACCAGTTTCATAATGGGAGTAGATTACACATTTCATCCTACCTTTATTCATCTGTGAGATACTAGATTTTCTTTTTAAAAAAAAAACATTTATTTTTTTAGTAGTAGGTGGACACAATACCTTTATTTTATTTTTAGGTAGTGCTGAGTATCGAACCCAGTGGCTCACGCATGCTAGGCGAGCATTCTACCTCTGAACCACAACTCCAGTCTGAGATGTTAGATTTTTTTCTTCTCTTTCAGTATAACTGCATCAAGATAAGCATGCTCATTAAAAGAGCAAGATTAATTAAAATTACCTTAATCAAAAGCAACAGAGTTATAAACAAAGAAGAAAATGCAAAATATTGAATAGGACTATTATATATGTAATATAGGAAGAGCAGTATGACTATTTATCTGCTTTTATATATTTCTAAAACTCTAAGCTCATTGAAGATTGTGTGTTATTCACTATTATATCCTCAGAACATAACATAGAGCATAATACATAGATAGTGCTGAATGATAATTAACCCTTGGATAAATGCAACAAAGAGAAAAACAATCTCCTATCTGCTATAATCAGTAATTTACTATTGTACAAGAAAAAGAATGTGCTAAAACTTTTGTAGAGAATATGACAACCATGTATAGCAGAAACAAGGGAAGTAAAAGTTCTGATTTTAACTTTTTCCAAGTTGCCATTTCTGTAACATCTAATTTGCAGTTTACAGACACACATAATTAATTAATTAGTTTGTCCATTCAGAAGCTATTTCCATATCTCTATAAAAAAGTGGGTTTGTGTTCTAACTTACTGAGTTGTTTATATATGTGGGTTCTCAATTATAATCTAAGTAAATTAACCTTTATAAAGGGATTTATAATTGAACTTTTTAAAAACAGAATAGAAGAAATTGAGCAACCTATTTTTCTCTCACTGTTTGAATATAATTTGATCCCAATAAGCCAGAAAGTTTTATTATAATAGAAGGATAATTATATTCTTTACTTTCTCCCCTATCCTTAAACATAAATCCACTAAGCCCTTATTCAAAATAGATACTTGGATATCTTTTACAAAATTACACACACCATTTCAAAGTTATTGTCAGGCAATTAAACTTTATAATTCAAAATGCTAACATGTCATCCTATGAACAACTGATAGAGCATTCTCTGTTGTGTTAGTGACTCAACAACAATTTGTGTTATTAAGTAGTCATAGGCTTTTTGAAATAAGGCTAGGTTTTGTTCGTGTGTTCTCTAATAAAATTCTTTTTTTTGTGGGAAAGTGACACATAAACCGAAGTATTTCATTAACTCTACATTAAAAAAGAAAAGAGAACTAAAAAATATGTTGTTAATGAATTGAACCAACTAGTGGTTGAAATCAGTGGAATTTATTCAATTCAGTAAAGAATGAGGGCTCCTAAAAACCCAAAGCACAAATTCTGTGTCTAGCTTTATGCTCAGTGGGGGTAGAGAAAAAGAGCATTAATTTTATGCTTTTCTTGGATGGATTAAAGTCATTTGGCACAAATTGTAAAGTTTCTTTCTTTTCTCTCTTTCTTGAACATAGTCCTTTTTACTATCAAACTATCAGGCTGGGAAGTGAAGAGGGGAAGTAGCTAGTAGAGGGAATAATTCATACATTATATCTGTCTTTGGTGTAAATATCCTGTGCACCTGCAGCTCTGGGACAGTTATTGAAATAGAAGTGCTCAGAAATTCAAAGCAGGTTTATAAAGTGCATGTTTTACCATGCAAATCATGTACTTTATACACCTGTACAGAGTTAAGGAAAATGATTTACTAAGGAAAATGTCTTAATTTCATACATTTTAATATTTTACATTTGTGAATGAATGACAAAATTACATTTGGTCAATTTTAAGTATATTTTAGGGTACTGTTCAATTCTGCTTTTTGTGTATGTTGAGTGTTGCAAAATGAATTAAATGGTGGCAGACACAAAAGAGTTGTGCATTAATGAGTATTCACATAGAGCTGCATTCAGTCATTTGCACCCTGGTTCATGCATAACAAGTGGCCATTCATGCTGCTAAGTAGGCAAACATAGCTACCAAGGTGAGAAAGGACAGAAATCTAGTAGAAAATGCAACAAGCCTGGGTCTGTGTAACCTTAGGGTGCTCTGCATTTGCTTAATGGATTAGCAGCTGACTTGACTACATAAGCATTAGCAAATCAACCCCTTTTCTTTGCAGTGCCCCTGAACCCCAGGAGCTCAGGAGAGTCATATTTTTTTGGTTGATAGGCTTTTCAAGAACAAAACTGATGAGATCCTGTTGTTGGAACTGAATAGGATCTGGTCCTATTTTGCAGTGTGAGTATGTCTTTTTGCATAGAACCTCACAAAAGCTTCTAAACAGTATCCAGCAGTAACGGGGTAAGTATATAATAATTTTGCTTAAATCCTCACTAAGTACTGCCATTTTCTCTCAAGTTCTAGGATTTTACTTACAGGTGACCAAAATATATTTCTTATTTTTTTTTTTCATTTATTTAAGAAATTCTTTATTTGGTACCTAGTTTGTGCTATATAATGGGCTAGGAAGAAGCCTACTCTAAATTAAAAACTGAAAAATAAGTTAAGACAAGCCAAAAACAAAGAGTTAGTTAAAGTCAGAAAAAGAACATGTAAGAGTGTGAATAAAATATATTCATTACATTAATATTGTATAAAAGAAATACAGATAAAATGTTTTGAAGGATGAACCTGGAAATATTTTATCTTAAATGAAGGAAACAGTGAACTGATAAAGTGGGCTACTGGCTTCTTGTTCATTAGGGAATTTAAAGAAATGTCAGAGGAAAACAAACAAACATAAAAGAAAAAAGAAAAACCAGTTGTTCTAAAGGTTAAGGAGATTAGTGAAATTTTTCCTTAAGTGAGTTTAGAACCATTTAAAAATGATGCAGTAATAGACCACAGAAAACATTTTGTGAAAAAAGAAAGTTCTCCTTTGAGCCACAAAATTAATTTTCAGACAGGTGTGGTGATGGACTCCTATAATCATAGTGGCTTGAGAGGCTGAGGTAGTAGGATAACAAGTTCAAAGCTAGCTTCAGCAATTTAGCGAGTCCCTCAGCAACTTAGTGAGACCTTGTCTCAAAGTAAATAAATAAATGAATAAATAAATAAATAAATAAATAAATAAATAAATAAATAAATAGGGCTGGGGATGTATCTCAGTGGTAAGACACCTGGGTTACATCCCTGGTACCAAATAAATAAATAGAATTTCATAATAATATTTAAAACTGCAATAACTTCACAAGACTTTGTAATTGCAATTTCATGGCTACCAGTCAATTATTTGTTAAATATCCTTACAGGGTTGGTGCCTTCTTGGAGACTGAGGCAAAATGAAGATCTCCTCCATTTTTAAGCCCTGCTTCTTGCAATCAAGTCAGAAAGATTTCAGACATGTTGCTCAGAGAAACTGGCAATTAATTTATTAGAAGGGATAGGAAAGATGATACTGCCAGTTATTGGTGAAGAGTCCTGCTTCCTCACATCTTGAAGTTTGAACATTAGAGAAGCAGGACTCATCACCAATAACCAGTGGTATCATATTTATAGGTCTCATGGAGACCTACACCAAGGTAAGCTCCTCTTTACGCACCCTCACATCTGTTTGAGGTACATCTTTCTGTCTCTTTCATTTTGGAGTATGATGGACACCCATCGACTACTTATGTGCAGCTAGTGCAACTACCACTCTTCAAGACTCGGGTGAAAAGTTTCCTGGCCTTGGAAGCTCTCAATCACCTGTTCAATATAGAGGAGGCATGTTAGTTTCTGCTGAATTTGTTTCACTCTTTTCTGTCCAGGCCTGAAGAGCAATTGGCGTGATTACACAGTGTCCCTAGTCTCGATCTGTCTTGATGTGAGGAGGTTGATGAAGGAGCATGGAACAACTGCAGAATTTCCAGTCTGGGCTATACTCAGGTGAAAATCCTAAGGTTTCCTTCTCTGGAACCCCCTCCAAACTGCCTTAAAGGGTATCTAGGGTGATCAGTAGATGAATGACACTGAGAGAAAGCCCCAATTACATTTGCCTCTATGTGGGCCATACAACCCTCCCCGCCCCAGCATCCATTCCCTCCTGGATGCTCCCCTTCCTTTGCAGATCAGAAATACTAGCAATTCAGATTGTAGGACTGAAGAAAGACATGGGATGATTAACAAGAAAACATCCAGGTTCCCTCTGTTTGCATAGTTGGTCTTCACAAGCCAGTTTAAAATCTCCCGTTACTATTTCTGTGCTCAGATGTACTCAATGTATTTAAGAAAAATGCTGCAAGAGGGAGGCACTCTATTTTAACCAGCCCCACCCCATAAATTCATCTGGAAAAGGGTGTTTGTTGCTTTTAACAACCAATAGATATTCACCTTATAGTCTGGAGATTCCTTTAGTCTACAGGACAACAATTAGGCACAAAAGGTTAAGACAAAGACAATTATTCTCCTTTTTCATGGTTTTTTCATAATCAGGTGGTATAGTGGCAGGGAGGAAAGCAGTAATGCCCTTAAGTCTGAATACTCCTATGGTCTCTGGCATAGGGCAAACTGGGACCCTAGCACTTTGACAAAGGGGGCCAGAAATAACTTTGACAAAGCCAGGTGATGAGACATAGGTTTTCTGGACAGTAATCAAGCTCAAGTTTAGGGTGACATCCCTAATATATCTAATATATTGGATAAACAGTTTTATCTGATGTGGGAGAAAACTTGAATTTTGCATCACTCAGGTGGGAGCTTCTCTCTCAAGTCAGTCTGTAGATTGACCACTAGTCTACATACTGGGAAATTACAAATGATCAGGAAACATGCCTCATTTTCATGTGTTGTCAGGCCTAACCTTCATCTCTACCATGAGAGAAGGCCTTAAGGAAAAGAAATCAAGGGGACACCCACAACTTAAAACAAATAAGAACAAATTTAGGGAGATTTTCAGAGGATCCAGATAAGCATATTGAGATATTTCAGAACTTATGCCAGGTATTTGAAATCATATGGAAAGATATTATGTTATTACTTAGCCAAACTTTAGCCTCAAATAAGGAGACCACCCTAAAGCAAGCAGCTAAAGAATTTGGGGATGGGCCTACATCTTGCCTATGCCCCAGCATCACAAACTAGAAACAAACCTAATTATTCATCTAGAGCACAGGCAATTCCCAGAAACATTCTGACTGGGACCCAAATGATAAACAGAATGCTTGGGAGATTACACATTCCCAAATTTGGTCCTTGAAGCCATCAGGAGGATCTAGCAAAAGCCCATTAACTGTCCCAAGGTCTCTGAAATTACTCAGGGCCCCCAGGAAAGCCCTGCTATTTTCATGGAAAAACTCAGGGAGGAAGTAAAAACACACCACTTTAAATCCTGAATCCATAAAGGGTCACCTACTTTTAAAGGATATCAAAAAGGTTTACTCACCTCTGAGTTATGAACAGGCTTTAAAAGACTTTAAGACATTAAAGAAGGGCTTTGTCTTGAGCCTCTGTACTCAATTTACCTATAGAGAAAGCAACTTGTTTGTCTCTGAAAGAGAAGGAATAACACTAGATATGATCACACAAAAATAATAAACACGTTTAACAGCCAATAGCTTATCTCAGTAAGGAGCTTAACATCCTAGCTTTGTTCTCAAAAGCAATAAAAAATAAAGTATCATAATTTTCAATCAAACCTGTCTGATTACCAGTTTGTTTTTTTTTTTTTTTAAAAAGCATGAAGTTTCTGCTCAAAATAGCAGTTTCCCTCAGCTACTTCCAGACCTCAGCTAGGACTTACATTGAAATGCAAATGAAAGAAGACTGCAAGCTCAGTAGGAGACTGATCCCAGGCCCAAGAAGAAGAAGAAGAAAAAGGTAAAAATGTCAAACTAGACTAAACCAAAAAGTAAATTGTATAATACTTTACTAATTACTGGCTGGTCATTTTTCTAGGACTCTTGCTTTTTTCTTAGATTCTGTAATTTTTTATTTTTTATTTTGTTTTTTGCTCATGATTTTGATCCTACAGACCTAGTAAAGTTTTTTTTTTTTTTTTTCTGATCAGTTCTAATTTTTATTTGGAGTTTTTAAACATCTGTAACATTGCAATGTAGATTCACCTGTGAAAAGCTACAAGGCCTTTACTATTGTGTTATGTGTGCAGACTTGAGTTATGTGTTTTATGTCTATATGTGCGTATGTCCAATATCATATACATGATATCAAAATTGGAGCACTCATGAATTTTAAAAAAATGGATCCAAATACCTTTAATTCATGTGATTTAAAATGGTTCAATTTAAATCCTGTAAACAGATGAAAGTAAAGATGTCTTTAAAATTAAACTTAACTCACAAGTTTCTCTAAGTGGTCAAAGAACTAATAAAATGTTGATGTCTATAAAGTGTTTAATATCCCTTGGTTCTAGGACTTTTCTTCAACAAGGAAGAAATGGCTAATACTGTTCAATACACTTGTCTGATATTTTGGTAAAATAAGTAAAGTAGATTTTACACGGAATTACTCATATTTATAGATAATTTTGGTTGTTAGACATCTGATTAATTTACAAGGTTAAAATGCTAACTGTTAAATATAGTTTAACAAGTATGCTTATTTCCATGAATTTCATTGCGTAACATCATTGATGTTTTCATAAATTGGTAAATGAAGAAAAAAAGGGTTTAAAGTTCCTTTGTCATCACTGAAAAAGATTACTAAGAATTTAAATTCCCAATAGGTATAATTCTATATACTTAAACATTGTGTTTTCATGAAATGGTAAACAGATGTGATTCGGCATAAAAAAGTTTTATAGAAGATTTCTATATACAAAGGCCCAAAAGTTTCAACTGTTCCAAATAAGAGTACTATAAATAACATAAGTATTTCTTTTTATTAAAATGAAATAATTTCCCTAATTTCACAAATTTACAAGGATTTGTTCAGAATGTGAACAGAAAAGGGGGTATTGAAACCATATTTAATGGAAGGAAAAGAAAGTGTTTCTTGATGAGAAAGTCTTTATATGATTAAGTAAATAAGAGGGTTAAAATAAATGATAAAGAAGTTCTGTGTAAGTTGGTTATATATATATGTGAAATCAGTCAAAGCTATTTAAGGTTTTTCCCATAAGGTCAAATGTTAATGTACTGATATAAACCAAATTTTAATATATATGTAAAAAGGACAAAGACTTTTTAAAACAATAATTTACCTATAACATTGTGTTCATTACTTTTTCTTTCTTTCTTTCTTTCTTTTTTAAGAGCAAGTAATCTTGAAGAAATTAAACAACTACTGGATAAACAACAACTGATATTTTAGAGCATTGTACTATGTATTTCTTTAAAAGCTAAACTTGGTTAATATAAAAATATCAATGTAATTGTGGTGCTATTATTCTTCTTTGTATTCATATCTTCCAGGTATACATGTTTTTAAGGTAGAAGCTTTAAAAGAGCATTATATCAAGCTGATGTTCCCCAAACTAAAGGTGTATGGTAATTTTAGGCTTACAAGAACATAATATTGAAGATTTATTTATATCATTTAATGTTCTATAACTGGACCTGTTATTAATAAGATATATAAAGTTTTGTTACTTTTTACACTGGGGTACAATTTAAATGTATTTTTAAGTTAATGAGAGTCTAATCTATGTAACGGTTAATATTGTAAAACACAAAAGCATTTTGCTACTTTTCCACAAAAGTTTAAAAGCTCTCAGCCTTTCTTTAATTCATGTTTTAAATGTAATATAATAGGGTGTTAGCTAATATTCATGTGACCTCAAGCAACAATATATGTAAACTTTGTAAAGTGATATTTAAGAAGCAAAGATCAGTTTCAGAACTAGAACACTTTACTTAAGATTTATAAATATTTATGAAGAGCCCCACCTTACCTATGTCAGAATGACTCCAAAGTAGGACAGACTTCAGTTTATTTAACATTATATTCAAAAGATTGATTTTTTGTTGTTAAGATTACTAGGATCTCAAACAGGGTGTATAATATATAACTCAGTCAAAATTTAAGATAGTTATTACACAACCTAAATATGTTTTACTCTTGTTGATTTTATTTTGTATTTTTCTTATACACTGTCTAAATGTTACCTGTTAATATTTTGCAGAGGTATTGCTTCAAGAACACACAACATGGATTAATTTAAGAAAATAAACCATCACCTACAGGACAGATAGGATAGTAGAGGCCCCAATTAATAAAAAAGGGTAAGTGACCATAAAGTTATAGACATTAAAGTTAAAGCCCAGTACTCTTAATTTAAGACTGGTGAGACCTATTTACTAGATGTTTAAGATCAAGACTTAAAAATTAAAACTAAATTAAAAGGGCCAAGAAAACTAATATTTGGCTCTTGCCCTCCAAGTCAGTCTGAACCCAGAGAACAGGGAACTTCTCTAAAGACCTTTGCAACTCTGGGCCACATAACCTCCTGATCAAGAAAATTGATGAGACCACTGGAGAACACAAAGCCAGTCAGTGCACTTACCATGAAAAGGAGGGTCAGTGGAGAAGGGAGACATCCTTGATGCTTCCAAGGAAAGCCACACAATCAGCAAGACCTGGACCCATCCTAGCCTAAATGGAACTAGCCAAACTACAACCTTCTCTCAAGTTCCTTCAGGAGTGACTCCCATGGAAACTCAGCTGACTCTTAACCACAGATAGAAATAAAAGTCAGTTTAACCTGCTTCATCTTAAAAACCTAGCAAAAATAGTTAAAACCAAAACACAGCTATTCCTGGCCATAAAAAAATAATAATAGTTAAATGTAACTTAAGGTATATACCTTGTGTTAGCCTCCAGGAATAAGTAAGACTGGAGCCTACAAAAGAGAGATTCTTAGGCAGGAATGCCTGATAACTATCAAGAGGTACTGCCAGAGATAGAAGTTTTTAGTAGTTTAAGGCCTACAGATATTCCTAGCCTATACAGGTAGGATTGATATTCACTAGTATGATTATATAGACCTAAGTAACAGAAATAAGGGGTTATCTATTAGACACAGGTCATACCAGTAGAAAGATTTTACAAGATCAGATGACATTAAGTAGCTTAACTACATCTTATGGGGATGGACATCTATAACATTAAAAGTCAAATGTTAAAGATTTATATCCCCAAATAAAGGCCTTGTCCTCTCCAACCTTGTTATAGAAACAACTTATTAGCCTTCACACATCCTGTTGAGAGATTATTGACTTCTATCATCTCCACGATGTACACTGACATGTTCCAGATGCTGTGTCATTTATTCAGTACTCATGATTTTTTTGTTTTGTTTTGTTTGTTTTGTTTCTCTCTCATAGAAGCAACCATCCCCAGATGACTTTACAACCTGTTTTTCCCCAACCAGACTTCAATCTGCTTTGACTTCTAAAAGGGAACTCTAAAATGGCTTGCCCCACACACTGTCCCCTTCCAGCTCCAAAAAGCCAGAATGGTAGTCATCCCATTTCCTTACAGCAGTAACGTGTTCCTAAAGTTACAGGAGGGAATGAAGCCAGAATTAGACAGGCAGTCAGTATATACAGGTAAATCAAGTCAGGTTGGATCAAGGAGGGCAATTTTGAGTGAGTTGAAGCCTATCCCCTGAGGGATTGAAATGCCTTCACAGCCTTTCCTCCATCTTTATAAAGAAACTCCTCCTACTCCAATCTGTTGCTAAGGTAACCTGTTCCAGGAATTGCCCCCCTCTAAAGGAATCTATAAGGTTGTTAATTAATGTGTATGTGTCCTTGGCTGCTCCATTCTGCCCTTCTCCAGTTCAGCCCACCTGTTTCTCACCTTTTGGCCATCCCACTTAATATTTCCTAGGCCTAGTCAAATGCCTAGTCACCTAAACAGGAAGGAGAAAGATATGGGGAAGAGGGCAGGAGAACAAAGGAAGCCTAGGACATATAAAAAGGGCAGAACACCTTGCTTCTTGGGATACTAGGTACCAGCTATAGCCCCCTTCTCCCTCCCTGGAGAAGTCTATGTTATCTCTTTAAAAAAAAAAAAAAAAAAAAAAAAAAAACCTGATGTATATGCTTGCCTTGGTGTGCTTCTCTAATGTTCAAACTTTAACATGTGAGTAAGCAGGACTCATTACCGATAACAAGCGTTATCAAAGGGACCCTTCAAGGGAGAGAGTGTGTCCTGTCAAGAGAGGAACAGCATGTCTCTCCTGCACTCCACTTCTATTGGGGATGACCAGTTCTACCTCTTGACATTTAACTGACAGCAGGGTAACATCAGACTTTCAATTTCCCAGTTCCATGACAATTCTATGGTCCATGCTGACTGATTCTAATTGGATTCTTAACTGTAAATTATGTATTTTATGTTTAGGAGGAATTATCCTTATCTCCCTGAGTTCTGTGATCTGGTCTGGAAAAATGGTCATGAAAGTCTCCCCCTTCAGGGTAACATGGATTCTTCTTGTGGTTATGGGGCTGGGGGGGCTGTCATATTGAGCTGGGGCAGCCACCACAGTCCTTGGGTACTGCTTCTTGTGATTCTGCCAGACAGAATTCAAGGAAAACACAGAGTAGTAAGCAAAAATTTGAAAAAGAGAGTGAGAAGCAAGGGTAATGTATAGCATAAGGATTGGACAGCATAAGAATGATGTAGTGTTCACATTGAAGAGTTTTGGAAAATAGGGGCTGGGGTTGTGGCTCAGTGGTAGAGCACTCACCTCGCATGTGGGAGGACCTGGGTTTGACCCTCAGCACCACATAAAAATAAATAGAAAAAATAAAGGTATTGTTTCCAATTACAACTAAAAATAAAGTTATGGAAAATAATATTCCTACAAAATACTCCTTGAAAAAAAGCAGAGAGATGGTGCAGAGGAAGGGGTTGGGAACTAACCAAACTTTAACCTCCCAGTAAATTCTTTCCCAGTAACAATGGGCCCTGAAGGAAAGGGTGGGGCATTGCAAATTGGTCCTAAACAGAGACACAGTAAATTTTGAAACTTTGGGAGACAATGAATCCCAGAGAAATAAAAGGAATGGGCAAAATTTAAGTACTCATCTCTGGAAATCTGGCCTCTCATCTGTCCAAGTAACAAAGAGTTTCAACCTTTTTACAACTGCCCTACTGAGTTAAAGTTTTAACCTATACAACTAGCCCCTGACTATCCAAAAGACACATCCACAAGTTCCAATGATTAAACCACCCTAAGTGTACCTTATAAAACTAAAATCCCCTCTGTAACCAAAGGCCATTTTTGCATCTAGAAAATGAGCCCTTATGGTGTCTGAGTCCATGAATAAATAAATGGCTTTCCTAAATCTGTTTAGTTCTTAATCTGTCATTTTATACTTACCCACAGGACTGGAATTTTTAAGGAAACTGAGTCCTTTGTACTTGCCTTGATTTCCCTGTTCCCCCCTAATTTATTACACTTGAAATACCCTCAGCAACTTTCTTTGTGAGAGTCTTTATATTCTGGTTGAGAAGATGGTTGTGACACAGTTTCAGTAATAAGGGAGGGTTCCAGTAACTTGGTTGCAAAAGATTATTATGACATTTGTTTTTTTCTGGAAACAATAGTGGCCCTTGAACTGTAACTGGGACAGGAGTCTTGATGTACCAGACCCCACTCCTCTGATTTCTCTGATGCTTATCTGCTTTATTTAGGGTCCTCAGGATTTTAAGCAATAATTCCCTCAAGGGATTTTGATTCCTTATAGCTTGGGGAAGGTTGGACATCCTGATCTCATTCTCAAATGCTTAACTGTTTAGAAAAGTTTCTTCACTGTTTAAATTTTATGAATTTTTCTTGGTGTATAGTCCTAATGTCTGTCTTTGATTGTCCTTTCCCCCCAAGCATCTTTTCTGGTTAACTAACCTACACAATACTATCTACACAATTTCAGATCTGCATTTCTCTTGTAGATAAAAGTTAGTTTGTGGGTAATGTGGTGTATCCTGTCTGCTTAGGCTAGGCAGTTCTGCAGGTAAATTGCTTGTTGGAAAAGAAAGCATGTGGGGGTCAGCACAGTGGGCCCATTTTATAGAATTATTTCATTAATATCTGTTGCCAACACTCAAATTTGTCTGTCCCCTATCAACATGATCTATCTCCTGTCCCAAGCTACACTATAAACACTGTGAATGTAGATACTGTGTATTTCTTGTTTTCCTCTTTTTATTTAGAATTTAATATTATTCCCAGACCATATTAGATACTCAACAATTATTGAAAAAACAATGATACTCCTAGGGCAGAACTTGCAAAACAAAATTTTAATAATGACATCCATGCTCAGTTTTTAATAATAATTATATTTGTATTTTTCAGCTACATTATTTATTTGGAAGTTACATTCTGTCAGTGTAGTTTTCTTGAGAAATCAAAGGTATTTAACTAAACTCTCAAAATACAAAAGAAAATGAAACAATTCAAAAGGTATCCATAGGAGTCTAGCTTTCACTTAAGGTATAGAATGCTATAAAGAAGAAGAAGAACAATGACAAAATATAAGCAGAGCAACAAAATTCTATTGAATCAGAAGAAACACTATATTTTTGGAATATAACAGAGATAACAGGTTTCAAGACAACCAGCTAACATGAAACCTCGCAAAAGTCCGGTACGGCCCTAAAGAGATGGAAGGAAAGCATTTGATTACATGGATTAGGTGGATGCTAGAAAATGGTCATCATAAAGTACAGTGAGAAAAATGTTATTTTTATTAAATTGTTATAGGTTGATTATAGATTAGCATTTAAATATATAATCTTAGAAAAAAATAGATGGAAAAATGAATTGCATCCACTCACAAGCTCTTCACCTTTGACCTCATGATTTATTTGATAGGATTGACAGCAAGTTGAAAATTCTGAGAAAGCTTCCTTTATTGTTGCAGAGCTGTTTGAAGGGAAGAGTAGTCGCTCCATGCAAAACACTGTCTCATACATATTTTCCCTCACTCTCTCCCTTTCTTATGAAACAAAAGTCATAAGCTGCTGGGTAAATGTTGACAAATATTGTCATTAGGTCAAAGTTGAAGACCCATTGCAGTTGAGGAGAGCAACTGAAAAATTTCTCTGTGTGTTGAGGAGGAACAGGATTACATAGAAGCACAGGGCTGGAGTCTTTTGGGAAACTGAGGCAGCACAAAGACCTCCTTTGAACTCTAATTATTGTGATCGAGTCAGAAAGATTTCAAACATTTTGATCAGAGTAACATAACTGAGTTTAATAGAAGGTATGAACAAAGGGAAAAGGGGACATTCCTAAGGGAGAGAGTGGGTCTTCTCAGAGAAGAAAGGAACAGCATGTTTCTCCTGTCCTTTAGTTTCCCTGAGGGTCCCAGGGAAATTTCCAGAGAGTCCCTTCTAAATCCACATCTTGACTTTTGACTGACAGCCAGGTGAAATCAGAATTTTAAGACCTTGCTGCCATTACAATTCTAGGCCACTTGGCTCATTCTGACCAGTTCTAATTGGAACCTGTTCTTACATATTTTATGGCCAGGAGGAATTATCTTTATCTCCCTGAATTCTAAAATCTGGTTTGTGTAAGGCTTACAACAGTCTCCCCATTCAGGGTAACTTTGTGTTCCACTTATGGAATTATTTTGGGGCCCACAATTCTCTGCAGATAACAGATGGTTTGCTGAGGAATGTAACATATTCTGTCCACTTACATCAGGCAGGGCTACAGTTAAATTGTTTTTTGAAGGTGAAAGCATATGGTGTTCAGGGCGGTGAGCCCATTTTATAAAATTATTCCCTTATCCTCAAGATCCCAACACAACAGCTGTCTGTCCACTATCTTGACTAAATAATCTTCCAAATAGTCACAAGGGAGAGATCTCTCCCAACCATGAGAATTGAAGGCATAGAAATTGCCTAAGACTGATGCAGAATGAATACATCAGTGAGTGCCCTCTTTCTACTCATATCAAGGCTAACATCATTGAGTGAAAAACAACACATCTTCTATTTGGAGAGTATTTGTAAATTTGCCTCAGGAGGGACAGAGAAATTCCCTGGGGTGCAGTTGCAAAGGGAATGCTTAAAACTAAGGTTAGAACAGTCATTGAATGGAATCCACCAGACAACCAGTCCTTAACTTAGACCAATACCAGAGGAATTTAAAGCTTACGATGTAAGAAGAATAAAGATAGTAACATGGAAACCAAAATAAGAGAGCTTAGTTATTCAATGGATTTGACTCAAATGCTAAAACACCTACCTAAAGAAAAAAGCAGCCATTTTAAGTGGTAAATGCCCTGGTTTGATCATTGCACATGGCATACAAGTAGAAAATTATTAGGGGTTGGGGATATAGCCCAGTTGGTATAATGCTTGACTCACATGCACAAGGGCTTGGGTTCAATTCCCAGCACCACACACACACACACACACACACACACAGAGAAAAGTACCACAACTATGAAATTATTACACTCTCCCTCATGAATTTGTACAATTATAATAGTAATTCAAAAAGAAAATAGGGAAAATTATCCATTTTATAAAAATATAATTTATGCAATAATAAATAACCTCCACTATAACACACAAAATATTCAAATTTCAACAAAAATTATGAGATGTAAAATCAAGCAAAACACAATATGAAGATACAAAGAAAAACTTAATTTTGACAGATGTAAAAATCAGAAAAGACATTTTAAATAACACTAAAATGATTGACATTATTAATATGTTAAGGTTGCTAATTGAAAAGTTTATCAATATGCATAATTGTATTATTATATTTAATAGGATAAATGGAATCTAAAAAGATGAATCAAAAATAATTCCTATTTAAAAAAAATTCTAGGTGTTACTATTACTGATGAGAAACAGTTTATTTTATAAATCAAAGTGATTTTATAATTATTAAAAAATATCTATACATTCAAAAAAATTCCCAATAATGGAAAATGTAGTATATAATACAGTATTACAATGATTAACCTTCTAGTAGATAAAAATCTAATAATCATTTTTGAATAAAATTCTCAAAAACATGGAATAAAATGCAACTCTTACCTGATCATCTCAGAAAAGCACATTCCATTCACAATAGGATCTAAGATAATAAAAACACTAATAAAAAGGAAAGAAAAAAAATCAGACACTAAATTTTACAACATATTACTGAGGGAAATTAACAACCAAATAGATGTTGAGATATTCAATGTTTATTTATTGAAAGAGTAAATGTTAGAGGAAAATAATATTTTGTTATATTGATGTGCAGTTCAATATATCCTTATCAAAGTCTCAGACCTTTTTTCCGGAATATATTGACAAGCTGACCTAAAAATTTCTAGAAAAGTGCAACAAAACCAGAATCATAAAAATTTCCTAAAATGAAGAACAAATTTGGAATGTGTTCCTTAATCCTGGTCAAAACTTATTATGAAACTACACTTATTAAAATAGTACATTACTTGCATATAAATACACACATAATTAAAGGGAACATAATTTAAAATTCAGTAATAAATTGTGTTTTAGGTCAATTAATTTTGGAAAACTTTACTCCTAAAATTAGATATAAAAGTTAATATTTTATAAAATGATGCTCTGACAATTGATAACTCCATGCAACATATTGAAAAATAAAATATAGGAGAAAATATGACAGTCCTTGCTTAGTCCAGTTGTTCTTTACAGGAGGACAGTTTGAAAGAGATTTCTTTGAATAACTTGTGGGAATGCATTTGACTCCTCCAGGTACTTCATACAAGTTGATTAATAAGATATCTGTTCATTTTTTATTGGCTTATTTCACTTAGAATAATGTGCTCATATTTCTTCTCTGTTAAAGCTTATGTCAGAATTTCCTTCTTTTTTAAAATTGAATGTTTCATTACATGCCTACAGGTTTTGTTTATCCCCTCATGGTCCACTGGAAAATTGTGTTGTACTCATCTTTTGGCCATAAACGTAAAAGTAAATATACCTGTTTGAGGTCTTGATGTCAACTTCCTTGCCTATATATCCCAAAATGGAATTAATGGAACATTTAATTATACTAAAATAGAATTATATTTACATATATAAATTAATAATTCTATTTGTAATTTTTATAGTTACCACCCTATTTTTTTCCATACCAGATGCATCATTTTATAGTCTCACTAGCAGTTCTCAAGGGTTCTAATTTTCCACATATTTATCAATAGTTCTCATTTTCTAATTTTTTATTATAATTTTCCTAATATTTATGAAGTGATATCACATGACTGCAATTTGTATTTTTCTAACAATTTGTATATTTGGAATTTGTATAATGTGCTCAGTAGCCACATGCATATCATCATTGGAAAATATCAAAATTTTTAGTTTATGATTTAGAAATTTGCCTTTTTTGTGCTATAAGAATTTTTTCTATATTATGGATATTAACAAATTATCAAGATGTAAGATTTGAAAAAAATCCCATTAAACAAATTCTTAATTTACTTCATTGATAGTAAGCTTTGATGTATAGTTTTATTTTTTTAATTTTGAAAAAATCCAATTCTTCTATATTTTTTCTTTTGTCTGCATATGTTCATTTTTATATCCAAAATAACACTGACAAATGCAATGGCATGAAGGATTTCCCCCTGGATTTTCCTCTAGGAATATTATATTTTCAGCTCTTAAGTTTATATGTTTGATTAATTTTGAGTTAATTTTTGTCTCTAGTATAAAATATGGATCCAATTTCATTCTTTGAATATAAATATACAGGTTTCCCTGCACTATTTGTTTAGTACAATGCCTTTCCCCCAACTGTATAGGCATGGGAATATTTTCATGATAGTTTATTTTTGGGCTTTTTATAATATTCTGTTTGTATATATGTCTACATTCTAGTCCCACATTGCATTTTTTGCATTTATTATAATTTTGTGTGCATGCAACATTCATTTATGTTCTTCTTTTTCAATACTCTTTTTTTTTTTTCTGGTGCTGGGGATTGAATCCAGGACCTTGTGTATATGAGAAAAGCACTCTACCAACTGAGATATGTCAATATTCTTTTGGAGTAACTCTGGGTTGCCTTGGTAGTCACATGAATTTTAAGATAGATTGTGTGTGTATGTGTGTGTGTGTGTGTGTGTGTGGTCTTAGGGATTAAACCCATGTCCTTATACATGCTAGACAAATGTTTTTCCACTGACCTATAACCCCAGCCTTTAGGATAACATTTTTTGCCATTTAAAAATTTTGTTCTAATTAGTTATACATGACAGTTTAATGCACTTTGACATATCATACATAAATGGAGTATAACTTCTCATTCTTCTGATTGTGTATGATTTAGAATCAAAATGGTTGTGTAACCTTAGGATAAGATTTTGAATTTCTACAAAAATTTTGTCTATGAAGATGGGAGGCCCTTCTACCTTCTTGTGTCTTCTCCAATTTCTTTCTTTAATGTTCTACACTTTTCATTGTAGAGATTTTTTACCTTGTTGGTTAGATTTATTTCTTGTTTTGTTTTGTTTTTAGGCTATTGTGAATGGAAATTTTTTCCTGATTTCTTTCTTAGTAGATTCATTGCTAGTATATAGAAAAGCAATTGATTTTGTAACATGCTACTTTGCTGAATTTCTTTCATAGGTCTAATAGTCTTTTGGTGGAGTTTTTTGGATCTTCTAAATATAGGATCATATCATTTTCAAAAACAGTGATAATTTGATCTCATCTTTTATTTGTTATTTCTTTCTATTTTCTAATTGCTCTGGCTAGAATTACTAGTACTATTCTGAATAGGAGTGGTGAGAATGAACATTGTTGTCTTGTTCCAGATTTTTAAAGGAAATGCTTTCAGTTTTCCCCCATTTATTATTAGGTTGACTTTGGGTTTTTGTAGTAAGCCTACAATATATATATATATTCTTTTTAAATACTCTTTTGTTCTGGTGCTGGGGATTGAATCCAGGACCCTGTGCATGTGAGAAAAGCACTTTACCAACTGAGCTATATTCCCAGCCCTAATGTATATATTAGTCATAGATGGACACAATACCTTTATTTTGTTTATTTATTTTTATAGGGTGCTGAGGATCAACCCCAGTGTCTCACACGTGCAAGGCAAGTGCTCTATCACTGAGCCACAGCCACAGTCTGCCTTTAAAATATTGAGGTAGGTTCTTTCTATCCCTAGTTTCATATAAATATAACTAAGGACAAAGTGATTTTTCTCCCTAGTTATATTTATATGATATATTACACTCATTGATTTGTGTATGTTAAATTGTGCTTGTATTCTGGAATAAAACTAATTTGCTCATGATGTGCAATCTTCTTAATATCTAATTTACTACAATTTACTAATATTATATCAATAATTTTTTGCATTTAAGTTCATCAGGGACATTAGTCTATAGTTTTTTTTTTTTTTCCTTGATGTGTCCTTATCTGGTTTTTGTATGAGTGTGATACTGGCTTTATACAGTGTATTTGGAGATGTGCTGTCAATTTACATTTCATGAAATAATTTGAGGAGCATTAGCATTAGTTCTTCTTTAAAGTTGTGGTAAAATTCAGCTGAAACCATCTCCTGAAATTGTCTTTGTTGGAAGGCTTTTTATTACTACTTCTATTTCCTCAATAGTTATTGATCTGTTTAGGTTGCCTATGTCCTCTTGATTCAATTTTGGCAAGTTGTAGGTGTGTAGAAATGTATCTATCCATTATAAGTTTTCCAATTCATCAAAGTATAAATTTTCAAAATACTCCCTACTGATCTGCTAGATTTCTGTGATGTCTGTGGTGATATTTTCTTTTTCATTTCTAATTTTATTAATTTAGGTCTTCCCTCTTTTTCCTTTGGTTATTTTGGCTAAGTGCTTATCAATCTTCTTTATCTTTTCAAGGAAACAACTCTTTCTTTCATCCATCCTTTGTATTTTCAATTTCATGGATTTCAGCTCTGATCATAATTATGCCCTTTCTTCTACTGACTTTAGAATTTGTACTTCTTTTTCAAGGGTCTTCAGATGCATCATTAGATTCTTTAGTTGAGATCTTTCTAATTTTCTTCTGTTGGCAGTCATGGCTGTAAACTTTCCTCATTATTTCTCTTTTGTGTCTAAAGTTTTTAAATTTCTCTCCTTATTACTTCTATAATCCTTTCATCATTCAAAAGTGTATTGTTCAATCTCCATGTGTTTATGTATTTTCTGTAATGTTTTTGGTAATAGTCTGATAAGATACAAGGAATTATATAAATTATTTTGCATTTGCTAAGAGTTGCATTGTGGCCTAAAATGTAGTCTCTTTTAAGAAAGTTCTATGAGACATTGAGAAGAAAGTAGAGTTAGCTATTGTTGGATGAAATATTCTATAAATGTTAAGTTAATTTGATATATAAAGTTTTTCATGTCCAAAGAATCTTTATTAAGTTTATGTGTTTATGTTTTATCTACTGATGAGAAAAGTGTGTTGAAATCATCCAGAATTATTGTACTGGGGTATATCTGAGATTTTACTTTTTGTAGTATCTCTTTCATGTAATTAGTTACACCCTTATTTGGGTCATAAATATTTATTATCATTGTATGTTCTTGTTGGATTATTTCTTTTACCTGTGTGAAGTGACCTTCTTTGTTTCTTCTGATTAATTTTGGTTGAAAATCTGCCTTGTTATATATGTGAGTAGCTAATCTTGCTTTTTTTAGGCCTTTTTTCCAGGTACATAAATTTCCATCTTTTCACTTTCTGTCTGTGGGTGTCTTTGCTTGTAAAGTGGGCCTCTTTCAAATAAGACAGAGTTGTGTCTTATTTTTTAATCTGTTCTGCCAGCCTATGCCTTTTAATAGGAGGATTAAAATCATTTATATTCAATGTTTATGAAGATAAATATTAACTCCTTTTATTTTTATTTCTAATGTTTAATTTGGTTTTGTGATCCTGTTTCTCATTTGCTTAGCTGTTTTTCAAATGAGATTTTTTTTTTTTAATTCTGCATGAATTTTTTATTTAAGTTCTGTAGTGCTGGCTTAGTAGTGGGAATTTGTTTGATTGTTTGTTTGTTTGTACTTATGTCGGGGTTTTTAACAACACCCCCCCAAAGGTCGACTAAAGGCCCACACCCAGCCCTCCCTTGCTGAAGCACCAGGGAGAACAGTCAAAGCAGGATCTCCTTTATTGAGAAAACACACACAGCTAATATAATGTACAGGAGCCAATCAGGGTAAAGGTCAGCAAGGTGGGGAGAATTTACATCTACACCCATCCTACAGGCAGTAATGGGAGACATGAACTGTCCATAAGGGCAGAAGAGTTCTGAGCCTATCCTAGAGGTGGTCCAATTCTTCATCACAACCCACAGCAATGCCTTCTGGCTAATCGCCAGGCACTCTCTTAGCCACACGTGGCCCCAGGACTGGGAAGCGGGTAGCAGCCAGCAAGTTAGGTTTCCTCTTTTCTGATGCAACATGCCTCACATGTTACATCAGGCCCTACATACTTATAGTGCAAGGATTTTATTTTCTCTATGATTTTGAAGGGAAGCTTTGGTGGATATCACAATCTTGGTTGACAGTTATTTTTTTTCAGGAGTTGGAAAACATTATTCCAAGTCTATCTGTCTTTTAGAGTTTATGCTGAGAAATCAGATATAATTTTAATTGATTCACCTATAAATAGGACTTGATTGTTTTTATGGAGGACTTTAAACTTCCATCCTTGTTTTATATGTTAGGCATTTTAATAGTATGTGTCATGAAGAGGTTATTTTTTGATTTTGTTTATTTACAGATCTGAATGTCTCCTATATGTGGATGTCCATGTCATTCTCAATGTTTGGGAATTTTTCTGGTTGTTATTGCCCAGAAGAAGTTATCCATAGCATTAGTCTGCATCTCACAACACTTCTCATTTCCAACAATTTTTAAATTTTTTTCTCCTAATGTGGTCCCAGATTTCTTGTATAGTCTCATAATGATTATTTGTTTTCTTTTCTTTAATACTGTCTGAGTGTTCAGGAAAAGCCACATTATCTCCAGATCTGAGATTCTGTCTTCAGCATGGTATACTCTATTAGAGAGATTTCAACTCCACATTTTATTAGATTTATTATTTCTTTTATTTCCAAAATTTTTCTTTTGTTCTTTCAACATGTCTATCTCCTCATTGAATTTCTATTCATATTAATTCATTTGTTTCTCTGTCTTTTCTTGGGATTGATTGAACATTTTTATAATCATTCTTTTGAATTTTCCATCAATACTGTGTCCACTTGAATATCCTTTGGATGAGTTGCTGGTGAATTATGATCTTCAGAAGGCATAATGTATCCTGTTTATTCAAATTTCTTGTGATCCTGTGTTTGAATTTATCCATTAGTTGGGAATAATTTCTCTTCAGCTCTTATGTGTGCTCCTTTTTTGGGTATGGTCTTCTTTTGGTAAAGTGTTCTAGAGTGATCTATATTGAGGTCCCTCCCATAAGTATGACATCCATATCCTTTGTGTTAATGCTTTCTGTTTTTGCTGTAAGAGTTGATGTATATACATGGGACTTGAGGACCCAAACATAGCCCCTTCTACTTGGAATTGAGTCATTAGTTTGGGTTTTAATATCTTCTAATCTTTGTATGAAAGTATAGTTGAAATTCAAGTGCCATTAATTTGTGTGTGAAGCAAAGTGCAATGTCTTTAGGCTGAGTTTATTTCAGCAGCAGAGTTTCTACTCTATGAACTTGTAGTGTCCCTGTAGGTACCAAGCACCACCCATAAAAGTAGGAAACAAAAATTATCAACAACTGATGTAAACAATATATAGCATTAAAATAAATATCTGGTTCCTACAATGGCATCTACAAAATTAATTATGACAAAAACAGAAATGGTGGGGTCAGCAATTTCCTAGAGCAAAAGCAATAGATAACCATGAAGTAGATCTGACATTAAAACATATAGCAGGTATCAACTATTTCATTCATAGCAGCAATGATTGTAACAACATGAATGGTGGGGCAGGAGTTATATAAACAATTAGTTATAAATGATAACAAAAATACAGTTCATTTTATAAAAAAGAAAATGTGGTAGGAAGGTAGAAGAGAGCTCATAATATTCAAAATGTCAACAGATAGAATGCAAAAGTAATATAACATGATATGTTTATAAGGAAGGGAGAAGAAAAGAACCAAATCAAATGAAGAGAGAAAGAAAGAACATGAGAATTTCACTGTAATTAGGAGAAGAAAGGAGAGAAATAGATACAAGTGAGAAACAAATAACAAGCCAATAAATAAATAAATAAATAAAGCCCCTAACCCTCAAAAGACAAGGCAAGTTAAAGTAACTGCATTAAAATTGCTAAGAATGAGAAAAATTATGTATATCCATGAACCAATTAACATAGTAAGAACATACATACTGTCACACACCCATGAAAAAAAAATTCTTAATGAAAATTGAAAGTCTCTTCACCAAAAAATTTCTTTAATCCACCTTGCTAAGAAGCAGTACTCCCACTGCTTGAAACCCAAGCCATAGAGTAACTAGGACTACAGACTTCCTCTAATTTGCCATCTTGAATCTCCTCCATTATTGTACTTTATATCCACCCTACTAGGGAATATCATTTCATATCTTCTTTCTATCACATAACTCTAACTTATTCTACATTAATCAACTCTTCCACATCTATCCCACACATTCTACTATCAAACTGTTTAATATCAACCTTTTAGATTAAACATATTGAGTGGGATAATGGGGCATCTGTATTTATCTGCCATAGGTCATATATTTAAATATAAATTAATGGGTTTTATGTGATGTTTTACACATGCACATATTGCATAATTTTTAAATTGAGATAAACATAGCCACCATTTCAAACATTTATGTGTTTATTAATTCTAGATAGTGAAAACTTCCAAATCTTTTCTTCTGCCTTTTATAAATATATCATATATTATCATCATCTTTACTCAATCTTCTGTTCAATACCATGCCAGAACCTCTTACTCTTATCTACCTATACCTTAGTACCTATTGATCTAACTTTTCCCATTCTTGCCTCCCTCTGCCTACTTTTCATTTGTAAAATTTGAGTAAGTTGAATAGGATTTTTGCTAGGTGATTTAAATTAAAATATTCTATACAATGGCTTAGAATGGGCTTTGACAGTGAGTTTTAGATATCATGTTTTACGTTTTAAGGGACAAAAAAAGAAGTAGATGGAAAAAAAGAAGTAGGAGGCAAGGGGTAAAAAAGAAGAAAAGCAGGAATAGGAAGGGTTAGGAAAGATATTGTAACCTTTAAGAAATTACAAATGAAAAGAAGACACCAAATTTAATCCTTCTTTCTTACCCACAAGAAAAAATTTTGTTAGCCTTTGACATTAACCTTTAGAATCCTAAAATGTAGAGTTACAAATGATTAAATTCTGAAGTTGTCCTGATTTTCAAAGAGGATAATATATTAGATTTCATAAAGAAAACAAAGTGAGATTAACACTAATGCATAGGAAATATCTAAAAAAAATTTTTAAAAGATTATATTAGAAATCTAAAACAAACTTAAAATGTTCCAAATAACTGTTAGTCAATCATTGAAGATTAATTGACTAAGTGTTAGCTAAAACTAACTAATCTCATTTTTCCTCTTTTGTTTACAAAATACCAATAAAATGGATGTAATTGGAATTGCATGCCTAACACTACAACATCTTTTTATAGATTTCAGTCCATTTTTCTCATGTCCCCTTGCCCCAGAAACTATAATGTAAGTATGGTATACACATATTGGGCTGTTTCTGTCTGTAGGTATTTTATTTTAAGAATGAACGTTGGAATCAATCTGACATACAAATTTTTTCGTACCTAGTTTTTTTTTTTTTTTTTTTTTTAATAATATTGTGCAACTTCTCTAGCCATTTGTTTGTTTCTTTGTTTGTTTGATTCAGGGTTTTTTTCAGTTGTCCTGACTGGCCTTGACCTTGTGATCCTTCTATATCAGCCCCCCAATTCACTTAGGAATACAGGTATGTACCACCATGCCTGGCCAAAAATGAATCTTTTAATTGGGAATTTTGGACTTTTGAACAATAGCATTTCTCTAAGTAGTTAAAGCTGTGTAATGTGAAGCTATATGGATAATGGCAGTGACTTTTTTTAATGTGTGAAAAAAGAGATAAATATAGAGCTGAATGAATTCACACACAGCAAACCTAAAGACAGAAGGAGAAAGCTGAATTTTATCTAATTCCTTAGGTTTGCTGAGGTCAACCACATTTCTGTCCAAAATAAATATTGGTTGAAAATAACTTTGTTTAGCTAGTTTTACTTTATTTTCTTATAGGTTATTAAATAATTAGATAAGAAAAATTATATAGCCAGACATAAAATCCTTATGTACAAAGTGAGAAATTATGAATTGACTGTCATGACAGATAAGTGATTGATTACTTAATGAATAATGAAGCATTGCCAAATTACAGACAAGTGTTTTAAAGGCAATCTACAGGGATTATTACTTTGTTATTTGTTGCTTCAATTTTTTATTGATATGTTGTTGTATGAATATATGAAAGACATATTTAACAAAAGATCAAAACATGGACATTTTGTTGAATTTGAAGCTTTAAATATTTTAGAATTTGGTTTATATGATGAAATTTTAAGAACTGGACTATAGATAGGATATATATATCATAAAAAGTTAATATTTTGTGGAAGAAATGTCAGATATTATCTATATAATTAGAGAGTAATTTCAGAACAAATTGATATAATTTATGAAAAGATTTTTCCTTTCACTATAAAAAATTCCTAAATGTAGAACTACTGAAACGTGATTATGAGTAACCTAATTATATTTCTTTGAGCATTTTCATACCAAGACTTTACCTTTTTTGAGCATACAATATAGATACGTTCTACCTTAATTATGAAGCTGGTGTGGAAATACCTATGTTTCAATTCTAAAATTCTATATGTACAGAATACGTGTAAACCTTGACTGGCTTCCCCAAATTTAAAATACTTCAAATTTTATTATTTCCAAATAGGAGTTGAAAAATCTGGAAACGGTAATAAAATAGGTTGAAATGGCAATGCTTTTTCTGGGCTAAGTCTTAAAATGGGGAGACATTATATAAAATAACACACTAGACAATCATGAAAACAAAAGAGAGACCAAAATTTAAAAATGTCCAGTAATGTTGTGAAATGAGGATCCAGGTATTGCAACATCAACAGTAAAACTAAATAAGCATAAAAACATGGTTTCCAGAAAATGAGTCTGCATGCTGTAAGGTAAGTGTAAGAAGTGTAATAAATGCTCATGGTACTGATGGTGGAGAGTTTAAGAGATGTCATAGTGAACAGAATCAGACCAAACTATGCCATTTATAGTTTTGCTCAAAAATCTAAACTAAGCTTATCATAGATAAGGTAATTTGGCTTATAGGGCTAAAGGTGAAGCAGTTAAGTTCTAACAAAATGTCAACTAGAAAGCCATTGGTACTTTGGGTAGGACAAGTTTCCATGTAACAGGACTGAACTATATACCATGTCAGATATAGCATCTTCTTTATGTTAGATTCTGGTGGTGTCCCCTAGTCACTGTGAACACCTAAAAGCACCTGAAGTTTAATAACACTTGGTATATATTTAAGAAATAGATGTTTATCTTAAAAATTTGTAGCTGCTTAGCTATCTTATATTTTTGAGGCAATTTAGGAGAATTTCCTTTCTTTCTTTCTTTCTTTCTTTCTTTCTTTCTTTCTTTCTTTCTTTCTCTCTTTCTTTCTTTCTTTCTTGGTACTGTGGGTTGAATTCAGGGGCATTTGACCACTGAGTCACATCCCCAGCCCTATTTTGTATTTTATTTAGAGAAAGAGTCTCACTGAGTTGTTTAGTGCCTTGCTTTTGCAGAGGTTGGTTTTGAACTTGTGATCCTCCTACCTCTGCTTCCTGAGCCACTGGGATTATAGGCATGCACCACCATTGTTAGAGTCTGTAAACAAGTCAAAATAACACCTGGCATTTTGCCAGGGGAATGTTAGAGTTCATAAACAAGTCTGGATGGTGCCTGGCAAAATGCCAGAGGGAGTGGTTTGAGAAGTAACAAAAGCAAGCCATTAAGTGTGGAGATTCCTGATTGGTTGACTGCTGTATCTAGTTTATGCTAATTAGATAAGCTGTGTGGAATGTACAAATACTGCTCCTGTCCTGCAATAAACGGCTCCTACTCTTGCTGTATCAATCTACACAAGTTATTCGTCACCCCCTCCCCGATTATTTTGCTGCAGCCGGACTGCGGCACACCATACCAAGCAAGTTTTTTTATTAACTGAAATAATGATTTTTTGGACATAGAATATGTATCATTTTCTTTCTTTTTTATGGGTTTATTAGTAGTTGATAGACCTTTGTTTTATTTACTTATTTTTATGTGGTACTGAAAAACAAACCCAGTGCTTCATATATGCTAGGCAAGCACTCTACTACTGAGCCACAACCCCAGTACCATATCATTTTTTTTCTTTCACAAAATGACCTACTTAAGCATAGACAACATATTAATGATAGTAACAGAAATTAATCAAAGGTGTTCTTATTCCAATTATTTTGTCCTTTGATCAGCAAATATTGGCATTCCATGCTAAACCTATGTATAAAGAAGGCAAATCAGCTGGGCACAGTGGTGCACACCTGTAATCCCAATGGCTCTGGAGGCCGAGGCAGGAAGATCACAAGTTCAAAGCCAGACTCAGCCACTTATCAATGCTCTAAGCAACTTAGTGAGTCCCTGGCTCAAAATAAAAAAAAATAATAATGATAATAAAAAAAGACTGTTCAGGTCCTTGGCGCATTTATTGATTGGATTATTATTATTATTTTTTTTTTGGTGCTTATCTTGTTAAGCTCTTTATATACACTCATACACTGCTGGTGGGACTGCAAATTAGTGCAGCCAATGGGAAAGCAGTATGGAGATTCCTTGGAAAGCTGGGAATGGAACCACCATTTGACCCTGCTATTCCTCTTCTCGAACTATACCCAAAGGACCAAAAACAGCATACTACAGGGACACAGACACATCAATGTTTATAGCAGCACAGTTCACAATAGCTAAACTGTGGAGCCAACCTAGATGCCCTTCAGTGGATGAATGGATAAAAAAAGTGGCATTTATACACAATGGAATATTACACAGCATTAAAAAATAATAAGATCATGGCATTTGCAGGGAAATGGATGGCATTAGAGAAGATTATGCTAAGTGAAGTTAGCCAATTCCCCCTCCCCCCCAAAAAAAACAAATGCTGAATGTCTTCTCTGATATAAGGGGGGCTGAATCAAAGTGGGGTTGGGAGGGAGAGTAAAGGAGGAAGATTACCTCTAGATAGGGAATAGGCCTGGGAGGGAAATGGAGGAAGAATGAGAATAGCAAGGTTACTGGAAGGACACAGTCATCATTATACAAAATTCATGTATGAAGATGTGAATTTGGTGTCAACATAGCTTATGTACAAACAAAGATTTGATAAATTGTGGTATAAAGGTGTATTAAGAATTGCAATGCAAAAAAATTATGAATGTAATGCACTCCTCTATTGGATATATGTAAGAAATAATAAAAAAAAATTATAAAAGACTAGAGATATGGGCCAGTGGTTAAGCTCTTCTGTGTTCAATCTCTCATACCAAAAAAAAAAAAAAGGCAAATGAATTGCATCTAAAATCATACTTATTATGAAATCTATGAAATAATTTAAAAATTGTTCATTAGAGATACAAAGGAAGTTACAGTTAAGTAAATTCCATCAATATCTATATTTATGAGTTTGGGGAGCATTTTCACAATGTATATTATTCTGAAAGTATTCTTACAGCAAAAAACTGCCTAAATAGTAGTTGCATAAACTTGATAACTGCTAAATAAAACTAAATTTTGCCTAAAGAATCATCTGCATGAGTCCTTAGACAAGAAGCTGCAGCTTAACTTACATAAATTAACTGAAAATCTAACTTATAAATATTTGCCTTTGTAACAAATACCTGAGTCTTAACCAAATCACAATGGTTGACCTTCAGTCAATCATAGGAAGCCAACTGTTTAAACCTTGTTCAAATAAGGCAAATGCTGCGTTGCAATCAATCTATTTGTCTCTGCATACATCCCTTATATTGTCTACATCACTTTCTCCTCTCTGATTATAAATATAATCTGTGCATATTGTGGGCTAAAGAATTTTGAATCACTTCTTATCTGATGATGGCTTGATTTTAGAAGCACAATTAAGAACTACAAAACTAGATTTTTTGTAATTTTGTCTTTTAACATAGCCATATAACACTGTGTGAATGATCTAAGTAGAACAGTCAACTTCTCTTATCATACTCTTTTATATGCCCAGGAGTCCAAATCTTCACATATGTTGTACTTTTGCAGTCACTTTTTGTCAAAAAGCTGGTAATAAATTACACATTTAGTTTATAAGAAATCTACCTATTTATGTACTATACTGAGACCTACTCACTGATTCTGCTCAAAGCTCTATAGACAAATAAATAATAATATGCATTATCAGTTTAAGAAGATTAACTAAAATTAGAAACCATATCTGAGAATTACTCAGATGAAACACAGAGGAACTGTACCACTAAGCTACATCCCCAGACCTATTTATTTATTAATTATTTTTTAAAATTTTGAGACAGGATCTCACTAAGTTGCTTAGGACCTTGCTAAATTGTTGAGGCTTTGCTCAGACTTGCAATCATTCTGCCTCAGACTACTGAGCTGCTGGGATTACAGGGATGTGCCACTATGCCCAGCTCTAAATTATTTTTACACTCAATGATCACACAACATTTATTAATGAGTTATTACTTTCAGAATGATGGCTTCAGGGAGAGAGGTAGAGGAAGCAATTATGAATTGACCTAAAATATTTGGTCATGTAAAACTCTTTAAGTTGTTTCTAGTAGTTAAAATTAGCTACTAAATAATTGAATAACAGATGTTTATAATGGTACCAAATCTCAGATCAAGTTATTACAAACACTTATTTCAAAATGGACACGTCTTAATTGAATATTTAGTTTGAGTTGTATAAAATAAATAATTGCAACAACTTATTTTTTATTGAGAAATTTCAATGTCCCCTAGGTTTTAACTGCTCCTAGTACTGCCTGTTATAAGATTGTCTAGAGGCGAAGTTTAAGATTTCTAAGCCTTGATTCTTTCACCTATACAGTTAGCAGTAGACAAACAGCATCCAGAGTTCACAGCTGACATAGAAAAACTTAGCAACTTAGGCTAGAGCATAATAACTAATGATACAATTCTTAAGAATTTTACATCTTTCTTCATGTGAGGGTAAAGACAGTCTTAAAATATTTTAGCTGATCCAAATTATCATATGTTTACTGATAATGAATGCTAGTAATGAATAACTTCAATTCCACTAACAGAGGACATTACTAGTATTCATTATGCTACTATCACATACTACCATTTATTATTGTTAACCAAAAAGTATCCATATTTGGCATTCACTAATGAGCACAGCATTATTATTGATTGAGATATATAGAGACTGGGATTCAAAAGGTGTGTCAATAGTAATCTCTAGGGTGTTTATTTTTCATGTAATGTTTGTAGAACACTCCTCAATAATTAACATATTACCTGACCAACTTTTCAAATGTGCTCGCTCAAGGCAATGGCTTCCCCAAAATAAGTAAACATAATGACACACTGGGTGTATTTACATAATTTATATTATGTTGAAGAGTTCTTAATATCTGTCAAAGCAATAATTCAACTGAAAGCCATCATATCTGTGCCCCAAATTAAAAAACAAACACGCAAACAAACAAAACCCCAAATCTATCACCTTAATGTAGCAGAGAAAAGACTGGATTTTACTAAACAAAAGCCAAAATTTTTCATAGAAGAGTGATGAAACTGAATACAGGACTGCCAAGAATTATACAATAAAAAGTTGTGCCGCAGTCTGGCTGGGCACAAAATCACGAGCCACCACACACCTTGTAGATTCAAACAGCAACTCTTTATTCCCGAACTCACACTGGCACTCTACAAACACGTTCTGGGGAAATCCACGTTCTCTGCCCAAATCCACCCCCACTGGGCTTCTCTCTCCCAAAAAATACTGTCCGAATCCCGTGAGAACTCAAGGGGAACTCAGGCAGCAGGATACGCCCTATTCCCAGCAGGAATAACCTTAAACCTGGACCCACCCTAAACCCGGATTGTCCTAAACCGGGAACACCCTAAACTCGTATCCGCCCTGGTCCTTGAGCAAGGTCACCTTACATGCAATGTCACTGCAAAATGTCCTATTTCCATGAGTCCTTCCACTATGCAACATGGGGTACGCTGGCAAGGAAATTGTCATACCTACTTGGCTAATGGCTCCCAGCAAAGTTGGGCTGGAATTGTGGCTCAGTGGTAGAGCACTCGCCTAGGTTGTGTGGGACCCGGGTTTGATTCTCAACACCACATAAAAATAAAGGCATTGTGTTGTGTCCACCTATAAAAAAAAAGATTCATATTCTCTCCCTGTCTTTAAAAAATAAGAAAAAAAAAACATTCTGTATAATAGAAATATAATTGGCAAAATTCATTGCTGCATACATAAAAATAAAAACTCAATTTTTATATCATTTTGATGCAGAACATGTAATTATGTGCACAATAAGAAAAATAGTTATGCAGAATCAAATGAGAAGGAATGTAATTATTACTGAGTAAAATTTCTTAGAATAAAGGATGGCATTAATCTAAACAACCTACAATTTTCATCAATATCTTTTGGGGAGGGATTGATATTCCAGAATCTAAAAATAGTAATGTATATATTATTCAGAACTGTGTAAAATATATATTTAGAAACAGGCATATCTGTATTTTAGTGAACCTGAAAATTTATTATATATATAGCTCAATTACTGAGTAATTTTACTACTTACAAATACCAGTATTTGAAATATTTTAATAACCAGTTCAATTTCCTTTTATTTTCTTCATTTAGTACTGGAGAGTGAACCCTGGAGTGCTCAACCATTGAGCCACATCGCTGGCCCTTTTTATTTTGAGACAGTGTCTCATTAAGTTGCTTGGGCCCTCAATAAATAGCTTACTCTGGTTTTGAACTTGTAATACTCCTGCCTCAGCCTCTTGAGCTGCAGGGATTACAGGTGTGTGCCACTGTGCCTGGATTCTCCAGTTCAATTTATTTATGATTATTCAGATATTCAATTAGTCAGAGTTGGGCTGGGTATATAGCTCAGTTGCTAGAGTGCTTGCCTTGCATGCACAAGACCCTGGGTTCAATCTCCATTACAAACACACACACAAAAATTACTTAAAGTAGTCAGAGTCATTTACTAAAATCAATAACTTATCTTCTGAAATAAAAGAATTATTGATCATAAATCATCTTCTCATAGGTCTCTGTGGATGTTGATAAGTACTTCCCTGATGGTTTTGTCTAATCCTCTACATATTCCATGGAAAGGTCAAGGGAACTAGTTGCCCTTTTCTTGAATGAGCAGGATATTATTGTTATCCTTCACCATCAACTTGATTGTATGACACAAATACCACAGCAGGCCAATTGGTAACAAATTCCTATCACTTTCCTACCACTGGCAATTTTCTTTTACCATGACTTGCATTAAGTGAATTTCTGTGTGTCCAGGGTTATAACTATCATTTTCATTCATCACAAACCTGAAATATAAAGCTAAGCATATAATTCAGTCTCTATTTTTCTAATTTATCTTTACCCCCTGACCTTCCATATCCTATTTTTTGAAATTCCCCCTTAATCCTGCTCATGCCAGGCACTCTCTGTAATTTTTCCTTATATATTGTATAATGATGGTGTTATATAATAGAAGCAACTAGGTAGAAGCACTAATAAGATTTAAGTAGTCATATCTGAACTTAATAGACCACAATAATACTAGTACCTATCAATTTGTTTCCCAGAATAAATAGAATAGAAAAGCAGCATTCATTAAATGAAATTTGAGTGGGGAACACGTTGAAAATGCCTGAGGTCAATTGTAACTATTTACATGGTAATACTACAACAGCTTGTAAAGGAAATCAAAAATGTATTATTAAGTCAATAACCATTATGATCATTTCCTAGATAATTTACAGGCAAAAGAGTTGGATAAATTTAAGGATTTCATATGTCATCTGTATATTATGTGTTTGATATTCTATACTTTTTTGCATTGCTCTATTTTATTTGATTTTCTATTAAAAAGTTATAGATAATTAAAGGAATAGCAAAACCTATATTTCATCACATTAATAATGAATAAAACTATAAGCTTCCAATAAATATTTAGGAAAATAAAAAAATTCATAATACATTTGAAATCACCTAATTATCTTTATTTTATTTGTTCTTTTTAGGTATACATGACAGTAAAGTGAATTTTCACATATTATACATACATGTAGTATTACTTATTCTAATTAGGATTCCATTCTTGCAGTTGTACATGATGGGGAGTTTCATTGGTTGTGTGGTCGTGTACTAATCGTTTTTCTTTAAGCCACTCCCATCTTTCTTATACTACTAAAGTAAAATATCAACATGACATTTGTATGTTTTTTCATATTATTATTTTTATGCTTTAACTGCATAAGCTTATGTCCCACATAAATTTCTGTGACATTAAACAGGACCAAATCCAAAATAGCATTTTTACTTTGATTTACATTGCCTTGATTACTTATAAAGAAGTAAAGACTCAATTACTTCTCTTTGGCCACTTGAAAAATGTTCTAAATTAGTCAGATTATCCTAAAGCTCCCTGTTTGTGGATGTAATGTTTAAGGGCCTAAACTGCTTGTCTATATCCAAGAAAAAAAGCCTTCAAAGCAGGTTTGTATTGTGTTTGTGTAAAGGCCCTGATTAAAGAGACTGATGAATTTTTGAAAGGCATAAATATGAGCATGTTAAAGTCAGTCCTATATGAAATGATTGGGTAATCTCTTTTTATCATATTAATGAATTAAATTCATTTACTTTTTTATTAAAATAACCTCAGAGATAACAGAGTTCCATATGTTTGAACTCCAAATACCCAAAATAAAAATTTGTCTTTTATCTTGAAAGAGTAGCTAAAATCAATAAATAATCCATTCATGAGTTCACACCAGGAAGAGTTAACAGAAATATTTTTATGGAAATTTCATCCATTAGTATGGGCCTTTTAAGGAAAAATAATCACCATAGCTAATACATACGTTGCATATGAAATATCAAGTTGTTTATACATTTATTCCCTACAGAAATAGTAAGAGATAGGTCCTATTATTATCCCTGATTTTATAGAAAAAAAATTAAGACAGAAAATTTGATTACCTAAAGCCACAGATTCAATTTGTAAGTGAGCTAAAATTTAAGCCCCAGGGCTTGGGTTCCCGATCTCTATTCATAGCCCCATGCTATACTGTCAGTTCCTTTAAGGAAAGTCTTTCATAGTACTTTTCTTTGTTTCTCCTACTGATTATTTTAAGGTAAATATGTTCAGGCATTTTTAAATATATTCTGTTGGAACAGGTAAATATCAAGGACAAGAATGCTGATATATTTTTTACACAAAAAGGATATCATAATGCATGGATGAAGAAAATGTGGTATATATTCACAATGGAATATAATTGCATCTTAAAATATAAGAAAATATTGCCACATGCAACATGAATGCACCCTGAGGTTATTAAGCTAAGTGAAATAAATAATTCATAGAATTAGGGTGGAATGGTGGTTACCAAGGGATGTGGGACGTGAAAAATGTACACAAGCAGTAGCTTTTTTTTTCCCCACAAACTGTCCATATAACTGACATCTGGCAATTCCTGAGATCTCTAGTGCAGCTTTCAATATATTTTTTTTTTTTTACATTTTCACACATCATCTTCTCAGGGACTGTGGCCACAAGAATTCTGATCCTGCCACAATTATTCTGGCCTCCCAGGTCTTCTTCAAAATCTTGGTGAAAACCTCCATGACCCCCTAAGTGCAGCATCCTGAATGATGCTGAATAATGCCAATGTCAGATACCAGCCTAAGCAGTAGACAGACCTCCTTGGATTATAGTTACAGTGGCCTCTGAGTGTCTGTGTAGCTGATCTTGGTGAAACAAGTTCTGGCAAAATAAGTACCTATGCACCCCTGTGAAAGCAGGGTGCCCCTAGTGTCTCTGCTCATAATAGTTTTTCCTTTTACAAGTTTAATCCTTCCATGGGTGTGGTCTTGCTAATTCCTGGGATAACCTAAGGGAATCTTTTATTTATTTATTTCATTTCTTGTTTAAAGCCCTTTAATAAGTCTTACTGCTCACTAAACTGAACTTTCAAGCTTCCAGCCTCTCCACCTCACTCTTTCTCCCTTTCAGTCACATTGGATTTTTCTCAGTATGAGTTTAGCAACCTCCTTCACACTTTGAGGCCTATGTGAAGGCCCACTCTTGGTCTCGAATTCTTTTTTGTTTTTATCTTTTTCTTTTTTTAAAATATACATTATAGTAGGATATCTTTTCTATTGTCTTTGAAAAACACTTCTCTTTATTGGCTATACTCTCTTCAGAAACCACAACTTTCTTGGCCCCAGTTTTACATGAGCTTTTCTGAACAAACTGCAAGTTTTTCAAATCTTTCTTTTTCACATTTTTCTCTCAATTCTCATAGTTAACCTGGCAAAAAGTGACAGCAATACCCATGCCACTGATGGAATGCTATGCTGCCTCAAAATTTCTTCCACTAGTTTAATTAAAGAATCACCTTTAAATTCATCTTCACAGAAAGCCTCAGGACATAGATAAAATGTAGAAACATTTTTGCCAGGATGTAACACAAATGGCCTGTAGTCAAATTCCTAATTGAGTTCTCATTTTCATCTGAAATCTCTTGGGCAATCTTTACTGTCCACATTCCTATCTGCTTTCTGGTCTGATCTCCCAGCAGAATTTCCCACTGAGCTCTACTTACAACATTCTAATGCTTTTCCAGCCTGCATCTGCAAACTTTTCCAAACTCCTCCTGAAAACGTGTTTCAAAGGCCCCTGAACCACATGGTTATGTTAGTCACAACAATGACCTCACTTCTTGGTACTAATTTCTGTGCTAGTCAGATTTTTCATGCTGTGACCAAAATATCTGACAAAAATAACTTATATGTAGAAGTTTATTTTGGGCTCATGGTTTCAGAAGTTTTGTCCATGATGAGCAGACTGATTGCTCTGGGACAGAAACTAAGCAAAACATCATGGCAGAAGTGCATGCCCAAGGAAAGCTGCTCAATTCTTAGCAGACTGGAAGCAGAGAAAGTGGCAAGAGTCAGGGACAAAATACAGTCCCCAAGGACATTACCCAGTGATCTATTTACTCCACATCCCATGTAGCTACCAGCCAGTACAATGATCCTTTCAAATTATGCATCCATCAAATGTATTAATTTACAGATTAGGTTATAATCTTACCTCTGAACATTGCTACATTGCCTAACATGAGCTTTTTGCTTTTAGGGGAGATACTTCATATCACTGAGCTACATCCTCAGCTATCTATCTACCTATCTATCATCTATCTATTTATTTTTTGTGATATGGTCTTAGTAAGTTTCCTAGGCTGGCCTAGAACTTGGAATCCTCCTACCTTAACCTCCTGAGGAGCTTGGATTGCAGGTGAGTGCTATTACAGCTTGTTACAATTAGTTTTTTGAAGTGGCTGAGTTACTACTATATGACAACTTCTAGAGTAAACAGTTTCAAAAATATCACTGTCAAAATTTTCAAGCATCTTTTAAGAAAAATAGTCTATATTACATCTGATTATGTTGAAGTTGAATGGTAAATTCACTTGTGTAGTTTCATCCTGATTGTAAATAGTGATATGTATTCTCAAATGTATATCTCTTTTTCCCCAAATTTAATACTATTTGATGTATATATTCAGTGTTTAACCTTGACATGTATATTATTACTAGTGCTATATTTTTTTCAAATGTGTTATTTCTAAAGTACTTTTTAGCTTTGTAATATGGTTAGATTTAAGTAGTGACATCATTTTCTGTTTACAGGTATAACTCATATCATGTTTCAGAAACATTTATACTCAAATTATATCATATTCAATCTATAGAGGTAGTATTGACATAGTATTTTTAACTGAAAAAGATGTTATTTTTAATGAAAGTAAGGCTTCACAATAATTAACCTGCTTTAAAAAGTTTTATAAATTTGCATGTTTTAGATGGAGTTTTATTAATATGTAACTGGATTTGGACAGACAGAAGAGAATGTGACTACTTAAAGGTAGTAATTATTGCATGAGGGTATTCAATATATTGATTATTGACACTAAAGTATTTTAATGACAAAAGGAGTTATAATCTCATACAAGATTCACTAGCAATTATTTCCTTCTCTGGTAAGTCACTTTTTATAAATTTGTACCGATAACTATTTTGAGTGATATATTTATTCAGTCCCCAAGTTAACTACTTTTTATGTCAAATATCAATGGAACTATTCTATTCTATAAGTATAAATTGGCTTTTGTTTATTCTTTTTATGCATATGTTTTAAAAACACTTATTGCTTTAATAATACTTTCATTAAAAATAAGCATATGCTAATAGAGTGTTATGTCTCAAATTCCTTTAAATGTGATAGATGTTAATGGGATTGCATAACATTTGCCTTGAGATCATAAGGAAAAAAAATGTATCTTGTATAAGATCACTTTTTCTGTGACTTTGGTTATGAAAAGTATAACATACAAATTAATTTTCAAATTTTATTAATGATAAACATATTTAAATCAATCACACAGTGCATCATCAATTCAAATTTGGAGCTAAAATACACATTTGTAAAGAAGAAACTACCACATCACTCTAAATTTTAGACTAAGTATATCATCAGGTAGAGGGCCAAGCAATTGAAATACATTCAAAACACTATGAAATTCAAAATATTAAAAAATCAGTCTCCTCATTACTAAAAATGTGCTTCTGATTTAAATTTATTTTTATTAAACATTATTTAAAATTTCAAATTTAGAGCTGGGGTTCAGGCTCAGTGGTAGAGTGCTCACCTAGCATGTGTGAGGCACTGGATTTGATCCTCAGCACCACATAAAAATGAAATAAAGATATTGTGTCCACCTATAACTAAAAAACAAGTATTTTTAAAAATTTCAAATTTACACTGTGAGACCTTAACACATTTTCTTCTCTTTATAACAGTTAGCCTAGTGCTTTAATGTTTAAGGAAAATATAAATCATTCCCAGTTAACTGGAATTTAAAAACTGACTACAATCTTCACATTAAAGCCAAGAAGTTACATATGGAAACTAGAAAAAGTTTATGCTTCTTTGATAATCATCATTTAAAAGAATTTTAAACATAAGGAAAATAATCCAAATTCACATTGAAGAATCTGAAAGATATTTCAATTGCAATGAACCCCTAGAGGTGAGAATTGTCACCATAAGCAAGAAAAGAACAAAATATTTTTTCAACTGGAGACATGTGGTAACTTCACTACTATTATATTTAAACTAATATTCTGTTGGTGATACCTAAATGTTCTACCTTTAAGATTTTAATTTGGAGAAAATTTGATTTTTATAAGAAATAGATTATATATCTACAGTATAAATTTAATTTTAATTAGTTTGAAATCTACAGTTTTCAAAACCACTTCATTGAGACATGATTAACAGGTAAAAAGTTATATATACTTGCTGTATTTTATTCAGTGAATTCAAGGATACATATAATCCTGTGAAACTCTCATCATCATCAATACCATAGATTAATCTATTGCCTCCCTAAGTTTTATTTCACTTCCCCTTACTTTTGTTATGATAATAACATTTAACATATCTAAACTATTTGCACATTTGCAGCAAATAGTAAGAATATCGTTAGCTATATGTAGTAAGCTATAGATCTCCAGAAATAATTTATCTTATATAACTGAAATTTTGTTCCCTCTTAACAGCATTTCCCCTTCCCACCAAATCACCAGTAACCACTATTTTACTCTCTACTTGTATGAGTTGGACGATTTTAGGCTTCACATATAGACATGGTTATGCCACATTTACCTTTCTGTATTTGGTTTATTCTCATTAGCTTAATGCCCTCTAGGTCTATCTGTGTTGTCACAAATGGAATGATTTTAGTATTTTTAAGGGTAGATAATATTCCATTTTATGCATAATATCATATTTTCCTTATATATTTATCTGTCCATAGACATATACAGTTTCCCACCATACCTTGGCAATTGTGAATAATGCTACAATAAACCTGGGAGCATAAAATCTATTTAATACATATATTTTAATTCTTTGAACATAGTTCTAGAAGTAGGATGGATGAATCATGTTAGTTCTAGTTTTCATTTTTAAAGTAATATTCATATTGTTTCCATTAACTATGCACCAATTTATATTCACAGCAACAGACCAAATGGTTCCCTTTTCTCCACATCCTCAATAAGATTTTAAAATAAATTTCCCCAATTTATTGATACATATCTTATACATATATATATTTAAGTTGTAAACTGTGATCTTTTGACATATGCATAGATTTTGAAGTGAGTACACAAATTAAAATATCATTTCATGAAGTTACCCTATTTTTGTGGTAATAACTCTTAATATCTACTTTCTTAGAAAATTTCATATGTATAGCACATTGATATTAATAAGAGCTATAATTTTGTACATTAAGACTTCTAGAATTTATACTTTTATAAGTGAAATTTTGTCACTATTAACTAAAACCTGCCGTATTTCCAACATCCCCCAAACTCTGTCAACCACCTGTGACTCTCTAAAATTTCATTGTTTTCAGATTCCACATATGAGATTATGCAGTATTTTTATTTGATTTATTTTGCTTAGCATAATGTTCTTTAGGGTCTTCTTCATTGGAGTAAACAGCATGATTTCCTCCTTTTTTGATGGTAATATTACCTCATTTAAGTTGCTTTGAAATCTTGACTGTTAAAAATGGTGCTACATTTAACATGAAATTGCAGATAATATCTTGTACGTACTAATTATCTATTCTTTGTATATATACCTAGAGTTGGATCATGTTTTAATTATTTTTTTAATTTATTTTATTTTTTTTAAATAAACCACAGTGGAATGCATTACAATTCTTATTACACATATACAGCACAATTTTTCATATCTTTGTATATAAAGTATGTTCATGCCAATTCATGTCTTTATACATGTACTCTCTGGTTTTGTTTTTTGCATTACAATTCTTATTACACATATATACCACAATTTTTCATATCTCTGTTTGTATATAAAGTATGTTGACACCTAATTTATGTCTTCATACATATACTTTGTATAATGATGTCCATCACATTCCACCATCCTTGCTAATACCCTGCCCCATCCCTTTCCCTCCCACCCCTCTTCCCTGTGTAGAATTCATCTATTCCTCCCATGCTCCCCTTCCCTACCCCACTATGAGTCAGCCTCCTTATATTAGAGAAAACATTCAGTATTTGTTTTATTTTTGGGGATTGGCTAACTTCACTCAGCATTATCTTCTCCAGCACCATCCATTTACCCGAAAATACCATGGATTTATTCTCTTTTATTGCTGAGTAAAATTCCATTGTGTATATATGCCACTTTTTTAAATCCATTCATCCACTGAAGGGCATCTAGGTTGGATCTAAAACAGAATCACCATTTGACCCAGCTATCCCTCTCCTCGGATTATCATGTTTAATTCTAACTTTGGAATTTTGCAGAACCTCCATACTCTTATATAATAGCTATACAAATTTACAATCCCCCAACTGGATATGTGTTATTTTTCATAAACATCCTTGCAAATATTTGTTATACTATAACTTTTTGATATTATGTTTGAAGTAATATCTAATTGTGGTTTTGATTTGCATTTCTCTGATGATTTTTGTTGAGTACTTTCTCATATACCTGTTGGCCATTTCTATATCTTGTTTGGAGATTGGTCTATTTAGCTTCTTTGACCATTTCTTAATCAGCATAATTGTATTTTTGCTCTTGAGTTTTAGGTTTTCATTTTGTTGTTGATAAGTTCTACCATCAAACAGTTGAAATTCTTAATTTTCATAAAGCTTCTTAATATCATTCCTTTTTGTCCACAATATTTTTTTTCTAAATTCATAGCACTCAATGATTTTATCATTAGCATGTCAACTGCTTACAAATCATCTTGTTCCCTTTTTCATATTATGTGGTTATTATATTAATTTTCAAAAGAATTATTTATAATTTCTTTCTTTTTTTTTTTTTTTTTTTTTTTT